>NC_080087.1:133253052-133556082 GCF_950005125.1 Chionomys nivalis | reverse complement strand
ACCCCTCCACTCTCTTATCTCTCTCCCATCCCTGTTGTCGCCACTCCTCCACAAAACCCCTTCCCACATTCATTTTGTATTCTGGCCCACTGAGTTTAACTAGAGACATCTGTATGACCCTAAGTTTGAAACTGTACATTGGAGCCAGACGGGATTACCCATAGGCACAAGATTAAAGACAACGACTACCCTTCCCCCAACTGATCAGTAGCCAATCGCTCAGTAAGGAAGAGTAGGGACCTGTGAGAGCCTTGATCCATGAGTGTTAACAGGCCCAGTCTCCTCAGAGAGAGTTGGCGTCCACCTGCACGCCTTCCACTGAGAAAGGTGGCGTTCACCTGCACGCCTTCCACTGCATCCCTGAAATAAAGCAGCTTTTCTTCTACATACGTAATGGAGTGTGGTCAGTTTCTGGGGCTTCCTGAAACAGTTCAGGTTGTGCAGTTTCTGTTTTAAGGCCTGTCTCTGAGAACTGGGATGTTTCCGTCTAGAGGAAACTGGCACTAAGCAGCTCCCCTCCTTGTAATTTGAAAACTTGAAGACCAAACAGCATGTCTAAGTTTCAGAGAATACACACACGTAGCTGATGGTCATTTTGCTGTTCTCCGTGAATCCATGGTACTCGTTGGGTATCATCTTGATAGTGTCTTCATGGACCCCTGACCACCTTAAGACATTATCTTGGCACCAGGTTGGGTTACCCTCCCCCTTGGTTTGAGAGGTCCAGAGAAACTACCAATTATTGCTAAACTGCCTTGCATAAAGCAGCCCTTGGGTCAGAGGACAACATCCTGGAGGACCATTTGCAATGATTATGTAACTAATACAATCATGATGTATAACCGCCTGCCATGGTTTTATCGACAGAGACCTTTCCTTCCCAGGCTGTTTCTCAGAGGCAGCATGTGTCCACCGCTCACCTTTCACAAGCGTCCTCTGCGATACAGTACCTTTCCTTCTACATCTGTAAGGACTGTCTTTGAAACCCATGAGCCTAGACAGCTCTTGAACCAGGCTTTGTGGCACCACTCCCCTTCGCGGCATTTAAAAACATCAGTTTACACAAATACTTGATCTAGAGCCACAAAGCCATGGCCACTGACTCCTCCCAAAGTCAACACTTAGATTTATCGACTGAGAGGGACACAACTGACCGAAACTTCACCCAGTTCAATATTTGCCCAGAGACGATAAATCTCAACACAGGCCCAAACTGAAAGTCGATGGATATGTATTGTTACATACTTTCTTCTGGCAAGAGGAATCAATTGGGTATGGATTTTGAAATAATTCCATTTTGATTGGAGCGTGGGACCAGCTTGACAGCGCCGGAGGAAAATGAAGGGTGGAAGGCGCGATGGGAACAGTTGCTCCTTGTAATCCATAGTTAATGTGGCACTGTGTGCAGCCCTTAAAGCCAAAGACACCCTGTCATCTGCCGAGCATCCAGAGGGCTGTTTTATGTGAGATGATGTCATCATAATGGCAGAGTGTGTTAAGCCCTCTGCAAACCCCCGCAGGGTATTTGGGCTACATGGGAATCAATTACAGGGAAGATAAATGGTACACTCGACGTGTCTTTTGGCATATAATTCACTTCTGATCTATGTTGCTCTGACGAACAACAAACGATTCAGATAAACCTCAAGGTCATGTTTGGACCGGATAGTTTTTTTCATTAGCAAGATAGTGACCATTCTGATAACAGAAAGAGCAGTTAGTGGAAGGTTGGCAAGCGTTGCTCTCCTTAGGGCAGACAGAACAACCTTCTGGGCCACTAGGGCGGGGCAGAATGCTGCCGCTTCCACAGTGTGCCCAGGCCAACACGGCCTTGCTCAGTCCACAAGACAACTATTCCTATAAATTGTACGTACGCTTCCAAGATGGAGCCTGGTGAATACATTTCCTCGGCTCTAGCTTTTTGTTTGCTTGTTTAGTGGGGTTACTTTAAACTTTTAGATTAATTAATGTATGTATATGAGGGTTTTGTCGGCATGTTTGTATATGTACGATGTCTATTCTTGGTGCCCAAGGAGGTCAGAAAAGGGCAGATTCCTGAAATTGGAGTTATAGATGGTTGGGGAACACCATGTAGGTTCTTGGGACCAAATCCAAGCGCCCTGCAAGAGTAACAAGTGCTCTTAACCACTGAGCCATCTCCCCAGCTCTTCACCCCACCTTCAGGTTGGGGGAGCATGGAATCTTAGAGTACAAATCACTCTCTTTCTTGTCATTTTATCATTCCTTTCTTAAAGGTTATAAAGGAATTACATCATTTCCCCCTTTCTGTTCCTCCTTCCAAACCCTCCTATTTATTCTTTCTCGCTTTCTCTAATTCATTGCCTCTTTTTTCATTAATCGCTCTTATATAGGTGCATGTGTTCCTACACACATAAGTATAACCCACTCAGTCTGTATAATGTTTCTATGTATGTATGTAGTTTTCTCGGCTAATCACTTGGTATTAAATCACCGACTGGTACACCTTTACCTGGGAAGACTGTCTCCCATCTCAGCACTCCGTTGCTGTCTGTAGTTCTTTCTGTAGAGTTGCGGTCTCCTGAGCTTTTCCACCGTCCACATTAGCAGGTGTACTGTTGTCTTGATCGGGGCATGTTCGGGCAGCCATGATGGTGACTTCTGCAATGATCCCCGAGCCGTAGGTGCGGGAGTTGTGTTGTTGATGCATCAAGGTCCAAGCTCTGCACTTCCATTGTTCGAGACTTTCTGTAAAACCACTCTTGTAAAACTATTGGTTATTTATTTTCTGTGTATGAACGTGTGAGTGACACATGCGTGCCCTGCCCCTGAGGCCAGATAAGGGTATCGCATCTCCTGGAGCTGGAGTTAGAGGGTTATGAACCGCCATGTTAGCGCTGGAAACTGAACCTGGGCCTGCGGAGGAGCAGCTCCTGTTCTTAACTGTTGAGTCATCTCTCCAGCCCGCTTAGCTCATGCCGTGATGCATCACGGATCTAATAACCAGAAGTTATGACTTTTTCCCTTCTGAAACTGTGGTCTCCTCAGTTCATCTCTTGACCAAACCTGTTTCTGTTTTACCCGTTTCACCAATGAGTAGAGCGTGTGGTTCCCTGGGTCCGGTTCCTGGTCACTGCCCTGGGATGTTTGTACTTCCTGTCACCACACCCAGAGGGTGCTCCACAGCCCTGCCCGAGAGCCCTGCAGCTATGCCCTCCCACCCAGCACTTCCAACTGGCTCTAACTTGGGGCACTGTCCTCCCACATGGATCCTGTGTTGCCTCACAGTCCGTTGGGCTCCACCCTCCCCCATGACTTGATTCTATAATTTTGAGCATTTTGAGTGCTCTGAAGCCTTGCCTGTAAAAGGTTGTCTTTTTTGTATCAATAAAGTGAAACTCAGCTATTTTCTCAGAATCTTGCACCAGGAAGTTTTGCTTCGTTCCCCACCAACATCTGGGGTGACTTCTCTGTTCTTTCGGAGCCTACTGTAAACAAGGAGCCATCGTTGGGGTTTCATCTTCCTATCCTCTAACAGCAAGCACTAAAAGAGACAATCTCCATAGCTAATTATCAACGGGACTACTTTACTTATTCTGCTCACTAATTATTTGAGGGAGTAGGTGAAAGGTCACGGATTATAACATGCCTCTGCCTGTACTTTTCTACCCTGCTCTATTACATGTAGATTAATAGCTTTTGAGATTAGCTATTTTCTCCATTTCTCAGAGTATGAATAACAGAGGGGAAAGTAAAGCTCACATTAGGGGTCTAGGGTCTTGGCTGGCTTCCTCTCTCAGCAGTACATGGGGGTATGAGTGTGGGTAGCAACACAGATGGAAACAGGCCATAAAGTCTATGTGTTCCAGGCCAGTGGAGTCTGCTTTATGAGTTATGAACTGTTTCCCTTGTTTCCATGGAAACAACAAAGTCAGCAAACGGATGGGGGGCATTGTACATGACAGGCACAGTGGCACACATAGCTTGATCTTCTGCCTCCCAAAGTCATGCTGTATGCCACGTCCATGAACAACTGCTCCGTCGCTACTCCTGTCACGCTGCATTATCCTCAACCAGTGTGTTCCCTTGTCTTGACTCGGGTGTGACCAGCTGACATTAAAGTTAATGTTTAGCTGGGCATGGTGACACACATCTGTAACCCCAGTACTCAGGAGTCTGAAGGAGGATAAGACTGTTAAAGTTAAGCGTCCTAGAATAGCTAGGGGAACGCAATGAGGTTGTCTCAATTTTTTTCAAAGGCTAAGCTTGGTTTTTAATGGCCTCTTTGGCATATATTTGATGGCCTTATTATGCGTATCTGAAGTATATAATTTAATAAAATTTGACATGTGTGTGTGTGTGTGCGTGTGTGTGAAGGCAGCAAAGATATTCAGCACTTGCCGGGCGGTGGTGGCGCACGCCTTTAATCCCAGCACTCGGGAGGCAGAGGCAGGTGGATCTCTGTGAGTTCGAGACCAGCCTGGTCTACAAGAGCTAGTTCCAGGACAGGCTCCAAAACCACAGAGAAACCCTGTCTCGAAAAACCAAAAAAAAAAAAAAAAAAAAAGATATTCAGCACTTTGGTGCCAGCCTATCCTTCCTTCCTTCTCTTTTTAACCCTTCTCCATGCCTCTTTCTTAAGTCCCTTGTCCTCCTAGCCTCCACACTAGTCTATTTCCTGTTGCTGTAGGAAAGTTTCCATTTTCCGAGGCTTTACCTAAATGGGGAGATAAAGCCTGCACTCACTTTGATGGGCACCTTTCACCCAGCGTCATCACGTGACCTTCATATCGTTGAGTGTTCATAGTTCATTCAGAGTTAAGGTTTCTACAAAGATAACTTGAAATCTTGAGAGTATACTAAACACTGGAAATGGTTGACTCTTGGGATGCATGTTAGACTGACTTGTCTATCTTTCTCCTAGATGTATCCATCCTGGTATTAGCAAAAAAAAATCCATGCTAATCAGCAAAGAGGCAAAGTGAAGAAGGCGCACACTCCAAATGCAGGCTAGCAGCTAAGAGAGTAGAGGGACGAGCTACAAATGGATGCTCATTTCCCTTCAGCTGTCAGGCAGTTCCCCACCGTGCTTCCCCGGGAGTCACTGTTACCGCTGCAGCCTAATGCTTTCCTGAAAACATCTTCACGTCCCTCCACTTCCAAAGCTCCCACTTCTACCATAAATAAAGCCTTTGATTTTTCCCACCTACCTTCAGCTGAACAGAGAAGAGTGACATTGCCTCCCACTCAAAACACCTCATTGGAAACCCCACTGGTTCTGTGCTTAGAGTTTTAAATCGGCTGTGACTTGAGACCAATCTTTCCTTTTTCAATTTCTATGTCAGGGTGCCAAAGCCTGGCCTCATCCACCTTCCCTGCCACATCTCTGAGACCTCGGCCAACTAGGAAGCATTATACGAAGCAAGCTGCATCTAGGGTTGCCCAGGAAACAAAGGATGGATGTCTTCACAGGTGGGCGGCCTCCTCTGCATCTCACCCTAGACAAGCAGAGGCCTATGCAGGTGTGCATGGCTTCCTCACGGCTTAGTTCTAGGTGTAGGCACTGTGTCAGTTTGTGAGCTGCTGTGTTTCCATCCCCATTCCTCTCATCATAGAATAGCTTGCTCTCCTGCCCCAGTTGCCCTTTGGAAACCTCTCAGTGTATAAAGCCCTTTTCCCCCTGACTTCTCCGTGTGCAGCACCTAAATCCCAGACGGCTGACTGCGGTGTGTATTGCAACTTCAACACACTGTGTGTGCAAGACAAGGGGTTTGCTGCTTCTTTTACATTACACAAAGCCCATTTAGCCTCCGTGTGTGTTCCAGGCTGCTGGCACTGGCATAACTTACCTATTTAATGGGTGCACTTTAATGCATTAAATAGCATAGACTCCAAGGCTCTAGATGAAGGCAGGGCAAAAACAATTCTCCTGCAAGATAAAGGAGGCGCCACTTCAATTACTGGGAAAACCTGGGCATGAATGGCCAGGCCCAAAGAAATACTTCATCCAGACTGGTGCTTAGAGTCTGGCCACGCCTCTACCAACACTTCACAGGTGAAGGACTCTGCTTCCCTCCCACTCCACTAAGTGACCTGTGCCAAGAATTTGATCATGTTGTTAGCTAAGCAGGTAATTACCTGTGACTTAATTGGCCAAGCTACGGCTATGAAGAGCCACAACTATTCCTCTGGGACTCTTTCTGTCAGGTCCTGGCCTGTCTTACCTGCTTTGTCTCCTGGGTCCCTCAAGCCTTCCTTCCAGACCATGGAAATTGCCCAGCCTGTTCTTCTAATCACCTACCAGGAACTTGTGCAGTTTCCAAGACTAACCCGTGTGCTACTTCATCCAGCCTGCATCCAGAAACCCTCCCAGCAAAGAGATCCCGCTCCCTTGCTCCTCTGCAAGCACTTAGATCACGCCATGGATTCTGCCTTACTGGTAGCCACAGCAGCCTAGAAAGCCGTCACGGTGGGACCCGTAGAGGATTTTCCCACCCGGCACTCTGCTTTCACTAAGATTAATGTACTTAATCCTCAAAGAACCGAGTCCCAATGATGTTGTTTAACTCACCAAAATCACAAAGCTAATAAATCACAAATGTGAGTCTGATGTAGTTTGGCTAAGGGACTAGGGCCTCGACAGATCCCTGGCAGGCAGACGGAGGGGAAAGGGGCCACAGATAAATAATAAAAATGGCTTCTTCTGACCTGAGACAAAGGCCTAGTAGGCTTGTTCTCCTGCCTGCAGCGTCTCCTTTCTAGCTGACTGGTCCAGGCTGAGATAAGTTCAAAGCTGGTCCTGAACAGGAAGCTATGGTCCAACTGTAATAGTCTATCCTGTCCCTTTAAGGGACAAGCTCTGCTCATTCCCCTCTCTTCTGCCGCTGCCACCAAGGCAAGTGGATCTTCCTTCTGCTTCCAGCCTGTGAGCTCTCTCTCTGCTCCATCCCTCTTCAGAAGAGGTGGCTGCTGCTGTGGCTCCTCTCCCTCTCTCTCTCTCTTTCTCTCTCTCTCCCTCTATCTCTGTCTATCTATCTATCTATCTATCTATCTATCTATCTATCTATCTATCTCTGTCTCTCTCTGTCTCTCTCTCTCTCTCTCTCTCTCTCTCTCTTTCTGTCTCCCCCTTCCCTTTTACTGAATAAACTATATCCAAACCCTCTCTCTCTCTGTTTCTTTCTCTCTCCCTCCCTCTCCCCCTTCCCCTTTACTGAATAAACTATATCCAAACCCTCTCTCTCCATGGCATGTCTATCTGTCTCTGGCCCACCATGGTCTCCCACTCTGGGAACTACACACGGGTTTATCTAAACCATTACATTGGTGCCGTGATTTGCCCCCCAACCACAGCCTTCATGTCTATGGTTGAGTCCTTCGCTGACATTCATCTCTGGTTGCTTCCCAACATGGTTGGATGACGCAGGGTTTGTCCTCCCGCACTAGCACTGCACACACTGAGCAGTGTGTTCACTTTGAGACCCAGGGTCCCTCGGATTTTTCTTTCTTTTTTCTTTTGGGCCACTCATAAGTGGCCCCCGTTGTGAAAGACCACTCAGAGCAACCTCTGGCCTCTCTGTCTTCCAAGTCACCCAGACCAGGGCCAGTCAGCTTCATTAACACCCCGTCTGTAGAGAGGAGACATTCTCCTGTAGGCCTTGTGGTGTGCTGTTCTTGGGTTTTCAGGTTTTCAGTTATGGGGAATAAACCCTCAAACTATCAGCCACCCACCTGTAAACACTCTGCCGGTGCCCTGCCAGCTCCTGCTTTTTCTTTCAGTGGGCAGCACCTTCCCCACCCGTCTGAAAATGCTCTTTTCCTCTTGTTCCCATTTCTTCTATTCTATCCATACCATGCTACCGCTGGTCCCATGGAAACCAATAAGATTAGTTGGATCCACGAGGCAACTGTTTTCAATTCCAGCCTTTGCTCCCCACCCAGCTTGTGGCATGGCAGCTCAGCAACAGGGTGGATCACACCTCGAGGTCTCTTGTTATTATATTAAAACTCCCACGGCTCAAAAATATTTGGCTTCTCCATACAACACGTGACCACCACCATTTTGACTGAGATCAGGTGACCTTACTGCCATCCTAACTGAGGTCAAGTGACTTCACTGCCATTTTTACTTAGGGCCAGATCAGGTGACCAAGTCCTGCCATCTTTACAACGGCAATCCCTGCCTGGTCCCCCAGTACTGACTCTGTTACATGTGTGTTTTGCTCAGTGGCATGCCTTTGGTAGGGCCCACCAAGAGCATCCACTTTATCCAATTCCTTTTAATATGTGTATGTGTGCATTCATATGACTTAAATGAACATATGTTTACTGTTAAATGTTATAATTGTCTGCCCATTATATCTCATTCCAGACTAAAAAATGAATGCCTCATGTTTTAAATTGGTATGTACTTTTAAGTCTCTTACAAAGCTATGGTATATTTAATCCAACCCTGCTTTAAAATATATTAAGCTGTTCTCCACTATTGTCAGTTCTGCCGTAAACCTTCTATTGCAAGCAGTTTTTTCCTCTTTCTGTCTTTTACAAGTGTAAATCTTACCCGTTAAGAGCTAGTACAGTCAAGCTCAGACTCAGGCAGATTCTATACTATAGTTATAATTCATTTATATCTGGTAAACAGTCCTCAATTGCCCAGAGATCTGGGGGATATGGCATTTAAATGCTTAATTATTAAAAGACTTGTCGTAACAAAAAGAGACAGGTTGGCTCCTAGCAGCAACACTCTATACTTCCTCCAAAGAAGACAGAAGACAAATGGGCACACAACAATGTCCATCCACAATTTGCTTCAACTGCCAAGAGTTAATCACTGGGAAAAACTGCCTTTCGTCTAAACTGAAGATCTCCAGACAGTGGACAGAATCGCTGGAATCAACCGCCTAGCTGCTCAGGTTAAGGTAGGCTTGTCTTCATACAGATTTCTTAGCCCACAGGATATTCTGGAGCCTGGCAGGCCCTGCACTAAAGAGCAAAGGAAAAATACAACCCTCAGCGACCATGGAGGACCCTAAGCGTAGCTCTAGGTGCCAACCAAGTAAGTTCTCTGTTGTTTTTTGACCAATAACTCCTCAAGTAAAATTTTGTCCTTCTCAAAGATCTCTGATTCAGTTTGACAACTGGGAGGTTTTGTTGGTTTAAAAGGACAACATCACCAAACAAATATCAGCAAATTACAAATACAAGTTATTAAGGTGTGTTCCTGAAAGTTATAAAGGTGTGAGGACGAGTACACGCTATCAAATCTCTCTCACGCTGCCTTCCAATGGTTTAAAAATACTTTCCATTGTGCAAAACCATCTGTCACAGTCATTCTGATTTAAATACGCTGCTGTTTAAAACTCAGCTTTGACAACCCCAAAAAATTCTTGTGAGTTCCAGCGAGCCAAATTAAAGGATCCACCTTAAACAGATCAAATACAACCCTCTCAATTCCCTGGTCCTAAATTTTTTTTCTAAACTTAACCTTGTCCTCTGTTCTGCCAATACCTTAAACAGGTGTAAGAGACACCAGACATTTCCATACCACAAACACCGGACAGGAACAAACAGACCAGCTACAGCAGGATGTGACCAGCACCCAGCTTTCTCAAGTTCCACCCCCAAAGACGACACCCACAAAAAAGCAGGAAGCAGTTTTGAGAATTTGCTGCCCCAATTCCTTTAATCTGTGGTGCCTAACCTCTTACCTTTTTATTACAAGAAAAGAGAAGGGAACATAATAGTCTGTCCTGTCTCTTTAAGAGACAAGCCACACCCACTCCCTCCCCTGGCCACTGAGGCAGGCTGATCTTCAGCTTCCAGCCTGAGTTCCTTCCTTTTCTGTCTCCCTATCAAAGAGGCAGCTTCTGCCTCTCTCCATTCTCCCCTTCCCTCCTTCTCTCTCTCCCTCCCTCCCTCCCTCCCTTTCTCTTTCTCTCTCTGCCTCTCTGCTTTTCTCCCTCTCCCTTTCCCCTCCATAACCCACTGAATAAATATGCAACCTCACTCTGCATGGCGTGCCTATCCATGTCTCTGTCTCTCGCCCACCGTGTGACTCCCTTCCCGGGACCAGCCACCTTTGGAGACCTGCAGAATGGTCTCATGGTGTGCCCATCTGTCTGTCTCTCCTCATGGCCTGCTGCAGACACTGTGGTCTCGTGTGCTGTCCCTGCCTTGGACTGGCTGCTCTCAGAAACCACTACCTGCTGCCTGCTGCCTACCACCACATGGCCTGCTGCCACTGCTTGGGACCTGCGGTGTTTCTGCTGCTGTAGCCGCTGGGGATCCTGTAGCATTTTTTATTTAATCCATTACACTATGTTTCTCCATTTTATTATTTTCATTTGTGTCTTTGTAGTGAGAGGGGGACCCTTGTTTGTCCCAGCCATCCGGCTAGTTTATACCCGAAATAATCACACAGAAATTGTATTAATTAAATCACTGTCTGGCCCATTATTTCTAGCCTCTTAATGGCTAACTCTCAAATATTAGTTTAACTCATCTCCATTAATGTGTATCGCCACTTGACCGTGGCTTACTGGCATGAGTCTAACCAGCATCTGTCTTGGGCAGGAGAACCATGGCATCTGCCACACTGCCCTTCTTCCCAGCATTCAGTTCAGTCTACTCTACCTAAGTTTTGCTCTATCAAAAGGCCAAGGCAGTTTCTTTATTCAACCAATGAAAACAACACATAGACAGAAGAACCTCCTACACCATGTCTTCATATTCTTTACACTATTTCTAAATCCCCATGCCTCTATCCTCGCAAGAAGTATTTTTGTGAAGGCTGATCCCCGACATACTGTGCAGATCCTCTGGAAGGAACGAGGGCTGTCATGTTTGGAAGCAAGTGTCTCTACCTGTTAGATCATCTCACTGACTCTTGGTTCTCTTTTTTACATTTTTTTGCCTTTATTTATGCACGTATATATTTATCAATTTGTTTGCTCTGATGTGCATGCATTGTATCATAGTATTCCTGGGAAGGTCAGTCCTCCCGTTCCAGCATGTGGGCCCCAATGGATGAACTCAGGTCTTTGGGCTCAGCAGCCAGTGTTCTTTCCACTGAGCCATCTCACCAGCTCCTAAAAACTTTAACCACCAACGTGACATCCATCACAAGTAGAAGAGTCCATACCACAAAATTTTGTTTCTTGCACAAAGTTGTTTAAAATACTAAGTAGATTTGTCTTTAAGCTGTATATATAACGTGTGGGTTCTAGCCCTAAGATAGTATTAATGCAAATACTCTAAAATCTTTTTTTTTTTAATCAGAAGAATTGAATTCTGAACCTAAGCATTTTGGATAAAAGGTATATAGCCTGTTTATATAAAGATAAATATGTGCTTATATACATACATGTACACACACATATATGAACATATCACATAGAATATGTAGAACACTTGTATTAGCTTCCTCTGGATGCTGTGATACCATCGTGTCTGGTGGCTTGAAACAGTAGGAAGTTACCCTCAGTCTGCAATCTCTATTACTGAACCCAAATCAAGCCTGCTCCCTCCAGTGGCTGTGCAGCAGCATCTGCATTTACCAGTCCTGAGTTGTGACCTCTCACAGAGGGGTCCTTGTAACCCAACATCATGTCTCCAATGCTGGGAAGACCCTTTTCCCAAATAAGATGACAGTCCGCTAAGGGAGTGGAAGCTGCAGCTGCATTTCTTTAGGGGCCACTGGGCGGCCAACCACTACACTCAGAATGGAATCTTAGTCCTATGTCTAGGGTGTCAGGCACAGTCAACCTTCCAAATCAACATACACTAACAAAAAAAAAAAATCTGGAATTATAGGAATCCTTCCTCAGCCTCTAAAAAAACCAAGAAACATTTGGAAAAACAGAAACTGCACAGAGGCCTCTAAGAAAGGCTGGGTGCAGGCAGAACGGCTGTGTGTTCTTAAACATTAAGGACACTGCACATGGTCCTCGGCAAACATACTGTAGGTCACAAATTTATGGCCAAATTAACAAAACAATCTCCATAAACATGCATTCTGTGCAGCACAGACTGTTCCAGAAACTCCTGCTGCCAGGATGAAGAGGAGATGCGGACAGGCCTCTTAGCCTGGTGTCTGTGGAAATTCTTTCCCACGTATCTCAAGGCGGCCCGCACTAACAACTGGAACGGATATCATCCTCTGGGGACCAGCCAGCTCCCCCTCTGGTCAGAGCCCAGGGACTCTGAGCACAGAGCACGAAACATTTGAGGTTCTGGGTTGAAACCCCCAGACAGCTGTTGTCAGCACGGTTACACAAGCATATTAACAAGGGCCAACCTAGAATCGCACGCTTGCACCAAGCCCACCAGACCCTTTGACAACTCCAATAAGTGCGTCTTTGCTAATAAATCCTCCATTTGGGAAACAACTTCCTAGAAGATGTTCAGACAGAGAATCCCTGCAGGCCTTCAGTCAATATGATTTTATGGTTTGTTTAAGAATGGTTAAATAGCTATTAGGCTTCTCTCTCTGGCCTGCGTCCCTGCCTTCATATAAGTCATGCGTGCATTCGCTCCCTCCCTTTAAAGCCCACAGACATATAAACACACACTCTTGCAGTTTGATTGCTCCATTATGGGACAGAAACATCATGATTTTTCCACCTCTGTTGAGCATTAAGAATTCAGTCCTGACCACGAACATGTGCCCAGTGGCCTCCAGTGACAGGCTCCTCCACTCATATGAGCCGCAAGAGCTCAGCTCTGCGCTGGCTGCCAGGGGTGGGGGGGCACCCCCTTCTCCCATCCATCTTCTGTTGCAAACAGTTCAATAAAATTGGTAGAATCAGAAGGCTTTCTTTGCTTAGTGATGGTTTAACCTGCTATTTTATTTCTGTGGGCTTGGTAATCATTTGCCATGCAGGTTCTTAACCTGGTTTATTACATGCAATCCAGGAAGTACACATCCACACAGCCTGGAGAAGGACCCCAATCCAGCAGTCAGTTCTCTCAGGACCAGCTGGGTCAGGCAGGAAGTCTCCTCAGAAACACATCTCAGTGGTTGCTGGCGGGATGGCCATTTTGGTCAGGAGCCAGACCAGAGTTCTCTTCCAGCGTCACTCTTGAGGGAAGCTTAGCAGCCGTGAAACCTCCTGGGGCTCTCCAGGACACTGTCATCCAACTGTTTTGCAGTACACAGATTTGCCTGGCAGCCGGAAACAGCACAGGGCCTTTCTCCCAAATCCTTTATCTATGCATCTCAAGAAGGCTTTGGTGAGGATAGAGCTATATTTCATCCAGGAGTCCTGTTGGCAGGTCTCGCCTTTGAAGAGCAGCATATCAGGGCCTGGTGCTGATGCAGTAACGCAATTCAGTCTTTGCATGAACAAGAGAGAGAGCAGAAATCAGGAAGTGGTGAATTTCTCAATTCAAGAACGCGGAATTCTTACTTTTTGGTTTGCTGAACAAATCTCTACTAGCTAACTGCACCATACTCACAAAGGCGATGTTTTCAGCAGTTTAAAAATGTAACGGGAAGCGAGATATGGTGGTGCACACCTGTTATCCCAGCACTCAGAGACTAAGGCATGAGTGTTATGAGTTCAAACCCAGCCTGGGTTATGTAGCAAGATCCTGTCTCAAAAAAAATATTTTTTTAAAATTGGAATTCCAGATTTTATGTGGCAACGTCAATTTCTTCACTAACTGAAACTGGAGAAGTTTCACCTATTTCTCGGAGAATGAGAAACTATTTGGTTTCTTCTTGGTCATACCTATTCGCCATGGGAGGGAAAAAAAGAGGATCCTTCTGTTGTGTCAGGAGAAGCAAATGTCAGGCCTGGCTCATGCTGCTTACAAGGTTCACCCAGGGGCAACAGAAACAAAAGCAAGCTACATTGAAGGAAAGACCCTGGGCCTCCGGGAAGCTACTGATGGAGTCTGTTGACTGTTTTTAGATAATTCTTGTCCTAAATCTTTGCCTGTTTACAGAGAAAACACATTGCTTTGCAGTGGACAGGCAGAGCTGGTGTTCTGTGAACCATCTCAAACAGTGGTTCTCAACCTGTAGATCATGACCCCTTTAGAGATGAATGACCCTTTCCCAGGGCCGCCTAAGACCATCTGCGTGTCAGATGTTTACATTATGATTCATAACAGTAGCAAAATTACAGTTATAAGGTAGCAATGAAGATAATTTTGTGGTTGGGGCCCCCACACCACGAGGAACTGTATTAAAGGGTTGCAGAGTTAGGAAGGCCGAGAGTCACTGCTCTAGTAATATAAAGTGCCTCTCAACAACACTTCCCTAGGAACAGCGCCTAGGAGAGACCCGGGGTCAAACCCTTAGCTCATTAACTGCTTGAGCCTTCAAATGAAAATAGAGTTGAAAGGCAAAGGGGACTGTTGAAACAGAATGGAAGCCAGGATCAAGACCCCGCCCGTCTAGTAGAGACTTGACCCTGAGCGCTCAGGACAGCCCAGTTGGTCTGGAAATGAAGGGGTTCTTTCTGTAAGCAGAAGAGATGTAGCCCTTGCTCCTGGAACACTCAGCTCCACACAACACCAGCATGGGGATCACTCCTCACATCTCTCCTCAATGGGCCACTCCATTGATGAGCACTCAAGCATGGGTCATAGATAGAACAAAGATCAACCTCCGCAACTTCGCACAAGGATTGCCTCTGCAAAACACAATTTCTGCTGACAGACCAAAGAGAAGCAAGCTTTTGTACCTCCTGGCATTCATCTTTTTATTATTAGCTGAACTATGTTCCTATGAAGAGTTGGGTTCTAGGTACCCTAGGCGCCCTTTCCCATCCAGGCAAGGCTGAGAGGCCATTGTCTCCTCTCACCATAACTATCTCAGAAATCTCTCTGCTTTCTTTATCGATGCCTGAACTTTCCCCTGGCACTGACTCAGTCCTCCCGTTCCTCCGACACAAATGAGGAACAATAAGAGGTTTTATAGTGCTGTCACTACTAGACCAGGGTTGGAGGGACAACTCACATGCCCTGACCGTTCTACACAGACAAGACTTGGAACTCTGGCAGTCCCAAAGCCTAATCTCACATATAAATCTCTTTTTTTATTTTTTTAAGATTTATTTATTATGATGTATACAGTGTTCTGCCTGCATGTATGTCTGCAGGTCAGAAGAGGGAACCAGATCTCATTGTGAATGGCTATGAGCAACCATGTGGTTGCTGGGAATTGAACTCAGGACCTCTAGAAGAGCAACCAGTACTCTTAACCTCTGAGCCATCTCTCCAGCCATCACATATAAATCTTTACACCTACAGCCATGCTGAAGAAAAAAATGAAGAGGGGTATACAGTAAGAAGTCCTGAAGCTGAGACGCTCGCTCAAGAGTCCTGGTGTTCATGAACCACAAGGCCAGCTGCCTCCCAATGGAAAACTCAGGGGAGGTGGAGCCCAGAGTTCCTCTTCCAGGCTTAGGGTCTGTCTTCCATGTTTAAGCTCTGATTTCCTGTCTCTGAGAAGCTTCTGTCAGTGTTCTGTGCCCCATAAACCATCTTTAAGTAGAAGCCATGTTCTCACGTTTGATTTCTCTTTTGTACATTTTTGTCATAAATTAATAATTATAACTAGCATGTTTTCTAATGTATTAGCTATTTATTATTAGTGATTTAAATTTATTTCCTCACAGTCTTGAACCTGAAGGTTTAGCTTCACTTTGTAAAAAATGTCTCCCATGTAGTAACCGATTTAGCAAATGATTTTAGAGTACCAAACTTAATTTTCATTCCAATTACTAAATCCAACTAAAATCAGGAAAACTTCAATCTTACCTTGCTAATTCAAAGAAATGTTAACATAAATGCCCGTGATCATTTCCTTTTTCTGGATTTTAATTCTGGGATGGGTGGGCAGACAAAGAGACAGATGAATAGATAAATTGATGGATCAGGTTTTTGGTGTGAGCATGCGACTTGAACTAAGGAAGATGTTGATTCCTCCAAAACTTCCTAGAGAAGTCTCTTTTTACTGCTCTCATGGAAGCCTACCCAAGCAGCACCTTCTCCCTGCCAAGGGAGTCCTAATGGCACTGTCTCCCCCAAGGAAATGGACCACAGATCACCCATGGCTGGTGAGAGGAGCTGGAGTGTGTGAGTGTGTGTGTGTGTGTGTGTGTGTGTGTGTGTGTAAATAAGAAAGCAAAGTCAAAGGAAACGGCAGATTGTAGACTAACCATAGCTCGGTCGCTGAGCACAGGGCAATTATGAAAGTTTAGAGTCGGGGGATCTGTTCCTGCAGAGCTTTTCCTACCCCGAGACGTCTTCGTTCACTTCAAGAGGTACACACATCTCAGGTGGAAGACAGTTTATCATTTTGCATAATCCAAGCACCTAATACAAAGATGCTGGACTTCGGTATTATAACCTGTCCCTGAAAGTGCATTATTGTTGATACATCTGTCCCTGAATTCCACCCCGCATCTCAAGAAAACAGTAAGTGAAAAGTCTAGTGCTTGAGCAGACAGCAGGTGCAGGGAAGACCTGGAGTACACTGGAGGGAGGAGGGAGCTTAGCCCCACCAGGACAGGTGCTCCTTCCCCACCGCCTGCGTGCCTTATTAATGACGATAACTTGTTAGCCACAGCCCCTGGGGGTGAGGGAAACATCTTGTTCTCATTCTTTAGGTCACAATAACTTTTTTGTGCACCCAAAGTGCCTGGGACAAGGTTCAGTGCAGAGTCACTGACAGCACTGCTAATTGAAATGCCATCTGAAGCTTTGCACCTACATAGTGGAAGCCAGCCAAATCATCCCAGCCTTTCATAATGACTTCTTCCTGTCCCACACCCCTGGGCCTAATCCACCAGATAGTTTTCTGAAGGATTTGAACAGCCTGACCACTGAATGCCAGAGCACCCAAGATTCACCGTGAAAACTTATCAATGTGGATGGGCTGAAAGTACAGGCATGCACGGCCAAGAGGATACGAGAACAAACGAATCATGAACGCAAATCCAAAAGGTGCGATTCTCTGTCCCCTACCAAAACCAAAAGTCAGAATTAAGCACATGCAACTGTTTTAATCTTTCTGCTAAGCACAACCACGACTTGATTGGCACTAATTAAGACCTCAACAATAGTTAATGAACTATTCAATGAAACTAACCACCCTTACATCCTGACCTCAGAAAAGGTCAGATGAGTAAATGACCCAACTCTCCAATCAGGTAGAAAATCCCATAAAGACTCTCTCTGGTAGCATTTGATGAGAAAGCTGTCACACAGCACCCTCTAGACTTCAGACTCGGCCTCACCTCTCTGCTGCAGAGATAGTAAACACAGCCATTTTCCACCCCAATGGCTGCATGTGCTCTAGTGAGAGCCACCAGCTGAGCCACCCCAAAGCTTCTTTTCCTCTTCATAAAGAAACATTAACAACCCATGATCTGGCCTTCCAACAGCACCCTGAGTCACTGGTTTGGAATGAATCATTATCTTGAATAAAGGGTGAGGAAAAAGCACGAACCAGATGTCAGTGAGAAAGAAGCATGGTAAAGCCGTCCTTAAACCGCAAGAGCCCACCGCTTCTGGGAGAGAAGGGTCTGTCTGCTCACCAGTGTGCCACTGTGGGGCACGCTTCATTGGCTGCCTTGGTCTTGGGATACAACCCAAGAAAGCAAGTCCTTTTGCATCAACCAAATTCCAGAAGACTGGGATGTTGGTTGTGGCTGGGGAGTGAACTGGTTTAGTTATTTTTTATCATGCAGGCCTGTCACAAAAACATTCTCTTACATCCCAGTATTTCTCAGAACTCCACTGGCATAATAACTTGGAAATGTATTATTGCTGAGCGACTGGACTCTCTGTGCCAACAAGTCCCCAGGGGAAAGCCTAACAGAAGGAAGGTTTTACAGTCACTCATCCTCTGGACTAAGTTTCCAAGACATGGCTCACAGCTGACACTTAGAGCAGCATTTTTTGTATTTGTGGGGTTTTTTTTCCTTTAAAAAAGAAATGGAGTAGAAAAGAATGCAAAAACAAAAACCTCCGATTTTTCTTCCACAGTAAAAAAAATCAATGGGCAAAACCAAGTGACTGCCATTCTGGGAGTACTAATAGAGATTCCAGCCTGTGAGTAAAACAGCCTTACCAGGACCGGAGGGCGAATTAACAGGTCAGCCAGATACTGCAATAACACAGGAGGAAATGTGTGTTTAAGGAGCAGGGCTGAGTGTGGACCACAGGCGGTTGCTGGCCTTGCAGCTACTCTTTCGGCCCTGTGAAAGAACATTAGCATGAGGGGTGCTTTAGTTCCAACCCCAATTAATATCTCCCCTTCCCCGCCATGAATCATGGACTCTGTATGGAAAGGAAGATCTCCAGGGGTCTGTGCTTAGAACTGTGATCTGTTCGATGTCTTGATGAACAGTTTCATAAACATAGATGCCATGCAGGTACACAGCCCAAGAGATGTAGAAGGTGACAGCCTCATGTTCCAAATATGAGGGTGGGGGCTTGGGTCCACGTTTTTCCTGTGTTTACAGCTATCACATGGAGGGCTGAGTCCACGGCATGCCTGTCTATACACTTGGCATCCTTCCAAGCAGAAACTTCTGGCAGGCTTGCCCAATGGCTATCAACATGCACCGTGGGGACCCAAGACCATGTTGGATCTGATAATGTCTTCCAAATCAGCAAAGAAATATTACCTATGAGGCTGTTTTTGTGTCCTGTATTTCATTAAAGCTTAAAATACCAAGAAGCTGCCCTTTCCAGGAATGCCCTTAAGAACGTGAGTGAGTGTATAAGAAAGGGTGACAGCACACTTGGGGATGGGCCCGAGCAAATAGACAAGTTCTCAAAAGCATACAGACTCATTTCCTTTTACCACTGGAACACGTTACCACAGACATGGTGTTCAAGAACAAAATAACATACGATCTTACAATTCTGGAGATCAGAAGTCTGGAATGGGTCTCACTGGGCTGTGGTCATGTCTATGGGGCCTCATTCTTTCTATGAGAGAATCCGTTTCCTTTCCTTTCCCAGCTTCCAGACATGGCCCACAGTCCCTGGATCAGCCACCATCTCCAGAGTCAGCTGTAGAGTACCTTGAAATACTTTACTCCAGCTTCCTTCTAACCCCAAATACAGGACTCTCTTAATGAGCTGGGCCCAGTGACATAACTCAGGAAACTCTCCTATTTCCAGGATGGCTAATTAGGGTCTTAACTCTGCAACCTTACTTCCACCTGTTCTATAACATAACCAATCATAGATTCCAGGGACTGGCTCACGGCATCTTTAGAGGGGCCATTATTTTGCCAACCAGTGTGTCTTCACTGACCCCTTCTCCACTTTATTTTCTCCCCTTTAACTCTTCATGTACTCAAGGGTACACACGTGACAGAAGCTATTTAGCTGGTACTATCAGGATGGTGAACTACTAAACAAGCAAGCTGTCTTAGAAATTTTATGGCTGTGGAGAGATATCACGACCACAGAAAGTCTTATAAATGAAAACATTTAACTGGGGAGGCTCATTTATAGCTTCAGAGGTTCAGTCCATTATCACGGCAGGAGCATGGCAATGTGCAAACAGACATGGTACTAGAGAGGTAACTGAGAAGTCAGCTGAGATACCAGGTGGTGTCTTGAGCTTAGGAAACCCCAAATCGCCCCCCACACTGACACACTTCCTCCAACAAGGCCATACCAACTCCAACAAAGTCACACCTCCTAAGAGTGCCACTCCCTTTGAAATTACAAGGACCAACTACATTCAAACTACCACATTCCAGTCCCTGACCTCCATAAGTTTGTAACAATATCATGATGCAAAATGCATTTAGTTCAATTTCAAAACTCCCCATAGTCTATCAAAGTCTCAACAATGTTTTAAAGTTCAAAGTCTCATCTGAGATTCATGCAATCTCTTAACTGTAATCACCTATAAAATCAAAATAAAAAACAGATCATATGCTTCCAACATATATACATTACCATTCCAAAACATAGGAAAGGGAGTATCAAGGAAGAAATACTGAACCAAAGCAAGACTGTTTAGCTTAAACACAAGACTTGGTTCTATTACAATTTTGGTGTTCCTTTTCTCCTTAAATTTTGAAATTTACCCTGCTCCTTTTCATTATAAATCATCTTTAGAGTTACCACTACTAACCATACAACAGAGTCTATACTAAACTGTTTTGAGATTTTTTTTCTGCCTAGAGAATTAATCCAAAAACTCTTCACTTTAGCCTCAGGCAAACTTTTCAGACAAGGGTAAAAAACAGTCAATTCCTTCATCAAAATATCACAAGAATGATCTCTAGGCATCATACTAAAATTTTTCTCCTCTATAACCTCTTGATCCATGCAACTTTTCAAATCATAGTCAGCACCACTGTCTTCCATGCTCCTACCAGTATGGCCCATTAAGCAATGTTTAAAGCTTTCTACTGCTTTTCTAACCCAAAAGCCATACTACTCCAAACAAAAACATGGTCAGGCCTATCACAGTGACAAACTGTAGTTCTGTTCATTGTGAGTCTTGTGGTGAGAAGGAACCACTAAAGTAGTGGGCGCATGTGACAGATACTGCCTATCTCATGGTGGTGGACAAGAATTGGAGTGCGTACTAAGAAGCGGCGGGGCTGTGTTCTGCCACCCGGCCGCCCGCATGGCTAGCTTATGCCCTGAAATAATTACACCGGAATTGTATTCTTTTAATCACTGCCTGGCCCATTAGTTCCAGCCTCTTATTGGCTAGCTCTTACATATTGATCTAACCCATTTCTAATATTCTGTGTAGCACCATGAGCTGGCTTACCAGGGAAGATCTTAACCTGCGTCTGTCTGGAATGGGAGAATCATGGCGACTCCTGACTCAGCTTCTTTCTCCCAGCATTCTCTTCTGTTTACTCCACCCACCTAAGGGTTGGCTATCAAATGGGCCTAGGCAGTTTCTTTATTAATTAACCAATGAAACAACAGATAGAAAGATGACCCACCTCCATCATTTCCCCTTTTTCTGTTTAAACAAAAAAGAAAGGCGTTCACTTTGACATAGTAAAATTATATATAACAAAACAGTTATCAAGCAAGAATTACAATTACAATATTTATATCTATTTTATCCTTTATCATAACTAAGGAAAACTATAACTAACCATTCTTTAACTCCATCAAAGACTCCAGAAGGATATAATATTACCTAAGCAAACAAGAAATCCAAAACTCTAGAAATGACAGAGACATCTCGCTGCCTGTACAGTCACCCAAAGTTCTTTTGTACCGTTGGGGCATCCATCTTCGGCCTTCAGGCCCATAGTGTTCAGCAGACATTTCCATGAAGCAGGAAATTTCAAAGACAGTTCAGTCACTATCTGCTGTGTCCTGCAGAATGTCTCGTAGACTCTTTCATAAATCAGGAATCCCAAAAGATCATCTCACCTTTAGGCAAGTGTAGCAGTCCTCTCTCTGAGGATTCTCTGTGTCCAGTTTATGCAATAGTTCAGGCAAGAGCAGTTTCTTGCTCAAATGGCTATCAAACTCCATAAGGATCCTCTTCGATGCCCATCTTCAAAGTAGATTGGTACTGCCAGGAGCAGACGTGTCTCATTGTCATGAAAAGCCCTAAATTATTAAAATATTTTAAATGCCATGTTCTGTAGTCTTTGAAAGATATGAAGAATGCCTATCTAATTGAAATATATCTCTATATATCTAGAAAATCTAACTAACATGACTACAAATTTGACTATTATTGATGATTATTCATTAGCAACCTATACTTCCTAATTATACATTACATTTTTAAATGAACTACACAATCACAATACCTTAATCAAGATCAGAAATATGCATATACATATAACAAAATTGACCTTCAAATCCATACCAAAGCAAATTATTCATATCTATATCATATCCCCCTTTAAATGTAAAAGAACATTTATAAACAATATTTGGGAACATGGGCGCAGTTTTTTCTCTCCAAACTGCTTCCTGCTGTATGGGGGCGCTGTTATTCAGGTCTTTTATGGGATAACCTGTGTGCCAGGGTCATCTCAGTTGGCAGTTGAGTGAAGTAATTTTTTGAGGGTGTTCATAGCAACCTTTCAGGAGGGCGTGGTCTATCGTACCATATTGGGATAGAAGCAATTAACAGGGTCTCGTCCTCTGTGAAAACAAAAGAAGACCCTCTCCAAAGCATCATATCCTTAGACCCATATTCTGAAATCATAATACCCTTATGATATCCATTCTGGTTCCGCTTGGCAGCCCATATAATGAAATGTCTCTCTGCATTTAGCTCCTTTACAGTCAAAAATTTTAAAGAAAACACAATAATACAAAGTATCCAGACTCTCTGTGAATTTTCCATTTTTACGTGGCTTATTTTTCTTTATTTCTTTTAATCTACAACTATCTGTACTCTGTCTCTTTAAAGACTTTACCCTTTTTTTAAGACATTAACTTTGTTCTTTATATATATTTTTTTCTCTCTCTCAAGCCTACGTATATTCATCCAACAGTGTCTGAATCAGTTCTATTGTGAATCTGTAATTTTTTAGTATCCAGGAGCACTTTGTTTTGTGCTTTTAAATCGCTAAGCGCTTAAGAATCTAAGCTGTGACATTCCTAGGTCAAAAACAGGTACTGCCTGCTTGCCCCGCCCAGTCCAACATGGCGGAGCCGCTCGTGCCTCTGATCCTTGCACATTGCACCAGTAGCGTGGTGGAGCTGCTTGTGCCTCTGAGCCGCAGCACAAAATGACTTCCTTTTAGGCACACAGTGAGTCTGGTTGCCATCAAACAAATCGTAGCACTTTACTCCAAATGCTCCATTCAAAAGCTCTGTCTCCCGCAGGAGCCAGACAGAGATCGCAATGGCGGCACAGCCCAGAAAGCCGGCATTTTAAAACAGCCAGTTTTTTCCTGCTGCTGAGTCAGGACAATTTCTTTGCCGCATGCAACCCATAAACAGCAAAAAGCTGTCTTAAATTCTCTCTCTCTCCTTTTTAAGCCCTCTCAGGTTTTACGTGGAGTTCATTAGCACGTTGGGTGCCACTCTGCTGTACTAAAAAGCGGCGGGGCTGTGTTCCGCCACCCGGCCGCCAGCATGGCTAGCTTATGCCCTGAAATAATTACACCGGAATTGTATTCTTTTAATCACTGCCTGGCCCATTAGTTCCAGCCTCTTATTGGCTAGCTCTTACATATTGATCTAACCCATTTCTAATATTCTGTGTAGCACCATGAGCTGGCTTACCAGGGAAGATCTTAACCTGCGTCTGTCTGGAATGGGAGAATCATGGCGACTCCTGACTCAGCTTCTTTCTCCCAGCATTCTCTTCTGTTTACTCCACCCACCTAAGGGTTGGCTATCAAATGGGCCTAGGCAGTTTCTTTATTAATTAACCAATGAAACAACAGATAGAAAGATGACCCACCTCCATCATTGGAGAGAAGAAAATGTGGAGGACAGATAAAGTCACAACCCAAAGAACCCACTTCTTCCAACTAGAGTTTCCATCACCTACCAGAATAATAGTTACCAGGAGGTGACAAGTGACCATGAGCCTGTGGGGAACATTCCATTCAAAGCCTAATGATAACAGGTGGCTTAGGTCAGATTGTTGCAAACTTCAGTGTGCATGCAAATGGTCAGAGTGTTTATTAGACTGCTCACCCGCTTGCTTGCAGTAGTGCTAGGGATCCAGAATTGTAGGCAGGAGCTTCTGTTCCATCTGCTAGCTCCCGAATACAGATGGGAGCTAGCAGAGACTTAATATTACTTATAAATGCTCAGCTGATAGCTCAGGCTTGTTACTACCTAACTCATACATTTAGATTAACACATATTTCTTATCTATGCATTGTCACATGGATCATGGCTTGTTACCTCACTTTCTACATATCCTGCTTCCTCGGTGGCTGGCTGGCATCTCCTCTGACTCCTCCCTTCTTCATCTCGTCATTCTCAGTTTGACTTTCCTGCCTAACTTTATCCTGTTCAACTACTGGTCCATCAGCGTGTTTACCAAACCAATCATAGCGACACATACTCACACAGTGTACAAAAGGGTTATTCCACAGTGCCGGGTCTTGTCCACATACGGTAGATGCTCTGCCAGTCAGCTGCATCCTCAGACCATAGAATGTAGATTCTAATTCACTCTCCTCTTTAATACCCAACTGAGGCAAATGCCACTGGGCCAGGCACCACATCTTAAAGAGCAAAGACTTCAGCTTATAAAAACTCAGTGTACTGTCATGGATTGCTTCCTTGTAGTCATCTGTGGACCCATTGGGACGGGGTCTGGAATTTCTCATTTACAAGCTATTCCCAGATTACATCTTCCATGACTTCTGGTTGTGTTTTTCAGAATCAGGGCAGAAATTTGAAGATACCCATGAAGCATTCTGAGCACAGAGCCTTCCTATGGTTTATTTTTTTAAGTAAATCTCTCACAAATATATCACTCACCTGAGTCAATAAAAATTTTTCCAAAACACTGAACTTAATTCTCACAATAAAGTCATTCACTTTTTTGCCTGTCTGTGTGAGATTTACTTAGACACCATCCTTGCAATAGCATGCCAAGGCAGCTGTAGAATTTGAAGTTGACAGGAGTTGTTCTTGGTGAGGGTATGGCACAGCTGGAACTGATGAGGGAAGGACCCAGATAAGGACAGGCGACCCCAGCATGTGGGAGACAGAAAAGGGATCTAGTCAGGGAGAAGTCAGGTGAGATTCCACTCTGAGTCCATGTTCTTCCCTACAATCAGTGACCTCACAAAGCTTAGCTGAGGAGGGACCAAGACTCACTCACAGAGAGACAGACACAAGAGCATCAAACTTTCTATTGAACTTTTCATTTTAACATCTGAGAAAGACTGAAATGGTAAAGGCAACTCCGTAGTATGTACATGCTAGTGTTATTCCAGTAAAGGAGATGCAATGCCAGCCCATTAAAGAACTGGAAAATCACACTGGCAATTCCCTCCAGCCTTTGAGATTTCACAAAAATGCTCGACAACAATGAAAAGCATCAGTGTCCCCTGAGTCTGTGACAGGCTTTCTGGAGAAAGTTGACTGACAAGGCATCTGGACCAGAAATGAAGAGAATTCACCAGGTAGAAACCCCAACTGTCCTTTCTAACTGTTATGTGCCCAGATCCAGAATGACATGATCCTTGTTTCGAAGGCCCATTCCTTCCAGCGCTCCAATGCATTCCATGAAAGAAGTCTGATGTCAGGAGCAAAAAAGGTTCTGTGAAGCAGTTCAGCTGGAAAAATGGGTAGAGAAATGAAAGGTAAACAGAAAGAACAAATGGAACCTTGTTAAAGACAAAAGGAAGCCAAGAAGAGAGAAGTCAGGAACACCATGGCCAAAACCCAACACCAAGCCATACTTACCTATCCGCATGACAACATCCAGTACCTCACAGAACCTACAAAGGAGAGCCCAGAAGACCTTGTCAGTGGAATTACAAGGACCATCACTTTTTTGGTCCCTTTTCTATTGGTTCTCTTTATCAACAAAGGTACCTCAATCGCAAGCTATGAAGCCCTCAGCACACAGTCTATTCACACTGCACTTCCTCCACTGCTGTTCAGCCTCGCCCGGGGAAGAAGAGGCAGTGCGGATGGAAAGCAAACACAAGCAGTTTAACAGACCCTTTACTTAGTTCTCCAAGTGGAGTGTCACTGAGTACCAGGCCGAGAGTTTCCTCTCCCATGACATAGCCATGCTGAATCCTCACCACCATCCTCACTACCCGTGGCACAGCCACGCTGAATCCTCACCACCCGTGGCACAGCCACACTGAATCCTCACCACCCATGGCACAGCCACGCTGAATCATCACCACCATCCTCACCACCCGTGGCACAGCCACGCTGAATCCTCACCACCTGTGGCACAGCCACGCTGAATCCTCACTACCTGTGGCATAGCCACGGTGAATCATCACCATCATCCTCACCACCCATGGCACAGCCACACTCAATCCTCACCACCACGTTTCTATGCAAGGGAATAGAGTTGTGAGTAATAAAATTTGCTGAGATTTTGAAGGAGGGGTTCTCTTGCCCCTTCAGCTACCTCAGTCTACTCCAGAGCCTCTCTGTTCTCCCTATTGTGACTAGTTTAGATCAAGTAGATAAAACAGTACATGTCCCTGCAAGGGCCCAGCATTCTGCTTAGCACACAACTTGGAATGTTGAATATACACAACCACCTAGTGAAATAATATTACATATTACAGATGAAGAACTTGGACTTTCGGGGACTTTAATCCAGTGGTTCAAGACTACACAGCCAATAAAAGGAAGAATCTTAGCCCAGGGCTTGGACTCAGTGGTTACACTTGCCTAATGTGTGTAAGGCTATGGATTCAATGCTTGGCACCACAAAAAGATGGAGGACAAGTGTAGAATCCAGGACACTCTGCTTCTGAGTCACCATACTTTAAATCAAGTAGGCCGTGAATAAAAGCAGCACCCCTAAAGCTTTCTTTCTCTTGAATCCAACAACCAAGTTTGTGAAAGAATAATGAAAGCTCATACCTGTAAGCACAGGATATGGAAGGCAGGCTCTGCAGGCAGAGATCCTTGGCTCTGAGACCAGTGTGATCTGTGTAGCAAGCCCCAGGCCAATCAGAACTTCATAGTGAGACCTCTGTCCTCCACAAACAATTTAAGGGGGACTCTTTGAGGCAAAGTCCAAAAAGACCCTAATCCTGAGGAGACTCTGAAGGACTCTGACGCTTAGCAGTTGTCTAGCCATTCTTGAGGCAAGTCAGAGCACTGTATCTTTTAAAGAAAGAAAAGATAAAAGGAGAGAAAGTTCTGTCTTGTATTTCTGAAGAGCTCCCTGCCCTGTGCCTCACCCACCAGGATGCTGCACATCTTCTGAAACCATTGGCTGCCATGTGTGGGTATAACTGTTCTCTAAAGAGGGCCAAAACCCCATTGTGTGAGGCCTATGTAACCGTCTGGACAGAGGAAAAATACACTCCAGAGAGTTCTATGCCTGGGGCTAGCAACTCAATTTGCCCCAAGAGTACTGAGCCTTTGTGACTCTGATTCAGCATACTGAAACATGAAGAACACAGGTAAACCAGGGAAGGATCCTGAGCACCTATAACTTGAGACAGGGGTCATCTGCCAGCACGTGTACCTCCTCATCAACACTAGAAAGCTCACAGGGTCACCCTAGGCATCATGATGCTCAACGTCCACCCCTTGGCTGGCTGCCTGAGCTGATGGATTGTATCCTGTCAAGGTATTGATCTTGATGAACTAGGAGACCCTTGGCTATGATTAAAACAAGTTGAGCATAAAAAGTCTTGAGCTACAGATGACACTGTGTCACTTGGAAGATGTGCCAGAAAATCAACTCCAAACAGTTCCAGCAGAATGTGATGGAGACCTTGGACATCCAGGGTGTACCAGGAGATGTCTATAGAGCTGAAAATGCTTCTGTTTTGGGGGGGCAGGGTTCGAGACAGGGTTTCTCCATAGCTTTTTTTGGTTCCTGTTCTGGAATTAGCTCTTCTAGACCAGGCTGCCCTCAAACTCACAGAGATCCGCCTGCCTCTGCCTCCCGAGTGCTGGGATTAAAGGCGTGCACTACCACCGCCCGGCCTGAAAATGCTTCTTGACGCCAAGAAGTAGCATTCACTTTTACAGCATTCTGTAAACATGAGGTCTCTGTCTGCATGCATGGAATAGGACAGCATGCTAACCCTTTTGTAGGACTTTGCATCACAGCCCTTTTGTAAGAACAAGCCGACGTGATTCATATCGCATACACTTCCCTACACCTCCTTCCTCCATGGCTGCATAGAAAAGTCACCTGCAGGCCTGGTTCTCTCCATATCTCCTAACTGACCCAAATCCAAAATATTGAAGAAGTCTAAACGCCTTCCTTCCCCCTGAGTACTCTCTCTTCTTCTCCTGTTAGCTACTTCTGTAAAGGCATTGGTGTCCTTTGAGACTCAAGACTGATCCAAGAGAAACAAAAAGGCCTTCTGGTGCTTTCTGGGCATAAAATCTAGCAGAGGTAAACAGGGAAGCCATAACATGACCTAACTTCAGCCTGAAGGATACTTGTGTCCATGCCTCATTACATGTTGGTATGGTGGTCAGGTGTGCTTCCCGTGGGGGCAGACACTGGGCCTAACTCAGCTTTTCACCCCCACACTGGGTATTCTACCCAACAGCATGTTCCCACCCACAGTATCTTACTAGTGGAAAGGCCATTTCATGGTGCTTTTGATTGACACCCTAGGAGCCCATCACGTATGTCAGGCACTGTACTGGGAACTCCCAGCTCTGTGGGAAGAACACGGCAGGAAATAACCAGGAAAATGGCCATGTAGTGTGATAGGCAGCTTGGTGCCCAGCCCTCACACTCCAATGGCTGAGCTATGCCCCTCTATCCATCAAGAAGAGCTGGGCACTGGGGAAAGAGCCAGCCGCTTGGCTTGGGAGAACAGGAGGCGATATCAGTAAGGTCATGGTAATAGGATCTGTGCCCGAGGCAAGGAGTTTGGCTTTTATCACACAAATTAAAATAGGTTTTGAAGCAGAGTGATACCATCACATCCTCATTCTAGAACATTCTTGTTGACCCCAGTTGCGGAGGGGGTAAAAGTGTGGCAGGGGTTAAAAGGTTGGAGGCATGGAAAGCCTCCTGAGTGGCTACAAGAAAGTCGGAGAGAGTTATGAGTGCCAGCAGGTCTGGAGGACCTCTTGGCTGTGGAGAAGGAAGGAAAGCAAGCCAGGATGGATCCCAGGGCCTCCCTTGGGATCCCAGTAGCAACAGACATGTCTTGAAAGCAGGAATATTGGGAGCAAAGGGTAGAGAAGACAGTGGCTGTCAAGTCTGGGTGGAGCATGCTGAGGCCACAATACCCTTGGAAGGTCTGTATGGCAGTGTGGCACCAGAGTCCCTGGTCTCAGGCCACAAACAGAGCCTCCAAGGAGCTGGTCCAGCTGAGGGAAAGCTCATGGGAATATTCAGAACCATCACAGGAGAATTAATGGATATGCCTAGGTGGTTTCATTAGACCTGGAGAAGTGGGGGGGGGGGGGTAGGGGGGGAGAAGCCGGGATAGGGAGATGACCTGAAAATGGGGGAAAGAGTTGGGGAAGCATCACATACACTGGATGGGGTTTGTTTGTCCAGCAACATTACTCTCCCACTGTACAGAGAAAGGATCTGAGGTTTGGAGAATCAGAGAGAGAGAGAGACAACCCACCCCAGCCCCCACTCTCGTCCAGTCTCTCTAAGAAGACAAACTCAAATCCCAGCCTTCAAATGTTAGCCCAGTTCACACCCATCTTCCTTAAATGCCTTCCCCAAAGCATGATCTCAGACTTATTAGTCCATCACCCATCCATCCACTCATCCAAACACGTGGAAAAGTCCGTGTGGGGCAGTGTCTCTCAGCATCCTGCTGCTTCTGCTGCTGAGCCCAGTCCATGCCCTCTGTCATCCGAAAGAAACCCCCGGACAGGTCCACAAGGCAGGGATCTGGAATCAAGGGGGAGGAGCGTGGAAACTAGGCAGCCCCACTTGCCAGATGTGCTGATCTCTGGCCTCCTCCCTGCAGTGTGTGAGCTTGGATTGCCACCTAGTGTGTGTCTTCAGTAACAGCACTTTCCCAGGAACACCAGGGGTTGTCCTGTGCTTTTGTTTGGTGCAGGTGAAACCCTGAGACAATTTCAGAGCTGGTTCTCTCAGATCCACCCCCACCCATTGCAGTCAGTTCAGATTTTACCTAAGAAGTCTTGGGTGAGTTAAGCGTAATCTCAGGAATGACCTCTAGAATACACAACTACAAACGTAGATAAAAAGCCCTGTGAGGGACCTGGGAGATGGCTAGGCCTGAGGACTTGAGTTCAGTCCCCTGGACTTACATGGTGAAAGTTGTCCTCTGTCCTCCACAGTGAACACGTGTGCACACAGAGACACGTGTGCGCGCACACCACAGGGTAAGTAAATGTAATTTGATGGGGGTTCTTGTTAGGAAGGAAGGAAGGAAGGAAGGAAGGAAGGAAGGAAGGAAGGAAGGAAGGAAGGAAGGGAAGGAAGGAAGAAAGGAAGGAAGAAAGAAAGGAAGAAAGGAAGGAAAGAAGAGAGAGACAGAGGGAAATAGGGAAGGAAGGAAGTCAGCCCAAAAAGCTGGACAACCCTAGAAGAAAAGTTGGTGTCTCAGGAGATACAGAAGGAAAAACAAAAACAAACAAACAAACAACAAAAAAAACAACCTGAAACTCAGTTTAGCCTCACTAAGAAAGAACATCCTGTAAGGAATTATTTCTCACACACACACACAAACACAAATGGGGGTGGGGGAATAGGAGGGAGAAGAAGGAAAAATGGAACTTAGAAGGAGTAGGGGATAAGGAAGGAGAGAAGCAAGAGGGGAGGAGAGCAATGTGAGTGTCCCTGAGGAATTTTGAGACAGTACTAACAGTTGGGATCCTTTCTAGCAGGGAGGAGGGAGCCACTTGACTTGGGATTCGCTGTGAGGAGGGAAATGATGGAATTTCCCTATGTTTCCAGCTTAAGCATGGATCAGTCTTGAAATGTGCCGGAGAAACCAACAAACATGTTACCTCCACCATATCTCTCATGCAAACACGTTACCTCCACCACATCTCTCATGCAAAGTGTCCCAGAGAGGCTGGTGGAATGGAATTGAGCGGAGTCGCAATGAGAAAGCATATACGCTATAAAGGAGCATTCGATATAGAAGCAATCACTCCAAGGTGACTCGTGGCATCAGTCAGTCAGAGGCATAAATCCCACGGGGCACATGAGGTATGCGGCTGGCCTGGATGCCTATTTTCTAGGGGCAATGAATGAATGGATTTCTCTCTCCTGCCCGGGATCTGATGCTTTTAGCAATTGGCACTGTGGCAGGATTTATACCACGATTCTTGTAAACTGTACCTTCTCTCTCTGCTTTTCAGAGGCTCCTTTCAATAAAATGCAGATGGGATTGTTTGAGAGCTGCCTTCCATGTATTTATAGGTTACTGCTGCCCCACTTCTTATGCAGGTGCGTGTCTCTGGGCCACTTTGGTTTTTATTTTCTCTGCCTATTAGGGAAATGGAAACATATGGATTCCTTGTTTGGGCCCAGCAGACCTTATAGAATAGAATCCCACATTGCTTTCCTCACACATCTTCCTGTAATCATATGGCTCTGAATTAGCCTCTTAATCCCCCGGTGGAAAAGCCATAATAGAAGGAAATTCAATAGAATATATGTGTTCTGAATGCTAAGGTATTTACAAAGCGCATGGGAATGCGGTCTTCCCTACAACCGTATGAGGAGGGTCTTTGCTGGTAACTGCTCACAGTGTGGGTTTGGAAGCTAACATTCAATACGGCAGACCTGCGTCCAGCACGCAGTAAACGAAGCTTTATCCCAGTTGGAAGAGGAAGATGCAGTACTGAAGGGCAAAGGAATTGGAGGTACATATTTGGATCTGAACCCCCAATAGAAATATTCCCAGCTTGCATGAGCAGTTTGATACAGAAATCCTAGGAATAGTCTTTACCTAGAAGCTGCAGAGTCTAGGAATATTGCAGCAGTGTGCTCTCAGAAATGCATAGAATCTAATATTAAAGACACACCATAAGTAATATCCTGCAATATAACTCCCACTGTAAGTAAATACCTCATTTGCAAAAGGTGTGTGTTTAATTAAAATGCCTCGCTCCAGCCCTCTGGAAATAAGTAAATGTTTACGCAGGAGGCTGCCCACTACCCCCAGCAGAGTGCTTATTACAATTAATGGGAGCACATAATGTCTATGCTGACGAACTCAAAAAAAGTACATCCTTTAGCCAAAGATCATCATTCTGCTGTCCTTCTCCCAGGTCATCCAAGGGACAGTTCAGCCTCCTTATTGGAGAGGTTAGGGGGTGAAGAACATGGATACACAGATGCTGGTCCCTCCCACATCTGGGAATCCAAAATGATGTGCAGAGTCCAGTCCAGACCAGACCCAGTACAGCTGGGTCCCGTGTGCTTCCGAGCCCTTGGGAACATCGCCCATGTCTCAGTCTAGAGTAAGTCACAGGACAGGGCCCTGATGAGCAGGCCAGCCCCCAAGCAGCTTCCCACAAACAACGGTGGTGCCACTGTTCTGGATGGGTAGAACAGTGTTAGTGCCAAGCCTGCAAGCCCTGTCCCCAAACTGACTCCAGGATGGGAAAGCAAGGCTGTAGGAAGGCTGTGGAGGCGTGCGCCCCCTAGTGGAAAATCATCAGATATAATGATGGCTGTCTCTGTGGGAATGTTTTCTTCAGGTGATGAATGAGAAGAAAACCACCAAGAAGGTTTGAACCCAGGGCTGAACTTGGCTTTTCTCTTGAATTCATGAGTCCAATTCTGTACTAGCATGTAGTAGGGAGTTGCAGGCCTGCTTTTCGTCCTGCCCGGCTCCTGCACGGCTAGCTTTATACCCGAAATAATTACACGGAAACTGTATTCTTTTAAACACTGCTTGGCCCTTTAGCTCTAGCCCTTACTGGCTATTTCTCATATCCCAATCAACCCATCTCGAATAATCTGTGTAGCACCAGTCTTACCGGGAAAGATTCAGCATGTCTGACCTGGCGGCTGGCTGCATTGCGTCTGCCTCTGAGAGGAGCTGCCCTGCATCTGAGCTCACTTCCTCTTCCTCCCAGCATTCTATTCTGTCTACTCCACCCACCTAAGGGATGGCCTATCAAATGGGCCAAGGCAGTTTGTTTATTGACAAATGACCTTCCTCCATCATTACGTCCATCCTGGGTCAGAGCTTCATCGTGTCTGCTCTGGAGAGGAGAGCATGGTGTCTGTCTCTCAGAGGAGCTGCCCTGCATCTGAGCTCACTTCCTCTTCCTCCCAGCATTCTATTCTGTCTACTCCACCCACCTAAGGGATGGCCTATCAAATGGGCCAAGGCAGTTTGTTTATTGACAAATGACCTTCCTCCATCATTAGCACCTTCTCTAAAAGGAGTAGACAGGTTTATGAGGGTGGGTGCCCCTGTGTTGTGGGAACAGAAATTTGTTTAACTATGCAAAGATGTGTTGCATTCGTTTGTGTTGCAGAATAGTTGTTTTATCTATGTAAAGATTGTTGCATTTGTTTATGCTAGTTATGTAAAGCCATATTGCTGTTTCACTTTGCCTGCCTAAGGCACCTGATTGTTCTAATAAAAAGCTGAATGGCCACTAGCTAGTCAAAGGAGGGATAGATGGGGCAGAGAAAAAAGGAAGCTGGGCAGCCAAGGGCTCAGGCAGCCAGACACAGAGGAAGCAGGAAAGCAGAATGAACAGTGTGTAGGTGAGGTTAACGAGCCTCTGGCAGGACAGAGATGAATAGAAATGGGTTAATTTAAGTTAAAGGTAGAAAAAGCTGACTAGAAACAAGCCTAGGCTAAGAATGAGCATTCATAGTTAATAAGTCTACGTGTCATGATTTGGGGGCTGGCGGTCCTAGAAAACCTGCTACACCCCTGACTGAGGGCAATAGAAATGCTCATTTTGTTTTTGTTATTTTTTTTTTAAAGACCAGAATTGATGTGTGGCTCGGGATGAACTGGACTGGAAACTGCAGTATTCCTGCCAATGTTTTCTGAGTACAGGGACTGTAGGCATGAACCACCCCTACCCCCAACCCTGGACTGGACAAGAAGATACTAAAACAGTAGCTTCCAGCCTTAACATCTAGACCTCCACACACAGCTGGTAACATAGACCAAAGTGTTCGTCAAGCCCAGAGGTGTCCTTCCAACTACAAAATCTACCCCTCTGTCCTTTCAGGACCCCTTCCTTCCTCTGCTCATCCAACAGATCCCTGGCCAGGAGCGTGTGGAAGAATCGCAAATGCCTTGGCTTGGAGACGTTTCCTCATCTGGTTTCTTATTGTTACTAGGATGTAGGGTAAATTATTAATTAAAATAACCTGGTGCATCTTTTATCTTGACAAATAGTGCATCCCTCATCTTTACATAAACAAATTTAAAAAATTGTATAAAGATATATGGTTCTAGAGGGGGTAAGAAAAGCAGGCGCCCACTGTACACTTAGTGTGCGCCACAAGCTGTACTGTGAGCCTGTGACTGCAGCTGTGACTGCAGCTATTCCAAATGTAATTACCTCAGTCACCCCCCACTGGGCAGGGACTCTTAAGGTCTGCTCGGCTTCCAGTGCATGGCTGGTGCTCAATACATGACAAACGCAATTACAGTAATTAATAATTCATATATTAATAATCCAATACCTTTCCCCTCACTTAGTAATTGCCCACCAAGATGCCATGTATACATGGGAAACTAGGGTTATCAGACACCCCAGAATTTCTCCACATTTTCTTAAAGCTATGAGCAGAGGTCACCTTGAAGAGCTGGTCACAGCTGCCAGTTAGTCTAGCAACGATCACTGCCTTAGCTGCTTTGATTTCTTCTTATCTCCTTCATATTTCAAATGTTTGTAACTGTCTTTGATACCTCATTGAAGAAATAAATGGCCTGTTGTCACACTTGATCGCTGCTTGGGTCACCTGACTCCCAAAAGGCAAGGCACTGGAGATTTCCAGCTAATCCCAAGCACCCCTTGCTCTGTCCCAAACCTCCAAAGAACTCCAGCAACCCCCTCAAGGACCCTGACACTGCCCAGGGGATGAGGGTTTGCTGTGTGAGCCCAGCCTGTCGTCAGCGGTGAACTGATGAACTCAAGTTGGCGGATCTTCATCCCACTCTGAGCAGATTGTTCATTTCAGAGACAGTCACAAAAATCAAAGGCTCAAGAGAATTATTAATGTCCTGGCAAGTCCTCCTTGAGAGGGTGAATGCTGATCTCTTTATCTCTTTCTGTTCCCTTTTTCCTGACGGGCCTTGCTTTTTCACAAGGCAGGTAATGCTACTCTGTTTGCTCAGAACTCACTCGTGTTCTCAACTGCCGTTTAATCTGGTTTCTCGATTGGTCTCCCTCCCTAGACATCCCAGATGGGTTCCACAGAGATATGTAATTTTCAACATTCCTAACCACCCTGCACCCCTACTGTCTCTTCCTCCAGACACCCCATTTTCTATAGTAATAAAGCTGAGATGGGCAAGAAGGAGGGAGATTGAAGTCATCAGACAACTATTGCAATTCTTCTGGAGTCCAGAGATGGCTGACCTTGTGTCATGCATAAAATCCATTCTTACATCCCCATTCCAAGGGAGCAGATGGCAGGATAACCCTTTCTGGTAAGCAGCTGGCTCTAACAATTTTTCAGTTTTCCCTCTCTCAGATTCCAAGTAAGAGCCACTAAATGACAGCTTCTGCCTTCGCCTTTGAAGGACCAAGTGAATGGTCATGAACTAACTTTCAGATTCGACTTTTCTCATGTTGTTTAGATCATGAAGACCACTGGAGGGCTCTACTAAGAAGACATCTGCAGAGAGCCACTCTGAATGGTTGTTGATAGCAAGACCAGGTTCCCACGCTCCACATCCACAGGAACTCTACTCCCTTCTTCTTGGATGCTCCAGGTGGAGGTGTTGCCCATGTTTGTGTTCAGCTTTTCCTAAGCTACCAGTCCAGCTAGCCTGTCGCCATCAATGGTCTATATTAACACTCCCTTGGAGAAGCATTCAAAATGTCTCTGCCTCTAGCACCAGTCTTCATTTTGTTGAATTGGAGATCTTTCATTAAAGAAATTCATTGTTTATCAGTTGGAGGGTTAATAGCCCAAAGGCCTCAGGTGGACTGAGAAACTCCAGACAGGAGACTTAAGTTGAAAGATTAAACCTGTGGGATCTTCTGGAAAACAGTCCCACATACCAAACCCTGATGGTGTCTACCACCTTGAGACTGTACAAGAACTGACCTGCGGTGCATAGGTCCATAAGAGAAGCCAGTAAAACAGATTAATCATCTTTCCCTACAGATCTGCTCTTCTTTCTATATTTCTTACGCTAATCCAGGAATGGCATCATTCTCCCAGTTAAGGGTTGGCAAAGTTTTTCTCTAAAAGACCAAATAATGCTCTAGTCACTGATATCCAGCTCCACCGTTTCAGTGTGAAGCATTAGCAGTGACTGGTAATGCATAATTGTGTAGAGCATCATCCCAGTAAAACTGTAAAAACAGATCCATAGTGGGCTGGATGCTACTGTAGCCCTCAAATCCATATGTTGCTATCTTTAACTTCCTTGGTGAAAGTTTTAAGATGTGGGGGGCGGGGGCTTTAGGGGTGATTGGATCATAAGGGCTGGAAGAATGACCACATCAAAGATATCACTTCCCTGATAAGAGAACACAGTGAGAATGTTCTAGGAGCCAAGAAATGGACTCTTTACTAGACACCAAACCTGCCGGCACTGTGCTCTTGGGCACAGTTTCTGGGGTTATGAGAAATGAACTGGTACTTATAAGACACCTGGTCCACATTATCTTCTCACAGTCAAATGAACTAAGGCAAGGTGATTGGCCAGACTGGCCCATGATAACCTGTCAGCCTTTGTAGCCAGAAACTCTAGGTTCCTCTCTTTGTCATTCCATATATCTACCCAATCAATCCATCAACCAACCCTACCTCCTAATTATTCCCCCAATCACCCTCCTGTGCCATTTTTAAGTCTCACTTTACCTTTAAAAAAAAAAAGAAAACTGTGACTACAAATTACAGAGGACATAAGAAAGATGGTGGGGACTGCAGACAATGTGTATGTATAGAGGACACAGACAGTGGGGACTGCAGACAATGTGTACATATAGAGGACATAGACAGTGGGGACTGCAGACAATGTGTACATATAGAAGACATAGACATAGACAGTGGGGACTGCAGACAATGTGTACATATAAAAGACATAGACATAGACAGTGGGGACTGCAGACAATGTGTATGTATAGAAGACACAGACAGTAGGGACTGCAGACAATGTGTACATATAGAGGACACAGACAGTGGGGACTGCAGATAATGTATACATATAGAGGACACAGACAGTGGGGACTGCAGACAATGTGTACATATAGAAAACACAGACAGTGGGGACTGCAGACAATGTGTACATATAGAAGACATAGATGGTGGAGACTGCAGACAATGTGTACATATAGAAGACACAGACAGTGGGGACTGCAGACAATGTGTACATATAGAAAACATAGATGGTGGAGACTGCAGACAATGTGTATGTATAGAAGACACAGACAGTGGGGACTGCAGACAATGTGTACATATAGAAGACATAGACAGTGGGGACTGCAGACAATGTGTACATATAGAGGACACAGACAGTGGGGACTGCAGACAATGTGTATGTATAGAGGACACAGACAGTGGGGACTGCAGACAATGTGTACATATAGAAGACACAGACAGTGGGGACTGCAGACAATGTGTATGTATAGAGGACATAGACAGTGGGGACTGCAGACAATGTGTATGTATAGAAGACATAGACAGTGGGGACTGCTGACAATGTGTACATATAGAAGACATAGATGGTGGAGACTGCAGACAATGTGTATGTATAGAAGACACAGACAGTGGGGACTGCAGACAATGTGTACATATAGAAGACACAGACAGTGGGGACTGCAGACAATGTGTACATATAGAGGACACAGACAGTGGGGACTGCAGACAATGTGTACATATAGAAGACACAGACAGTGGGTACTGCAGACAATGTGTACATATAGAGGACACAGACAGTGGGGACTGCAGACAATGAGTACATATAGAGGACACAGACAGTGGGGACTGCAGACAATGTGTACATATAGAAGACACAGACAGTGGGGACTGCAGACAATGAGTACATATAGAGGACACAGACAGTGGGGACTGCAGACAATGTGTACATATAGAAGACACAGACAGTGGGTACTGCAGACAATGTGTACATATAGAGAACACAGACAGTGGGGACTGCAGACAATGTGTATGTATAGAGGACATAGACAGTGGGGACTGCAGACAATGTGTACATATAGAAGACACAGACAGTGGGGACTGCAGACAATGTGTACATATAGAGGACACAGACAGTGGGGACTGCAGACAATGTGTACATATAGAAGACATAGATGGTGGAGACTGCAGACAATGTGTACATATAGAAGACACAGACAGTGGGGACTGCAGACAATGTGTACATATAGAAAACATAGATGGTGGAGACTGCAGACAATGTGTATGTATAGAAGACACAGACAGTGGGCTCTGCAGACAATGTGTACATATAGAAGACACAGACAGTGGGGACTGCAGACAATGTGTACATATAGAGGACACAGACAGTGGGGACTGCAGACAATGTGTATGTATAGAGGACACAGACAGTGGGGACTGCAGACAATGTGTACATATAGAAGACACAGACAGTGGGGACTGCAGACAATGTGTACATATAGAGGACACAGACAGTGGGGACTGCAGACAATGTGTATGTATAGAAGACATAGACAGTGGGGACTGCTGACAATGTGTACGTATAGAAGACATAGATGGTGGAGACTGCAGACAATGTGTATGTATAGAAGACACAGACAGTGGGGACTGCAGACAATGTGTACATATAGAAGACACAGACAGTGGGGACTGCAGACAATGTGTACATATAGAGGACACAGACAGTGGGGACTGCAGACAATGTGTACATATAGAAGACACAGACAGTGGGGACTGCAGACAATGTGTACATATAGAGGACACAGACAGTGGGGACTGCAGACAATGTGTATGTATAGAGGACATAGACAGTGGGGACTGCAGACAATGTGTATGTATAGAAGACATAGACAGTGGGGACTGCAGACAATGTGTATGTATAGAAGACATAGACATAGACAGTGGGGACTGCTGACAATGTGTACATATAGAAGACATAGATGGTGGAGACTGCAGACAATGTGTATGTATAGAAGACACAGACAGTGGGGACTGCAGACAATGTGTACATATAGAAGACACAGACAGTGGGGACTGCAGACAATGTGTACATATAGAGGACAAAGACAGTGGGGACTGCAGACAATGTGTACATTTAGAAAACACAGAGAGTGGGGACTGCAGACAATGAGTACATATAGAGGACACAGACAGTGGGGACTGCAGACAATGTGTATGTATAGAAGACATAAACAGTGGGGACTGCAGACAATGTGTATGTATCAAAGCGCTGAAGAAAAAGTATGTTTTCTGCATGCTATCAACTCTCAGATAACCGCTGATGCCCTGCATGTTATTTTATGCTTCCCACTACCAAAGAAAACTGCAGCCAAAATGATAACCAAAGATCCCTTATCTCTGACAATTTTTGTAATTCTTGAAATTTGACAGGATTTGGAATTATGTAGGAAACACACACTTGAGAGTGTCTGATGTAGGTGGGTCTTCTATCTATCTGTTGTTTCATTGGTTAATTAATAAAGAAAACTGCTTGGCCTGATAGGTCAGAACATAGGTGGGTGGAGTAGACAGAACAGAATGCTGGGAAGAAGGGAAGTGAGGCAGACGCAATGGAGCCAGCCGCCAGGTCAGACATGCTGAATCTTTCCCGGTAAGCCACCACCACGTGGTGCTACACAGATTAATAAATATGGGTTATAGCAAGATGTGAGAATTAGCTAATAAGAGGCTGAAACTAATGGGCCAGACAGTGTTTAAAAGAATGCAATTTGTGTGTAGTTATTTCTGGGACAAAGCTAGCCATGCGGGAGCCAGGTGGGACGAAAAGCAGGCCTGCTCGCCTCTCATCATTACAAGTGTCTATGAGTGCACTCACAGAGAAGAATAACTGGGGGGAGAGGGAGGGGGTTAACCCCAAAGCGAGTGGCACCTTCCACTGAGCCGGCCAGATATAAAGAGGTTCACACACACACACACAAAAAAATCATTGTGCACCTGGCTGCTTTCACTTCCTCGTGAGTGGATGTGTCTACTGCTGTTGCTGCTGCCATTAAATTCCTGCTTCTCTACAACCTGGTGTGGACTCAACACCAGAGACTTGCCAGGAAGTTCCAGATGTTCAGTGCCAGAATGGGACTGCCAAGACACCTAGCTACTGGATGCTTCGCTCTTTGCCCCTCTAGAGTGTAAACAGCCACTGTTGAACTACCCAGACCCTATCATACAGGCCAGTATAACAAATTCTCTCTCTCTCTCTCTCTCTCTCTCTCTCTCTCTCTCTCTCTCTCTCTCTCAAACATTTTTGTTGTTGTTTGCCATTGGTTTGGGGCTTTTTTGTAAATGTTTGTTTTGTTCGTTTGTTCTTTTTTAAACAAAGCTTTATTCTGCCCAACCTAGAATTCACTATGTAGCCCAAACTGTCCTCAAACTCCTACAATCCTTCTATCTCGGTATCCTGAGTGCTGAAATGGCAGACATAGGCCATTATCGTATTTGACGTCCTAAAACTTCTTAACATACAATTCATTATTTTCCTTCTAGAGTCATAGAATTCTGAATTTTCAATACTACATCTTCTTCCATGCTAACAAAATTTCTTTGGTTGGTTGGGTGGGTGGATGGGTGGGTGGGTGGGTAGGTAGTTTTGAGGCAAAGTCTTACTATGGAATCCAGGCAGTCCTTGAACCTCAGGCCTGTTCATCTTGTTGCAGTGCACCATGCAACATTTTGTAAGCATACTCCCTAGCCAGGAGATAACAGTGCACACCTTTAACCCCACCAGAAGGCAGTGGCAGGCAGATTTCTGTGAGTTCAAGACCAGCCTGGTCTACAGAGTGAATTCCAGGATAGGCTTCAAAACTACCCAGAGTGGGGGAGAGAGCACTCCCTAATCCTTCCAAACTCTCCCTTGCCCCTGCCATCACCCTACAGGTTGTCATGCGGTCACTTTCTTTATCTGACAGGAAGTGTCAATGGAATGTTTTCCAAGAACTCATGTTCTTTCTACAGAGTCTTTATGGCTGTGGCTTAAAACAAGGAGGAGACAGAAGCTGGGAGGTAGGGTGTAGCCCAGAAGCAGAGTTTTTGGTGGGACGTGCAAAGTCCTTGGTTCAATCCAGAATACTGTCAGAAAAGCAAAGCATTGAGAATGTGCTGTGGACCAGTTCCACCACCAGGACCGCAAACTGCACTCCCATACTGATAATGACAACCACATCTTGAATTTTGCTTAGAGACAGTGATTACAACACAAAGTCAATTCTAGAAAAGTTAATGTAAATGCAAAAACTATGTTGGCATCCATGAAATGTTGTATGTTTTGAATTACAGCAAATGTTTATGGCATGTACATCACACTTATGCTACTTAGACTAGACTTTTTATTTACCTACTAGTCATTGTTACCTATACAATAATAATAATAAAATGATAAGAGAATATGCTGGCTAGATTTTATGTTGATTAGACCCAGGCAGAAGAGGGAACATCAATTGAAAAATGACCCTCCACCAGACTGGCCTGTAGGCAAGTGTGAGGTGCAATTCTTACTTACTGGTTGATGTGGGAAAGTCTAGTCCATTGTGGGTGGTGCTACCCCTGGGCAGGTAGTCCTGGACAGTACATGCAAAGGAAAACAACTTTGACATTTCATCTTATCCCAGTCAGAACAGAAAATATCAACAAAACAACCGACAACAAATGCTGGAGGGGATGGAGGGAAAAGAACCCATCATTTACTATTGGTTGGATTCCAAACTTAGCCAGTCACCCAAGCTAGCCACTATGGATAATTCTTAAAGCTCAAAAAAATAAATCTACCATATTACCCAACTTTAGCACTCATTGACATATACTCTGGTGGTTTGAAAGAAAATGGCCCTCAAAGGGAGTAGCACTGCTAGGAGGTGTGGCTTTGTTGTCGTAGGTATGGCCTTGTTAGAGTAGGTATGGCCTTGTTGGAAGAAGCGTGTCATTGTGGAAGTGGGCTTTGAGGTCTCATATATATTCAAGCCATACTCAGTATCTCAGACCACTTCCTGTTGCCTGCAAGTCAAGATGTAAGATGCTCGGCTACTTCTCCAGCACCATGTCTGCCTGCATGCCACCACGCTGCAGTATGATGATAATGAACTGAATCTCTGAAAATGTAAGGCACCCCATTAAATATTTTTCCTTTATAAGAGTTGCCATGGTGATGGTGTCTCATCACAATAACAGAAACCCTAACTGAGACATATGCCCAAAGGTCTCAACACCCTACTCCATAGATACTTGTTCACCATGTTCATTGCTGCTCTCGTCACAATAGCTGGGAAATGGAAACAACCTAAACGTCCTACAACCAACAGACAGATAATGAAAATGTGGCACATATATACTATGGAATACTATTCAGCCGGAAAGGAAAATAAAATCATGAAATTTGCAAGCAAATGAATGAAACAAAAAAGAAAGTTCAATTGAATAAGGCAACTGAGACCCAGAAAGATAGACATTGCGTGTTCTCTCATCAGACGCTCCTAGCACTGAATCTTCAGATTTGAGTACAATTCCTGAAGTAACTGCAGAAAACATGAAAGTAAAAAGGAACCATTACTAAGGTTGTGGTATGAGGGACCGAAAGAGCAGGGTTCAAGTGATATGATTCAGGAAATGGGGAAATGGAAAACAGCGATCTGTAATTGGGGAGGAGGGAGGGATATAAATACAGAAGGAAGAGGGTAAAATAACAGTAATATATCTGAAAAAAGTCATAAGGAATCACACTGTTAACTATCTACCTAAAGCTATCTATAATATATGTAAATCTGTGTATAAATATACATATAGAGTTTAAATGAAATATTTCCATCTGAACTGACAATGCTCCTTCCAAGAGCCAAAGACCATCTAACAAAAGACCCAGCACCAGGCCTGAGAAACCCTCTTTCAAGTTATTGATCAGAGTTCTCCATTACAGGACAGTGCGGCTGCCCTCGGTTGTCTCCAAGAGTTGAAAGATAAGTACTGCTGCAGATACACACTTCAGACACAGGGCCTAGGGGCTCCAAAGTCTCCTCCTTGAGGAGCAGCTTTCAGGTACCAACCAGAAGTCACCAGAGAGACCTCCAAAGGAAAGAATCAAGCAGCTCACCAGCTAGGGCATCTACAAACCACAACAACCAGCATAGAGGGCATTAGTGACTCATATACCTTGGTGGTAACTAACAGCTCTCTGAATGGACTAAAGATACATTCAACACGAGGGAAAACCATACCTGCTACTAGAACCCTAGCCAGCTACTCAGGGCTAGTGAAGTTATGGATCTTTAAGGAAAAACTACAATTGCCTCTTTACTAAATCTGCGTAATTCCTAGCTATATTCCAAACATTTGTCTCTATACCTACAGGATAAGTGTAGTCCTGTAGTGGGAAGCCTCTTGTTGGTTTCCTGGCCTCCCAGACTCCAAAACTATTCACACAGAAACTATATTATTTAAATCACTGCTTGGCCAATCACTTAAGTGTATTGCTAGCTAGCTCTTACATCTAGAATTAACCCATTTCCATTATTTTATATTTTACTACGAGGCTCGTGGCCTACTGGCAAGGTTCCAGCTAGCAGCTCGCATCTTTCCTCCCTGGAGACTTCATGACGTCTCCCTGACTCTACTCCTTGCCCCCGCCCCCCATTCAGTTTAGTCCCCCACCCCCAGCTCTACTCTGCCCTATCACAGGCCAAGGCAGCTTCTTTATTCATTAACCAAAAAAGCAACACATATATAGAAAGACTGCCAACACCATACTCCTATTCCACACCAAGGAAACCTCTCTTTGCAACAGAAATCATTACCAAAAACCACAATTAATCAAAATATATAGTTATGGAGCCCAATCCCAATGGCTACATCTACAATACCAGCTCAAGGCTCAGGAATCATTGCAGAAGAGTGTGCCAAAAGATCAGAAGAACAGGGAATTTATGTCTTCTAGGTACTTCAGAAACTGACTGCTGAAACAGAAACTGAACAAAGACAATAACAGATACACAAAGGTGGATGGGGGTGAGAGGGAAGCCCAGGAAGCCTCAGCTGTGGACAAAGAACAACCATGGAATGCTGGGAGCTGGAGAAACCAATCAGTAATACAATACCAAATGGTCAGCCCTAAAAACACACCATACACACAAGTAACAATATAGGAGCTTAGGAGATTGTACTTATGTACATAGGTGTGAGCACACACACACACACACACACACATGTAATAACAACTAATAAATAGAGAGGCCATGGATTTCAAAAATCTCAAATAGAGTCATATGGAAAGTCTCAGAGGGAGGAAAGCAGGAATGATAGGAAGAAGAAAAAGAGAGAGAAATAAAGCGGAGCAGATTAGGCAGCACCCCTCCCTGGCCTCTGCATCAGCTCCTGCCTTCAGGTTCCTGCCCTGCCTCGAGTTCCTGCTCTTATTTCCTTCAGTGATGGACTAGGATGTGGCAAGTAAGAGAATCTCCTTCCCCAGTTGCTATGAGAGTGGTGTTTTATCAAGGCTACAGAAACCCTGAGACAGAGAGCTTCTGCTGGACATGTAGTGCCAGCCAGAAATTTGTCAAAAATTGTGTCAACCAGAGGCAGCTTTCAGAGAGAAGCATCTCTTTTTAAGTGAGCCTGTCACCAGCATGTCACACCACCAGGACATTAGCTTGTCTTTGAGCACTCCATTTTGCAAGCTTAAAAATGAAAAGAAACTTATTTCCCACCCGCTGGCGTCAAGAAAACAAAAACAAACCAAAAAAAAAAAAATTCTCTTCAACATATTTTTGTTCCCTTTGAAGAGACACAGTCATGATAAAACAATAAGAGGTAAGATTCTCAGAACAAATGCTTTTAGTTCAAAGATTATACTATGACCTCAAATAAATCAAGTCCCGTGCAAACCATGAGGTCCAAAACAAAAGAGGCGCAGGTCCCGGAGGAAAAGGCCCTCAAAGTCTGTGATGTGGTCAGCGGCTTCTAAATTCAGCCTGGAAAGACACACACAGCACAGAGGGCACTGAGGCCCCGCAGGACTCTCAGCTCCAGACAGGAAGCCCGCCCTGGGTTGCTATTGTTTGGGGTGGTTTGCACCCTCCGGAATTCAATGTTGACATGGCTGTTTGAGACAGGGCTATGGTTTGGATATGGAACGGCTCCCGCAGTGTGAAGCTGATGATATTATTTGATGGGTTGTAGAATTGCTGGGTTGTGAAACCTTGCTGGTAGAGGTAGGTCCGTGGGGTGGAACAGAGCCTCTGAAATTTAGCCACACCTCTGCTTCTGCCTGCTTTCTCTTCTTTCTGGTTGGCCAGATGAGGGAAACTGAAATTCATTAAAACCCTGAGCCAAAATCACTGTTCCCCCTTTAAGTTGTTTCTGTTTGATACTTTTTCACAATGGCAGGGAAAAAGTAATAGAATCTTATTATGTAGCTCAGGTTAGCCTTGAACCTGTGATCTCCTTGCCTCAGCCTCCAGAGTGGTTTTCAGACATGCACTGTCACGCCCCAGCTTATTTTAGACACTTTATAGTCATTGCAGAAGTGTTGGGAGTCAGAGCCTGGAAGCGTGATTCCAGAGATTAACAGCTTCCTGGTGAAAACGAGTTTGCTTTCCATGGTACTGATTTATTTACCTAGTGTGGAGGTTGTTTTGTCTCCTCCTCATGCACCCATTAGCTGTTCCTCTATTCTACCACGTTACAACTGTGTCTGAAAGTCTCACCAGGGACGGGTGCCATGCTCTTGGACTTCTCACCCTCCAGAATCCCAAACTCGCTCAATTTCTGTTCCACATGAATGATCTGGGCTCGCTGTGTCTGTTTACACCAACAGAAAAGCAACAGAGGCAGATTTTGTTACTAGTTCAGCTGCTGAATACGTAAGTGCTGCTTACATAGAGAATGAGGGCAACACCCCAGAGCCCAACCCCTAATGCTCCAGTCCAGAGGCAGTTTTCCTCTGGTATCACTTCCGGTCAAGGGCAACACACCCAGCCCTTAAGTCAATGCCCTTGTAACCCTTGAGAGAAAGTAAGATTGTTATCATTTATAAACCAGGGTGACCCAAGACTGTGGCGGGTGGGCAACAGACGCCATGCACAGAGAGAGCTTGGGTGAAGAGTTTATTTAGTGGGCATTGAGACTGGTGTAAGAGTAAGGGGTGATGGATGGGGGAAGGGGAGGGAGAGAAGGGGGAACAGTGAAAAGAAAGAGAGAGGGGAGAGAGAAGAAAGAAGGGAAGAAGGGGAGGAGGAAGAGAGGCCATAGTTACCTCTTCAGAAGAGGGCCAGACACAGAGAGAGCAAGGTGGAAAGGAGGGGAGAGATCCATTTGCCTGGGAGAGGGGAGAGGAGTGAGGGCAGTAACTGGGAGTGGGAGGGGCTTGTCTCTTAAAAGGACAGAGTACCCAAGTGATTGACCATTATGACAGATTACAACAAAAATCATTGGAGGTTATCAATGAAGTGCTACCTCCCAAAATTCCAGAATAGAAACTTCTGTTCTCTTTGAAGTCTGGATGATGGCAGTGTTGTCCCAGAGTTGACCTTGTTGAGCAATGGTGCGGGAGGTCCTTCTGTCTATGTGTTGCTTTTATTGGTTAATGAATAAAGAAACTGGCTTGGCCTATAGCATGGGAGGACAAAGGCAGAGTCAGAGAGATGCCATGGAGCCACAGGAGACAGACATTAGGAATTTTACCCAGTAAGCCACCGCCATGTGGCAATATACAGATTAAAAGAAATGGGTTAAATTAATATGTAAGAGTTAGCCAATAAGAAGCTAGAGCTAACAGGCCAAGCAGTGATTTAAATTAATACAGTTTCTGTGTCATTATTTCTGGTCTAAGCTAGCCAGGTGACCAGAAACCAATAAGCAGCTACCTCCTCCATTAAGATCACTGCTTTTAAGCTTTAAGTGGCATGATTTAAAACATATTTTGAAAGCTAACTACTACTGTCTTATATTTCTAGAGTGTATAGGGCTGAGATTTTCAAATGAAAAGCTCCCTAACTAGAAGAGGAAGGCCAGGCAACATTTGGGTAGGGTCACAGATCTTCCTGGCTGCTGTTCAGCCACAGAAGTACTCCTGACAAAACACACCAAGCAACCAACAAAAAGAGCCAGGCACACCCTCTGCTGAATGCAATCCCTCATGCCAATCTGAAGGTGTGAGAGACCGAGAGCGACAGAAAGAGGAATGAGGAGGTGGGGTCACTTTCTCTGGCTTAGTTTGGCTGTAAATTTTCTGGGCTATACGACCATGACAATTGATTTATTTTTCATTTAATACAGATTTATCCTGTGAAGCTCTGAATGCTCCGTGACTCGGGATGGAGAATTTTCAGGTTAGTAAAGCAAACACCCCATAAGTGTTATTGGGATGTGAAATCTGTTCATCTGCACGTCCCTTGTTTGGAAATAACCATATTTTCTGCTGCTCCATTTGACAGATCTCCAACCTTGAGTGATTTCAGTGTTAACTTGAACTCATAAGTGATCAAAGTCTATATCCTGTTGTTTTCTTTTCAAACAAGACTGACTTAAAAAAAAAAAAGTCATGTTCTTAAAACAGCCCAAAGACTAAGTCAAGAAAAGTCCCCGTGGAATCTAATCAGATCTATCATGCTAAGTAGGAAGACACCCCTCCCCCAACCCCTTAAAACAAGATCTCAAGGAAGTAGAAATTAAATTGCCAAGTCTAATGGATTCGATTCCCTGTGTGACTAACTCGTTGTATTGTTTCTTGTGTTTGAGGAGATACATGCATTTCACAGACAGGCTTAGTCACTCCTGCTTGAACAGCTGCTGCCCTGCTCCATGTCTAAGGTCAGGTTCATCCAAGGCAGAGCTCAGCAGCTCTCCCTCCCTCAAGAGGGATGAATGCATGAAAGAGTTTTCTGTTGACATTATGCTGATGCTTCCAGGGGGCCAGTTCCTATCCTGGTTCAGGAAGATTCTGCCCCTTCATGGTTGGAGGTGGATTCAATTAAAGGACCAAGGTAGAGAAAAGCTTTCATCCGTGAGTTTGAATGCCAGAGAACTTCTCAAGGTCAACCAGTTGTACCAAATACACCCTGCCCCTCAGGGCTTCTAAACTCTCACCCTTATTTTCAACTATTTGCTTCTTTTGTGGTCACCACATTTTGTGCAAAATCCAAAGAGAATATAGAATGAACTGTCTTAAAACCTATTGGGAGAAGGTGGGATAAATACATACCACAGATAACAATAGCAAGCCTTCAGCTTCACGCTTTCCTTAGAGTATGCTCTCTGGCTGCATGCTCAGCAGCCTATAAGATCATGTACGTGATATTAGCACCTGTACACTACAATTCTATTTGCTATATTTCCATATATGTGTGTGTGGTTTTTAGAAACCATCTATTAAAATATATTAAAAGATAAAAATCATACCACTCCTAATTGCACATGTTTATGTGCATAATCCTAATACTCTAGTGTGTAATTTAATTTTCCAATGGGTTTCAAATAAGATTTTGAAAAAAGTATGTAAATAATGTTGGGAGTTTTTTGTTGGTTACAATAATGCAATTTCTTTGTCAGAATTCAGGGAGTGTCCCCTGGTTTGGGTTGTTTTTTAAATGACTCCTAAGCCTAATAACCACTCAATATAATGTGGTAGCTGACATTTTGTTTTACTTGTTTTTGTGGCAATGGCAACTGAGCCCAGAGCTCAGTTGTTTAACACTAAGCAATTGCTGCACCACTGGCTACACCCTGGATGGCTGTGTAGAACCATCCACGATAAGCGTAATAGAAACAGACCACCTGTTATTCTTTGTTCTTTTGTAAAGGTACAGTACTGGGGGACTCATCCCACAAGGGGCAGCTGGTCCCACAAAAGGCGGCTGGTCCCACGAGGGGTAGCGGCAGGTGACCTGAGACCTCGGTGGGTCCCCCAGGCTTCAGCAAGTTCCCTGAGGCCTGGGAAGGTCACTTAGGTGGGTGGGAGACCCCTGAGGGTAAGAGACAGACAGATACACCATGCAGAGTGAGTATAGGGTTTATTCAGTGGGTTATGGAAGGGAAGGGGAAGCAGGAAAAGGAGGAAAGAAGTGGGGAGCAGAAGTTACCTTGTCAGGAGAGAGACAGAGAGAGAGAGAGAGCCCAAACTGGAGGAGGCAGGATATCCACTTCTTTGGCAGAAGGGGAGGAGTTGAGAGAGAGCAGGGCTTGCCTCTTAAAGGGATAGTGTACCCAGGTGACAGACCAGGTCAGCAGGTCATAACATTCCCATCTCTTTATTATAATAAAAAGGTGGGAAGTTAGGCACAACAGGTTAAAGGAATTTGACAGCAGATTTCTCAAGACAGCTTCCTGCTTATTTGTGGGAGTCATCTTTGGGTGGACCTGAGAAAGCTGGGTGCTGGTCACATCCTAGGGTTTCTGGTCACTTTACTCCTGTTCAGGGTTTGTGATATGGAACTGTCCAGTGTCTCTTGAAACCTGGCAAGGTGTTGGCTGAATAGAGGACAAAGTTAAGTTTAGGAAGAAAATTTTTTCAGGACCAGGGAATTGAGAAGGGTGTATCCGATCTGTTTAAGGTGGATCCTTCAATTTGGCTTCCTGGAACTCACAAGAATTTTGAGTTTGATGTGGGAGTGATTTTTTTCTAATCTGTTGCTTTCATTGGTTAATTAATAAAGAAACTGCCTAGGCCCATTTGATAGGCGAACCCTTAGGTGGGTGGAGTAAACAGAACAGAATGCTGGGAAAAAGAAGCCGAGTCAAGCAGTCGCCATGATTCTCCCACTCCAGACAGATGCAAGTTAAGACCTTTCCTGGTAAGCCAGCTCGTGGTGCTACACAAATTATTAGAAATGGGTTAATCAAGATATGAGAATTAGCCAATAAGAGGCTGGAACTAATGGGCCAGGCAGTGTTTAAAAGAATACAGTGTCCATGTAATTATTTCAGGGCATAAGCTAGCCATGCGGGCGGCTGGGTGCCGGGGACGCAGCCCCACTGCTCTTATCACAACATGAGTTTGTGAAAGCATAAGTTTTAATCAGCAGCATATAGTCTGCCCTATCCCTTTAAGAGACAAGCACCCTTCCACCATTCTGCTTCTAGCCTGTGCTCTCTCTGCCCCATCTCTCTTCAGGAGAGGTGACTATCTGCTCTCCTCTCCCCGCCTATCTCTGTCTCTCTCTTTCTCTGTTTCTCCCCCTCTCTCTGTCTCCCTCTCTCTCTTTCTCCCTCTTCCTCTCCTCTTTCCCTTCCATAACCAACTGAATAAATGGTATCTAGACTTTCTCTACATGGCATGCCTATCTGTCTGTCTCTCACCTGCCATGGCTCCTCGTGGGACGGGATTCCCAATGACCTGCTGAGATCTCACCTGCCACCTCCCCCCCCCCCCCCCCGCCTAGGATCCACAGAGGTGGTGGGACCTGACTGCCCTTGCTCACCCATCGGGAAATCACAGTGTTTTATCTAAACCATAACCCAAAGGAAGTTCTTAACTTCCAGCCATTACCACCTGCCAGTGTAGGACCCAGCCATGATAAGTTTAATGGAGGCCTGAGTCTTAGTATTTTACCCTGAGGCAATACCTAAATGCAGGAATGACCACAAACTGAGACTACCCAGGCACCACCCAAGAACAGACTATCCAAAGGAAATTCCTAAGGTTCCAACCCTTGTAGATAGGCTGACTGCCACCACACTCACCAGGACACCCCTAGACAAATGTCAGTCAATCAGGGATCCTGAACCTTAGAAATCTCTCACCCCCACATTTGCTACTATAAAAACCCAACTCTAATATATCACAATGCCCATCAAAATTCCAGCAAAATACTTCAAAGACCTTGAAAGAACGGTACTCAACTTCATATGGAAAAGCAAAAACACCCAGGATAGCCAAAACAATCCCATACAGTAAAAGAACTTCTGGAGGCATCAAACTTTACTAGACTTCAAACTCTACTAGAGCTACAGTACTGAAAACAGCCTGGTATTGGCATAAGAACAGACAGGAGGACCAATGGAACCGAATAGAAGACCCAGATATCAATCCACACATCTTTGAACATCTGATATTTGGCAAAGAAGCAAAAAATATCAAATAGAAAAAAGAAAGCATATTTAACAAGTGGTACTGGCATAACTGGATATTAACGTGTAGAAGAATGAAAATAGACCCATATCTATCACCATGCACAAAACTCAAGTCCAAATGGATCAAAAACCTCAACAAAAAGCCAGCCACACTGAATCTTATAGAAGAAAAAGTGGGAAGTACACTTGAACACATTGGTACAGGACACCACTTCCTAAATAGAACCCCAGTAGCACAGACACTGAGAGAAACAATAATAAATGGGATCTCCTGAAACTGAAAAGATTCTGTAAAGTAAAGGACATGGTCAACAAGACAAAATGACAGCCTACAGAATGGGAAAAGATCTTCACTAACCCCACATCAGACAGAGGTCTGATCTCCAAAATATACGAAAGATTCAAGAAATTGGACACCAAAAGATCACATAATCCAATAAAAAATGGAGTACAGACCTAAACAGAGAACTCTCAACAGAGGAATCTAAAATGACTGAAAGACACTTAAGGAAATGTTCAACATCCTTAGTCATCAGAGAAATGCAAATCAAAACAACTCTGAGTTTCCATCTTACACCTGTAAGAATGGCCAAGATCAAAAACACTGATGACAACTTATGCTGGAGAGGTGGTGGGGAAAGGGGAACACTTCTGTATTGCTGGTGGGAATGCAAGATGGTACAACCTCTCTTGATGTCAGTGTGGCAATTTCTCAGAAAATTTGGAAACAACCCTCCTCAAGACCCAGTAATACCACTTTTGGGTATATATCCAAAGGATGCCCAATCGTGCCACAAGGACATGTGCTCAACTATGTCCATAGCAGCAGTGTTTGTCATAGCCAGAACCTGGAAACAACCTAAATGCCCCTCGACTGAAGAATGGATAAGGAAAATGTGGTACATTTACACAATGGAGTTCTTTTTTTTTTTTTTTTGGTTTTTCGAGACAGAGTTTCTCTGTAGCTTTGGTGCCCATCCCCGAACTAGCTCTTGTAGACCAGGCTGGCCTCGAACTCCCAGAGATCCACCTGCCTCTGCCTCCCGAGTGCTGGGATTAAAGGTATGCGCCATTACCGCCCGGCCTACACAGCAGAAAAAAATAACGACATCTTGAATTTTGCAGGAAAATGGATGGAGCTAGAAAACACTATTTTGAGTGAGATAACCCAGACACAGAAAGACAATTATCATATGTACTCACTCACAGGTGGTTTTTAAACATAAAGCAAAGAATGCCAGCCTAGAAACCACAATTCCAGAGAACTTAGACAACAATGCAGACACTAAGAGAGACTTACATAGCTATAATCTACATGGGAAGTAGAAACTAGAAAAAGACAAGATCTCCTGAGTAAATTGGGAGCATGGGGACCTTGGGGGAGTGCCGAAGGGGGGAGGGGAAAGGCGAGGAGGGGAAAAGAGAAAAATGTAGAGCTCAATAAATATCAAAAAAAAAAAGATTATGAAGACTTGAAAAAGAACATCTCTAACTGAGCTCTAACTGAGCTCAGAGCTCTCCAATTATTCCAATACATTGGACACATGGAGAGACCAAGTTTGCAAACATGTATAAAATAAAGGCTCTTTGCTTTTACATATGGGACTTGGTCTCCTTGTTGCTTTTGGGGGGACTTCATGGATCTGGGTATAACAGCTTAAGTCTGAGTCCTATAATCAGGGTCCACTGTTGTGATCACTCATCAATGACGATCATATTATTTTCAGCACTAATTTTAGTTCTGTTTAAGTAGAAATTGCTCACCGGGTAATTATAAACTTGTAATCCCAGAGCTCAAGAGATTCACTGAAATTTGGGCTACAAAGAAAATACAAGGCTAGCCAGAATCTCTCTCTCTCTCTCTCTCTCTCTCTCTCTCTCTCTCTCTCTCTCTCTCTCTCTCTCACACACACACACACACACACACACATATACCTACACAAATTGTATATGTATAAAATATATATATCAGAGAAAGAAGTCATAAAATATATATTGAACATTCCTAGTCCAAAATACAACTTTTTACAATTTCAGATTTTGTAGCGTTTCAACTGTTCAGATTAGGAAAGTTCAAATGACAATCTATATAACTATTTCAAAATCTGGGGTGGTGGTGGGGATCGTAAATCTGAAGCCACTCTGGTCCCAAGCACTTCAGACAAAGGATGTTCAACCTGTACTGGGGCTTTGTCCTGAGCTCTCCCCCCTCTATCAGGTTATCATTTGCAATGAGCAAGGAACGGGGTGTCTTAGGGGTAATATTGCTGTGAAGAGACTCTGTGACGGTGAGAACTCCTATAAAGGAAAACATTTAGTTGAGGTGGTGGCTTACAGTTCACAGATTCAGCCCATTATCATCATGATAGGGAGCATGGTGGTATGCAGGCCGATGTCATGCTATTACTCTTAATAGCTGAGAGTACTACAGCTTACAGGCAACAGGAAATCGACTGGAACACTGGGTGGTATCCTGAGCATAATAAACCTCAAAGCCCACCCCGTTGTGACACACCTCCTCCAATAAGATCATACCCAGTCCAGCAAAGCCACACCCCTAATAGTGCCACTTCCTATGAGATTATGGGAGCAGTGACAGTCTATTTACCACAGGGGATGTCTTAGGGTTACTGTTGCTATGATGAAACACCATGACCAAAAGGGATTTGGGGGGGAAAGTTTATTTGGCTTGTACATCCACACCCACAGTCCATCTCTGAAGGAAGTCAGGCAGGAACTCAAACAGGGCAGGAACCTGGAGGCCGGAGCTGATGCAGAAGACATGGAGGGGAGCTGCTTACTAGCTTGTTCCTCATTACTTACAAAGCCTTCTTTCTTATAGAACCCAGAACTATGGGGACTGGAGAGATGGCTCAGTGATTAAGAGCACTTACTGTTCTTCCAGAGGATCCGGATTCAATTCCCAGCACCCACGTGGCGCTAACAACTGTCTGTAACTCCAAGATCTGACACCCTCACACAGACATACATGCAGGCAAAACATCAATGCCCATAACAAATTAAAAAAAAAAAAAAAAAGATCCAAGACCACAAGCCTAGGGATGATACCACCCACAGTGGGCGGGTACCCCCATATCAATCATTAATTAAGGCTTGCCTATAGCTCAATCTCATGGAGACTCCCTCTTCTCAGAAGACTCCAGCCTGTGTCAAGTTAATATAAAATAGCCGTCACAGGGGTACAGTTCTGGTCTGAAGAAGAGATGCGTAGCAGATCAAGAGGGTTTGCTACACTTGGCAATGTGGGATAGTTCCTAGAAGTCAGGAATTTCCAGCTTATGAAAGGCGGACCACTGTGAATATATCCAGATTTGACCAGAGTCCACAAAAAAGGAGAGAATACCGAATAAACTTGGACAAGGAGAGGAAACTGATAGAACCTGGAAGAGGCGACAAGATCTCACAAACTTCTACACTTATGTTCATAGAAAGAATTAAGGCATATGGGGTTTGGAGCTCTCATTTGAAATGCTAGCATTCAGGAAGCTCATGCATAAATATCTCAAGTACATAGAAAAACTGTCATCATCATCATCATCATAATAGTAACAAAGACAGTAATACAGTAAGAGTTGACATTAGGAGATGGGAGATACACAAAATGTGGAGAGCACACCAGACTCAAAGTTGCCTACACTCTGGCCTTCCCTCTGCTTGCGTAGGTTCTGTATCAGTGGTGGTCTACATTGGTGGCTGTCACTCTGCTTGCGTAGGTTCTGTATCAGCGGTGGTCTATACTGATGGCTTCCCTCTGCTTGCGTAGGTTCTGTATCAGTGGTGGTCTATACTGATGGCTGTCACTCTCCTTGCGTAGGTTCTGTATCAGTGGTGGTCTATACTAATGGCTGTCACTCTGCTTGCGTAGGTTCTGTATCAGCGGTGGTTTACACTGGTGGCTGTCACTCTGCTTGCGTAGGTTCTGTATCAGTGGTGGTCTATACTGATGGCTTCCCTCTGCTTGCGTAGGTTCTGTATCAGCGGTGGTCTATACTGATGGCTTCCCTCTGCTTGCGTAGGTTCTGTATCAGTGGTGGTCTATACTGGTGGCTGTCACTCTGCTTGCGTAGGTTCTGTATCAGCGGTGGTCTACACTGGTGGCTGTCACTCTGCTTGCGTAGGTTCTGTATCAGCGGTGGTTTACACTGGTGGCTGTCACTCTGCTTGCGTAGGTTCTGTATCAGTGGTGGTCTATACTGATGGCTTCCCTCTGCTTGCGTAGGTTCTGTATCAGTGGTGGTCTATACTGATGGCTTCCCTCTGATTGCGTAGGTTCTGTATCAGTGGCCACAGCAAAATGCCATAGTCTGTGGTAGCTTAAACTATAACATTCTTCAGTCATAGGTGTGGAAACTGGAAGCCCAAGATCAAATTGACAGCACAGATGGCCTCTGGTGAGGGTCATCTTTCTGGCTTCCAGACAGTCGCCTCATCCCTGTGGCTCCACATGCCCCCATCAGTGTGAGAGAATGGGGAGGAGAGAAAGGGAGCTATCTCATATCTCATTTTCTAAGGACACTGATCCCGAGGACCACTCTTGACCTCATTTAATCGTAAGTATCCCTCCAAAGCTCCCTTCTCAAATACACCATCTTGAGACTTCAAATATTGATTGGGAGAGCTGCTCAGAGTATAATAGTATAACTAAGACAGCAAATACTCATCTCTCACACATCTACAGTTCACTAAATATGGGGGGGGGGGTTGCTTGCACAAGAAGCAGGTACACGAGGAGAGCAGAGATCAACCTTGGGTATCATTCCTCAAGAGCCATCCATCTTGTTTGGACTCTTCCTCATTTGGGACTTCATTCAGGTGGCTGAAGGCGCAAGTCATAAACAATCCCACACCAGTTTGGAATTGTGATTAATAGGGTGGTATTTATTTAAAGGGGAATAAACTTACAGATCACCGTCCCAGACAACAGCCCTCTGCGCACACAATTAGGAAGAAATCTAGTCGCCGGAACCGGGGCAGGAAGTAAAGAGAGAGAGGAGGGAAGTGGCGGCTTTTTTTAAAGGGAAAGATACCACGCCCCAATGGGCTGGTATCTTGGCGGCTATTGGCTGGAGGAGCGGAAGGACCTCCCGCAACACCTCCCCCTTTTATTTAAGTAAGAGAGTTCTAAACCTACTATGAAATTATATACAATAAGTACAAATATCCTATTCTAACTATCTTAGGTCTTATATAATAAATAGCTTGGCTAAGTCATGAGTCCAAAGTAACTACATTTATATAGTCTTCAACCCCATCGAAGATCTGAGAAGGGAAATAATGTTACCTGAGTAATTAGGAAGTGCAATCAAACAACTTCTAAAACATGCAACAAATCACAGAGACAACTAGCTACCTGGGCAATCACCCAAGGTCATGTTTGCAGCGTTGAAGCAACCAACTTTGGCTAAGGCCTAACATAACTGACACACCATTTTCAAAGGCAAGAAACTTGTCAAAACTATCTTACCCTGTCTTGGCAGGATATGACAGTCCTGTTTTTTCCATTCACAGATACTCTGTATTTCTGTCAGTGGTTGAGGTATGGGCATTTCTTTACCCAAAGGCCAGTTCAGCCAAGAAGAAAGGCTCCAGGTGGAGTGTCTTTGGTGCTCAACATTCTCTCGGGAATAGAGCGGTGTTGCCAGGAGCAATTGTGTCTCACTACCACAAAACTCTGAGTTAGATTAAAGGCCATTTTCTACAGCTCTTTGAAGAGGTTGAAGATTATCTATCTATACTGAGTATAATCTCTATGTGTCTAAAGAACCTGATTAGTCTAATTATAAATGACAAACTTAGAATACTATTGATCTATATAATTCTCAATACCTATCTAACTTAAACACTAAGACAATAAACAACTGTGAAACAAATGAGGACAATGACCTCCAAATATAAACAATGTACAAATATACATTGCAGTATGGTAAATGTATATCAATACACAAGCAATATGTAAGTATCTTAATCAGAGGTAGAAATGTACACTGCAATATGGTAAATATATACAATATATATCAATACAATATATGTCAATACATAAAAAATGTTTTTAAACAGAGGTAGAAACATGCATGCATACAATAGTCAATATAATTTCACTTTGTATCAATATATAAGAATCGATACCAATACATTTGTCTCAAAACAATAACTCACAAGTACCAACAAGTACCAATCTATTATCCCTCTTTTTTTTTTCAAATGATCCCTGAGCTTATTATAAAATTCCTTCCCCAACCCTCAACCATATACCAATTTATAATCAACCCCTAAATGATGTCCCTAAACCCAAGGGCAAACTTTACTGGGAGAGGGGACGTCGTCCTCTAGAGTTACTTCCAGCTGTCATGGGGGTGACGTTCTTTCTGGGGGATCCTGTGAAAGTAAAATGATGGTTAAATTTCAAGATCGATGTCTTTTAAAATTGCAAATAGTCTCTGAGTATTTTGTGCAGGTCTGGCCAGAATGTTGTATAAGAGGTGCACCATTTCAGCTAACCAAGTTGGGATCGTCTTGTGAAGCTGGTACCCAAAACAGGTCTTGTAGTAGCGCTATCAGTATCATGACGTCATATCAACCAGGTGGAGTCGTTGTTATGGGGCCCCATCTTCTTCCTGGAAACTTTAAATGTCACTTCAGGAAAAACTCATTGTTCATTGTGAAAAACTTAAACATTAATCATATAGACATATATACACACACACACACATATATATATATATTCAATGAAAGGAATGATAGATATATTCAATGAAAAGTATGATAGATATGAAGAAAAGCAAAGATGTTTTCTAAACTCATATTTCTTTCTGTCCCCTATCATGGCTCTTGACATGAGACAGAAACTCCAGAAACTCTGGGTTTTTCTCTTACCAACAGGCTTGGAATTGGAGAGGGACTGAGCCAGAGTCCAACTTCAAAACCAGCTCTATAAATTTAGAAATATGGTTTAGTATATTTTACTTACACAACTTATTCAGTTTTCTTGATAGTTCCTATTGGGCAGGTATTTTTCCATCTGTCAGTATCCAAACATCCAGGATCCCTTGAATTTTTCAAAGATGAGTGTTTTCCTGTGGAGATAAGAACAGAACCCTGCCCCCATTCTATATGTTTTTCTTACCACCTGTAGGAATATCATCATTGTGGATGAGTTGTCATTTCTCCTTTCCAAGAGGTTTCTCCTCTTCAAATCGAACCTTTATTAATTTTGATGGTATCCATAATTTTTCTTCTCCTGTGGAAACAAGAGCAAAACCCCTTCCCCAACGTAGCACATCTCCTGGCTTCCATTGAGAGGTCAGCACATCTTTGAAATAAATTGGTTGATTTAGTTCAGCAGACTTTTCCATTATCCAATGTCTATCTGCTGCTGTCGTTCCTTTCTCATTAGCGTTAAGAAAATTCAAGGTCAATAAAGCATTATGTAATCTATTTCTGGGGGTATTTTCGGTCCCTTTCTGTTTGTTCAGCATATCCTTTATAGTACGATTTGATCTTTCTATAACTGCCTGACCTGTGGGATTATGTGGTATACCTGTAATGTGTTTTATATTATAATAAGCAAAAAAGCGTTTCATTTTCTTAGATACATATGCTGGACCATTGTCTGTCTTTATTTGTGCAGGTATTCCCATGATGGCCATAACTTCCAATAGATGTGTGATTACTGAATCAGCCTTTTATGAGCTCAGGGCAGTGGCCCATTGAAAACCTGAATACGTGTCTATGGTGTGGTGTACATATTTTAATTTACCAAATTCCATAAAGTGGAACACATCCATCTGCCAGATTTCATTTCTCTTAGTACCCTTTGGGTTACTCCCTGCAGGCAACGGTGTTTGATTATAGAAGGAACAAGTAGGACATCTCTTTATAATGTCCTTAGCTTGTTGCCATGTAATGGAAAATTCTTTCTTTAGTCCTTTACTATTGACATGATGCTTCTTATGAAATTCTGAGGCCTGCAACACGCTTCCAATCAATAATTGATCAATCTCAGCGTTGCCTTGTGCTAGAGGACCAGGCAGACCTTTATGGGTTCCAAGGGCTGGTTGATTCTTCAATATGGTGAGCATCTAGTTGCTCTTGCACCAGCTGTTCCAATGCCTGTAATTTATCTTCAGCTAGAGGCCACTGTTTGATCCATATTGGCTTCTCAGTTAGCCATTTTAAAGGTAGGGCTGTTGGTACCTCTAAAGGTTTGGTATTTGCTGTATGTTCTTGTACAGCCTGAATGGCTGGTGACCTTTTCCCATAATATCTCATCATGTCCTTCCCAGAATTATGAGTTCCTGGAACTACAGGAATGTTAATCTGGGTATTCCATTGCTGTAGCAGGTCGCGGCCCCATAAATTTATTGCGATATTGGCAATATATGGCCTTAGTCTTCCTATTTGCCCTTCAGGCCCTATGCATTCAACCCATCTTGTGCTTTGTTTTACACGAGATAGGGTTCCAATTCCCAGGAACTGAACATCTACCTCTTGAAGAGGCCAATTCGGATGCCAAGATTCTGGAGTAATGATACTTACATCCGCACCTGTGTCCAATAAGCCTTCAATAAAAGTGCCATTTATACAGACTCTTAGCTTTGGTCTTTGATCATTAATAGAAGTCTGCCAAAATATACGTTTACTCTGTCCTACTGGGTTTTTTGACTCATCCTCCATGCGTAATTCATCATTTAGACCAGTAATATTTTTTACAGCAGAAATTGGAGCTTTTAATTTTCTTGGTGAGGCACGTTCTCTACTGTGACTGGGAATGACTGGGCCACTGTTGGCTTGGGGGCCTGCGAGAGGCCCCTCAAGGAGTTTCCCGACTGTATCGGGTTGCCTTGTCTGTCTGTTGTTGACCTGCATTCGTTGGACCAATGTCGGCCTTTACCGCATCTCCTACATATACCTGAAGGCCGAGGTCTCCTATTTTTGTCATTCCCAGAAGGGATATTATTCCTAGAAATCCTTTGCCTGCAATCCCTTTTCAGATGTCCTAATTTACCACAATTAAAACACCTGGCAGTTTGATGTCTCCTCATTGCTTTGGAAATCGCTTCTCCTACCCAAGATTCATCATTATAGCTAAACGTCTCGACATTCATTGTATGCTGAATCCATTCATCCATAGGTGCTGATCTAAACTTTAAAGGCCCAATTATCTTTTTGCATTCTATGTTTGCATTCTCAAAAGCTAGAGATTCAAGAAGTAGTCGTCTAGCTTCTGGGTCTGTTACCCCTATGTCCAGAGCCTTAATTAATCTTTGCAAAAAGTCAATAAAGGGTTCTCTCTGTCCCTGCCTAATTCTGGTATATGATTCAACCCTTTTTGCTGGATCTTGTAGCCTATTCCAAGCATTTAAAGCTGCTTGGTGACATAAACACAGTACTTCATCATCATAAAGAGCTTGGACCTGTGGGTCAGCATATTCTCCTACACCAAGAATTTGATCTTGGGAAACCTCCACACCTTTTGCTCTTCCTTGCTGTTCCATATGTTTGGATTCTTCTCTGAAATAGATTCCAAACATCAAGGAAGGTCCATTATCTAAAACTGCAGACACTAACTGATGGAAATCGTGGGGGGTAGCTCTAGCATTAGAAGCCCAAGTCCTTATCATTTCCTTAACATATGCAGAGTGCAAGCCAAAGGTAACTATAGCTTGCTTAATTTCTTTTAGATCATTCATTGCTATTGGCATCCATCTAGCTTCTCTGACTCCCTTTGAGCCTTTAGAAGTTGACGCTTTGTCAGAATGAATTACAGGGTATGTCGCTAAAACCCTGGGTAAGCCAGATCTAATAGCTGGTGGTGGCATTGTATCCTGTCCTTGTGCCTTCTTACTCTGTTCACCAGCTCCAATAATTTCTTCAATCATTTCAAGTCTTTTTATCATTGTCTCTCTTAAATCCTGAATCTCCTGAGCTACATGTGTTTCTAGTGATTTCACTGAGGTATCAATTTTTTGGTCCCCATTCTGCACCTGTGATTTCAAAGCTTTTGAATCCTGAATCTCCTGACCTGTATTAGTTTCTGGTAAAGATTGCATGGTTCTTAGGAGTGCCATAATTTTCCTAAATAATAGAATATTCAAAAGAATACTGAAACCTAGTAACCAGTAAATTAAGTTATCTCCATAGTCGTATAAACCTTGCATGAAAAAACCCATTGTTTTGGTAGTCAAAATAGTAAAATTCATGTTGGAAACGAAAACTGCCATATTACCTATTATCCAGCAGGTGGCGCTGTTCCCAAGTCGCGACGAAAACGGGGTCCTGTTTCAGTGTCTGCCTAGTATTTGTTAAAAACTGGGAAATGCAAGTTGCTCAACAAAGTAAATGTAATTAAATCAATTCCGTACACGGAACCATAAACCCAGAATCCAGGGGTAGAGAAGAGTAACCCGGAAGCCGTGTATGCCTCCATGTGACAGAGTCGTCCCAAGGGGTTGCAGCTTTCCGCAACCGGTAACCGCGTGCTCTGGTTCGCTCCGCTTAAGAGCTGCGCTTGCAAGGGAGATTTGAAAACGATTCAGAAAAGAGCAAACCACGTGGGCAGAGACTACGCGGGCCTGTGGAATTTAAATCCACGTAGCGAGGCAAACGATAGGCTGCGTGGGGACTTGAAGTCAATCTGAGGTGTCTAAAGGGAAAATATAAAGAACTGCAGCAAGAAAAGCCACTGCGTGATGATTTATGTTAAACTGCTGGCTCCACGCACAAGGCACAGGCCGCAAGGCACAGGCCGCGGCCGGCCGAACTGGCGGCCGGCAGCCGAGCGGGGGAAGGAGGGGTTCTAAAACCAAACGTTGGGTGCCAGATGAAGGCGCAAGTCATAAACAATCCCACACCAGTTTGGAATTGTGATTAATAGGGTGGTATTTATTTAAAGGGGAATAAACTTACAGATCACCGTCCCAGACAACAGCCCTCTGCGCACGCAATTAGGAAGAAGTCTAGTCGCCGGAACCGGGGCAGGAAGTAAAGAGAGAGAGGAGGGAAGTGGCCGCTTTTTTTAAAGGGAAAGATACTACGCCCCAATGGGCTGGTATCTTGGCGGCTATTGGCTGGAGGAGCGGAAGGACCTCCCGCAACAGGTGGCTGAGTCCCAAGTCCATCTCTCCGTCCTCTGAACAAACTGTGCTACGGGTGAGGAGACAAGAGTGTGAGGGAGACCTTTTCACTCATCTGTTCGTATCACATCTGCTCTTTCTGTTGGGCCAAATCTGTTCACATGTAGCGCCATCCTGGTCACCCAGCACAGTCACTAACTAGAACACAAATGACCCCTCCCATCTCTCGAGGCTTTGAGAACTTTGTGTACGATTATTACACTGTATACTCTGTGACGGCTGTCCTCATATAATATTTAATGTGCAAATTTCACCCTACTAGTGAAACAGTTAAATAATACTTTAACTCTAGTTTTGAGGCAGCCTAGATAGGCATAGGGACATTACAGACTGACGAAATCATAGAACCTTCTGACAGAATGACCAGTCAAAATTGACTGAGACCAACATGGCTGACCAAAATGACCATTAGCATCCTTCATTTCACTGTAACCACACCTCCATACCTGAAGCCATGACCACATTTTAAAATCCCATGTAAGGGAAGAACAATGAAATCAATTCTATTCCAAGAAAAACCCCTGTGAACTCACGGAATACCTTGCCTTCTCCCCATTTTAGTCCACGAACAATCCATCTTTCCACTAAATTTTGCCCATAAAGCTGTCTAAAGTCCCACAATGCAACTCTCTCGAGAAACCTACACTCACACTTTAATGAATGTTTTGCCCTGTAATAAATTCCCTACTGTGCTTCCTTTTTGAGTTCTCTCCTCAGAGAGTCAAGAACCTGGGAACAGAGGAGAGGCCTCATTCTGGTGTCTGTCTCTGAGATCTCCTCAGTCTTCAGATACTGAAAATGAGATTTTTTTTTTCTAAGTTCATAGGACTCAATTCAATCAAGGTTTAGAAACTAGGTATTCAGTTCAGTAGCAAATTTGCTTGTCTGGCGTGCACAAGGCCCTGGATTCAATCACCAGCATTTAAAAAAAAATAATCATGAACTCCCACTCCAATGGGTTATCCTCTACCTCCCAGTCAATAACCAGTCTTTCTCTGAAAAGGGCTGAGAGCTACCTCAGGCAAAGAGAAAGAGCAGTACACACAGGGCCTATCTGCAGTAATTCTCATTCTGGCTGGGGACTTGGCTCAGCCGGTAAGGAAATTTCTGACAAGCTGGAGAGCCTGAATTCAGTGGCTGGATGTAGGAGGAGAGAAGTGGCTGTTGCAAGTTGTCCTCTGACCTACACACACACACCAAATAAACATTTTTTTAAAATTCGGATCATTCTATACCCTGGAAAGTTACAAGGTCCAGGAAAACCAGACAAGGAAAGCTATTGTTATGACTTCATGAAGACACTGACGTTCAGATAGTCTAGCTGAGGCTACTGCCTTCTAAGTTCTCAGGATAACTGAGACCAGGCAATTCCCTAAATGATAATGAATTAATGTAGAAGAAGTATATTTTTTAAGGACTAGAAACAGGTTGTACTGAAGCATCAAATTTAGAGAGGTCCCAGAGGGACAGCATGACTCACATCACGCTAAGCGTGAAGAACATGTCTGCCCTGCAGAGCTCAGCACAATAACACCTTCCTGGCTACGGTCATCGCCTCTGCAAATGACAGTTGCCATAGCCACCACGCTCTCTGCAGGGAGAGCCCACAGTTAGCCCAGAAGGGACCTCAGCAACAGAGTAGACAAGCCCTTGCCCAAGAGCAGCCAAGGCCCTGGAACTTGTCACTGGGAAGATGTTCCTTCTGGAGTCCCGAACATACCTATTCCTCTGCTGAGTCAAGTCGATGCCCTGTTTAGAGCATAGAGAATCTATGCCTCACAGAGCCCGCCTCTGCCTGACTGAGGACAGGCTGCCTAGGACAAGGAGTCACTACTGGCCCCTTACCCTGCATGGCACCCACCTGCTAGCAGAGCATGGGCTGGCCCTCCCTGCCCACTGACACTCAGATAGCGTGTCAGATTCTGAGTGTCGGGCCCCGATCTAATCCGGAAGAACTCACAAGCAGGAGCCAGTCCCACAACGACAATAAAACATTATTTGGGGAATCTCTTTCCTTGGGGAGACTTAAACAAACAACCCCTTGTTGTCAGTCACCAATGACAAATCAAAGTCCAACTTTCGGAACTAATGAGTTTATGTGCTCGCTTATAGAGCACGGTGAGCAGTGTGGGTGACCCCAAAGTAGCCGCACCACTGGGAAGTCTCATCACAGCGTGTTTGCCGATTTTTACCACGATCGCACAGATGGAGTCCCACTTCAGACAACCTTCTACGGTCCCTATGCTCTAGCACCTTCCACACGCTAGCTAATAGGGTGGCTGGGAGGTGCAGAAGGCAGTGGCCAGATTCTTAGGTGAGGATCCACTGATCCGAGCCCCTGCCACTTCCCTCCTTCTCTAAGGGAGTAACAGTCAACAGACAGAATCCCGGGGCAGGGGAAGGGAGGCTGCAAGCAGTCACAGTTCCTCTGAAGCAGATGTCGGCTGCTGTAACAGAGGACACTGTAACAGAGGCACTGGGGGCCTAACAAGAGGACGCAGTACCTGGCCCACACCCCTGCCACCCCATGTTCCTGCCCTCCTGTGGCTGAATGGGGCATGCTCACTGACAGGGTATTTGACTATATAACCACAGTGACTATAAGACCTGGGAGGGAGAGGCTGCCACACTGAGGCCTCTCCCAGCACCCGTGGCTGTAATGACCAGATTCTCGAGAGGAAAACATGCTCAAGAGTATGGAGTGTGGAGAGATAACGGGAAGGCCCCCGCTAGTGGGAGCTAGATCCTGGGAACACCTAGACCCAGGCGCGATCGCTCACATCAGTAGCCCCAGCACTGGCAGAAGTGGCCGCAGGAGAATCCGAAGTTTGGCTACATGGAAAGATTTGAGGTCAGCTTGAGCTACATGAGATCCTGTTTTTAAAAAAATATTATTTGAGCCAGGCAGTGGTGGCGCACACCTTTAATCTTAGCATTTGGGAGGCCGAAGAAGGTGGGTCTCTGTGAGTTCAAGGCCAGCATGGTCTACAGAGAGAGTTCCCGGACAGGCTCCAAGGCTACACAGAGAAACCCCGTCTCAGAAAAAAAACAAACAAATAAACCATTATCTGACCATCTATGAGAACCTGAACATAGGACACAGCCTTGTACTAGCACTCAAGGGGCTGAAGCAGAAGGACCCCAGGGAGAGCCCAGTTCAAGGCTAGCCTGGACTACATAGGAAGACCCTGTTTCCCAAAGCCGAACAAAACACTCTAAGTTTTTACCCAAAGCAGCTAAGCGAGCAGCTTCAACACTGTGTTCATTCAGCCTTTTTTTTTTCACTTGTTTAGTAGACAGTGTGACTTCTCTCTAAGAGGCCTTTCAGCTGTGTCCGGAAAATGCTCAGTCACCTACACAAAAGGAAAAGCAGGACGGAAGTGTCTGGGTGTTGCGGGAGACGGCCCTCAGAAAGCAACAGTGTCTGTGCACACAGGCTATCCTCGCCCTTATCTGCCCACTGCCCCTCAGTCCTCACATGGAGTATCCCATCAGCAGAGGGACACCATGCTGAATGCTACAAAATAAGAATGAAATACATAAAAGCCTGTGCTTAGAGATTTTATTATGATTTTCTCCAACCAGGCTTTACCAATCTCTCTGACCTGGGAAAGGTATTACCCATGTGTCTTTCAGGACAAGACAGGGTGCCAGGAAAACAAAGCTACCACATCTACCGCAAGACAACGCCTTCTGAAAACAAAAAGCCCACTGTTCAGGGGCGCTGCATCGGAGCTCACCCCCAGCGTCTTTGCCTGGGGACAACTTGCTTTATGTCAACCCCCTCGGTGATGTCAGATGCTGAGGAGGACGCCCCTGCAAGTTGCATCTCTTTATGAATCTTGCATGACAGCACTTCTCTTCTTAAGCACTGGTAATCTGTTTGATGTTAGCAGAGATGGATGAGGGGCCTTGGGTGTCAGCCGAGAAGCCAACGGACGGCAATTGTGGCAATAAATAATCGTAAGGCTTTCCAGTTGCATGGCCTTGACAATTCAAGGGTCTCAAAATATAGCTGAAAGCTCGAATTATCGAGAGAGGGCAACTCGTTCATCCTCCCAACGTCTCACAGGAGAGCTAGGAAGAAGCAAGATCCCTCATAAACCCCTGGCCCTGCCTGACGTGGGGACTGTTGGCTTCCTGGTGAGAACACACACCTGGGGTAAAGACAGACAAGATAGAGCTTTTTCATTGCTCTGAGGGACAGGGGAAACTTTGAAAGTCAAGGGCAGAGGACCCTGTGAGCTCCAGAGTCCTCCCAGAGAAATGAGAAGTTGACGGCAGGCTGGGCAGTCCAAGCACCAGGGTAGTAGCAAATGCCACTTCTGACCACCAGAGGGAGCAGTTGCAGGAGACTGACACAGACGGTTCCCAACAGGAACAAGCTGGTGGCTTTCCTCTCTCCTAGAGCCTACATTCTTAAATGTACACATTTTTTTTTTCGGTTTTTTGAGACAGGGTTTCTCTGTGGCTTTAGAGCCTATCCTGGAACTAGCTCTCTAGACCAGGCTGGTCTCGAACTCACAAAGATCCGCCTGCCTCTGCCTCCCAAGTGCTGGGATTAAAGGCGTGCGCCACCACCACCTGGCCAAATGTACACATTCTTAATTGTCTTACAAGTCAGGCCAGGGCTTCTGAAACACTGGCGTCTCCCTCATGAGCTGGGCACAAGGAATAAAAGGCGGCGTCAGGCAATGAAGCCTTCCTTCAGGGGGACCCCACGAAATCCATTTCTAACCCTCAGGCACCGGCTTGAGGTGGAGGCCGGCATACCAGTTGCAACTACAAATGAGACTTTCACTTTTCTCAAAATGATCTGGCCTGCCGTACCAACACCCTGCTTTCTCCAGAGCCCTATAATCTTAACCTATTCCAGCCAAACCACACAGGGAGATTTCCGTTGTCTGTGAACGTGATGAGTCCTCATTCTCTCCTTCTCCAAAAGTAGAGTGTTTGGCTAGAAAAGCTTGAGCTACCCGCTGTCCTGCCCATGGAGAGCCTTGTTAGCATCTCTGCTCTAAGGAGGCAGGTGTTTCCATGTCCCCGGTCATAGGACAAGTAAGCTGGAATGAAGTTTGTAAACTTGACAATTCCCTTCACTTACTCCTTAAACGTGAAAAAATACAGATTTTAAGAAGTAGTTGGATAAGGTGATGGGAGCCTTTAATTTCAGCACTTGGGAGGCAGAGGCAGGTGGATCTCTATGAGTTCAAGCCCAGCCTGGTCTAAAAAAAAGGGCCCTGGGACAGCCAGGGCTATATAATAAGATCCTATCTCAAGTAAAATAAATAAATAATAAAAATAAAGAAGAAAGGCTGATGTGGGATCCCCTCTGTATGTTGTGAGTATGTTTTATTACCATTGGCTAATAAAGAAGCTGTTTTGGGCCTAAGACACACAGAATAGGACAAGACAGGAATTCCAAGCAGGGATAGAGGAGGAAGGCAGAGTTAGGGAGACACCACACAGCCACCGAAGGGGACAGATGCCCAGGAACCTTACCGGTAAACCACAAGCCTTGTGGTAAAATATAAAATAATGGAAATGGGTTGATTTAAGATATAGGAGCTAGCTAGCAATATGCTTAAGTGATTGGCCAAACAATGTTGTGATTAGTATAGTTTCTGTGTGATTATTTCAGGTCAGGGCGGCCGGGAAAGAAACAAGCAGTCTCCGTATACGAAAGACGAGCTGAGGATATGGCTCTGTGGGTATAAGCTATTAACCTGAGTTCAGATCCCCAGAATCCATGTGAGAAGCAGATGTTTAGCACACCTGTCCATAATCCAAGCAGGCCCTGAAGCATGGAAGGTGGAGATATGAAAATCACCAAAAGCACAGCAATGCCAGCACAGCAGTGAGCAAGAGACCCTGCATCAATGATGCACAAGGCAAGGACTGACACCCCGCAGTCCTCCAGCCTCTGTTAAGGCACAAGCATGCACGCACGTGCACACACACACACACTACACACACACTACACATATACATACACATACACTACACATATACATACACACACACACACACAAAGTGTTATATAAGCAACACACACCAACAAAGGCAGGCGGACCTCAGTGAGTTCAAGGCCAGCCTGGTCTGCATAACAAATTCCAGAACAGCCAGAGCTGTCTCAAACAACAACAAATACCATCAAGTAAATAAACAGTAGCAGCTAAAAAATGTTTAAGGAAAAAAACAACAACAAACGAAGCACTTTCTATCAGGGTCTGTTTGTGGCTCAATCACACCATCCTAAGTATCAACACAGAAAGAAGAATAGACAACAGACAACCTCAAAGCAAAGTAGTAGGTTAGGCAGGGCGGAGCACGTCTTTAATTCCAACTCCAGGAAACAGAGGTAGGAGGATCACATATTTAAGGTGAAACCTTGCTGGGTGGTGGTGGTGGTGCACCTTTAATCCCAGCACCTGGGGGCAGAGGCAGGTGGATCTCTGCGAGTTCAAGGTCAGTCTGGTCTACGGAGCAGTTCCAGGACAGCCTGTACAGCATAGAGAAAGCTTTCCTCAAAAACCCAAAATAAATAAATAAGTGAGATCTTACATCAAAAAACACGCATGCACAAAAAGAAAATGAAAGAATCTCACGCACTAAGCTTTCCAAAATTATAACTATTTATAAGAATTCAAGCTGCTGGGTCTTCCAGTCATAAAAATTCATCAGGAAAAAAAAATCCCAAAACCATAGCACAGAAGCACCCTGCCACCTGGTGGTCAAAAGTGGAATAGCCCCTCATGCTAAGCAAAACACTGAAAAGAATGAGTCGGGTGAACAGCAAGACAAACACAAAAACAGTTTTGTTGACTCTGAAGTCATTGAGCAGTGTGGGTCAGAATCCTAAAACAGCAAGTCCGCTTACTGTTCTCCCAGAGGACCCCAGTTCGATTCCCTGCACACACAGACAAGCACCAGGAGACCTGATTCCTCTGGGCTCTGCAGACGCCCATCCCCACGTGCCCATCCCCACACATAACATACATATCTTGAAAAGAGAAAGCAATGGAGCCGTCTGGATGACAAAGTCAGGGGTATAAATAAGGCACTGAGTGTGTGGAAACAGTCTATCCATCCAGATGTCTGCTGATGGGGAAAGAGAAGCATGACCAGTGTTCCCAGGACCGTCTGTGAATGAATGTAAACAAAGATGGTCCTTCCTATGAAATTCTCTGAAACCAGTCGAAGTGTCACGGGGGGTGGGAGAGTTAGAAAATCAGATTCCCCTTCCCCAGAGAATGTGGCTCCCAATTCTCACTCTTTGGGGAATCAGAAAGCACATAAAAGCTTCCAATAAACATTTTTACTTTTGAATCAGGGTCTCAGAGAGCCCAGGATGTCCTCAAACTCATTGTGCTACCAAGGATAGCCTTGAACTCCTAATCTTCCCGCCTCCCCTCCCCCATGCTGACTCTGCAGGGTTGCACCACCCCACATCTGGATTATGAAGTGTGAAGACTAAACACAGGACTTCGTGCATACTAGGCAGGCAATCTGCCTAAATTGCAGGTTCATCTAATATCTGCAGGCAATAAATATTTCTTTTATTTCTTTAAATTTTATTTATATATTTGTGTGTGTGTGTGTGTGTGTGTGAGAGAGAGAGAGAGAGAGAGAGAGAGAGAGAGAGAGAGAGAGAGAGAGAGAGAAGAGAGAGAGAGAGAGAGAGAGAGAGAGAGAGAGAGAGAGAGAGAGAGAGAAACAGAGACAGCAGAGAGCGCGGGATCTTGCGCACACACAACAGCACGCATGTGAAGACCAAAGGACAGCATGCAGAAACTGGCTCTCTTCTTTCACCACATGAATCCTGAGGATCAAACCCAGGTCATCAGGCTTGGCATAAATCGCCTTTACCTGCTGAACCATCCCTTCCCACACCCAATAAACATTTTTATTTATATTATTGCAAAGTGGGTTTGAGATGGAGAATTCGCTCTATAGACCAGGCTGGCCTCAAATTCACAGGGATTCGCCTGCCTCTGCCTCCTGAGTACTGGGATTAAAGGCTGCGCCACTAACCATCCCCACCACTCTCACTCCACCCCACCACCACATGTGTAGCCCAGGTTGGCCTCAAACTCGAGATCCTCCTGCCTCCACCTCCTTTAGCAAATCCTACCAGCCGCACCAGCTGCATTTTAAAGAATATATTAGTAAATATTTATGTTAATGTGAGAGTCTCTCAATGTCAGAAACATAAAAATTACCTGGAGTTTTTAACCTGCAGAACTCCAAGCCTTGCCTATCCAGATAAAGGACCCCTAAATATCAAAATGTCATAGTGTTCCACTCCTCATATAATCAAAGTATAAGGTGATGTCCAAGAAGAGAGTGCACTTTCTACCCTAGCCAATGTGTGAAACAGATCCAATAGATACGAAGCTTGCATGTTCCTCTTCCTGCATTAGGCCATCTTCTAGTATGCAGAAATACATATGACTACGCATGTCTCCTCATTGCTAGTGTGTTAAACAGACACCAAGCCTGTCTGGAGGAACATTATGCCTGGTCATATGCCTGTTGTATCTGCAACAGGCTCCCTAGGTGGTGTGGTAACCATGGCTACAGGCCCCTATTCCATGAGTACCTTCCTCCACAGAACCCGAGGGCCGCTCTACAACCACAGGGACAAGAGAGGTGGCTGAGACTTGCTGGGAAATGTAGGGCACCATGAAGCAGCCCCACTAGTCAACTCAAGGGAAGAAAAGGAAAAGTCAAAGAGACTGAAGCCTTTTGCATACCCTTCACTAATGGCTGCCACCACCAAGAGAATGGCATAGAGAGCTTCACCAGCCAGGAGGAGACTGCATGCCAGGGTTCCTTCTAATGCTAGACTGCTGGTGGCCTACAGAGATTTTACCACCACACTTGTCCCCCTCAATTTCCAGAAATATTTAACAATGTTTGGGAACACTTTTGTTTATTTTCATTGGGGACCACAGGGGAAAACACTTCAGATGTCATCTCATAAAGCATGGACGTTACCACCAAAACCCAGGGAGCTTGTCAGGATCTTCAAAAGCAAGCACAGTGTGCGATGCATGTGAGCTTGAGACTGTGTGTGTGTGTGTGTGTGTGTGTAGAAGCCAAAAATCATCCTAGGATTTTTGTCTTCAAAAACTATGCACTTTATTTTTGAGGCAGGGTCTCTCATTGGCCTGAAGCTCACTGACAAGGCTAGGGTGGCTGGTCATAGGGTCCCAGAGACCCTTCTGTTTCTGCCTCCTCAACATTGAGATGACCACACACACACCACCATGCCCTGGTTTTGCCTAAATATTTTTATTAACATAAATTAATTATACATGACAATGAGCTTCATTGCGACAGTTTCATGTCTACATATTGAATTTTCAGCATCTTCACCTCGCCCTGCTGCTAAGATACTGCACAAGAGGGACCTTTATGGCATCCCATAGCGGATTAGGCCCAAACTGCTGCAGGTGACAGAAAACACCATGCAGAGAGAGCTTAAGTGTGGAGTTTCATTAAAAGTGAGGGAAGAGCTGGGCGGTGGTGGCGCACGCCTTTAATCCCAGCACTTGGGAGGCAGAGGCAGGTGGATCTCTGGGAGTTCAAGGCCAGCCTGGTCTACCAGAGCTAGTTCCGGGACAGGCACCAAAGCTACAGAGAGACCCTGTCTCGAAAAACCAAAAAAAAAAAAAAAAAAAAGTGAGGGAAGAGAAAATAAGAGAGAGACAGAGAAGGCAGGAGAGAGAGAGAGAGGTGGGGAGAGAGAGGGAGACAGAGACAGGCAAACACCTACCTCTTCAGAAGAACAGTGGGGAAGGGGGAAGGCTTCTTTTTCGGATGGTGATATGTTCTAAAATTGATGGTGATAGTGTTTGAAAACTCTATGAATGTTTTTTTTTAACCCATTAAATTCTAGCACTCGGGAAGGAAAAGGAAGAGGGTCATGAGTCTGATGTCAACCTAGGCTACACAGTAAGAACCTTTCTCCGAACTATAAAGGGTTAAACACACACATATGCACGTGCACACACACACACACACACACACTCTTATTCCTAAAATATTGGGGTTCCCCCCACCCGGCGGGCTCATGGAGCAGCAAGCTCCGGCGGGTCCCCAGCGGTGCCGGGCGCCGACTCTAGAGTCCAGCACCCAAGCGGCGGCAGAGGGAAGCCACGCGGCAGAATTCCCAATGCGCAGCGGTTGTGAGCAGACCCATGGACACAGAAAGTAGTCATAAAAACATTTATTGAAGGGGAGAAAGGGACAGAGAGAGAGAGAGAGAGAGAGAGAGAGAGAAGAGATAAAGGAAAGAGAGAGAGAGAGACAGAGAAAACGCGTAAGCAAGCCAAGAAAGCAAAAGAGGGAAGGGGCAAGATGGCAGCTGGGAGTGGGCGTGGCTTGTCCCTTAAAGGGCAGGGAAAGCACAACATTCCCAGGTCTTCCTCATAATAAAAAGCAGGAGACGAGATACCACAGCCCAAAGGAACTGGGGCGGCGAACTCTCAAGGCTGCTTCTGGCTGATTGTGGGCGTCATCTTTGGGGGGGGGTGAGAGAGAAGGCTGGGTGCTGGTCGCATCCTGGCATGGCCGGTCTCTTTGTCTTTGACCAGTGTCTGTGGCATGAGAATTGTCTGGTGTCCCTAAGGTATTGGCAGAACAAAAACAAAGTTAAATTAAAAAAAATTTTAGGACCAGGGAATTGAGGGGGTATCCGACCTGTTTAAGATGGATTTCTTAATTCGGCTCCCTGGAACTCACGAGAACTCCTTGGGTTTGTGAAAACAGAAGTTTTAGACCTATAATGACTGTGGCATAAGAGATAAATTTGATTTGAAATTTGTTTGGTGAGGTCACCTGGCAAAACCTCAACCTGGCAAAACCTCTCAGCTGTCAAACTGTCAGAGATCTTTGAGAAGGATAAGATTTTACTTGAGTTACTGATTAAAAAATGACAGAGAACTTACTTGATTGGCACCCAGAGTTACTCTTTTTTTTGGGTCCTCTGTGGTCGCTGAAGGTTGTATTTGACCTTTTCTGTTTAGCGCAGGCTCCAGAAGACCCTGTGGGCTAAGAAATCTGTAGAAAGACAGGCCTACCTTGACCTGAGCAGCGAGGCTGTTGATTCCAGTGATTTCGTCCACGTCTGGAGGTCTTTACTTTAGACAAAAGGCAGGTTTGCCCAATGGTCAGTGCTCTGCAGTCGAAGCGAAATGCAGAAGGACGTTGTTCTGCGCGTGTCTGTCTTCTGTCTTCTTTGGAGGGAGCAGAGAGCTGCAGCTAGGAGCCAACCTGTCTCTTTTTGTTGTTGTTGTGAAAAGGTTTTTTTTTTTAATAATTAAATATTTAAATATCACATTCCCCAGATCTCTGAGCAGTTGAGGGCAAAAAACTGTTTGTAATATAAGGTTAGTGGCAGAACCGACAATGGTAGAGAACAGCTTAAGAGACTTAAAAGTACATACCAGTTTAAAATGTATGGTTTTGAAGTCTGAAATGAAAGCTGGGAGTAAAACCGGGAGAGTGTGGTCATGTGACCTGGTCATCAGCTAAGATGGCGACTGTCGGTGTAGTCTGCTCTGTTGGAGAGCCGCCATGACATAACAGAAGCCGCAGAGGTGCAAAAGGCTGGAACCAAAAAAAAAAAAACTGCACCATGCCACGACTGGAATTGAAAAAGCTGGAATTGAAAAAGCCAGGAAGCTGGTTGCTATCCAGAGCCAAAATCGTGAAAACCTGCAGTAGGAACACCCAGGACCGCGTGGAAAAGCGTCCTTTGTCCACGGGTGGAGTGCTATGGCCTAGCTGGATCCTGGTGACCCGGAAACCAGGAAGGCTGGGGGCGCCGCTCCGAGCGACTTTTAACCATAACCGTCGTAACCGTTGAGAGAAGAGAAAAAAGGAAAGAAAGGAAATGGAAAGAAAAGATAAAGAAGCTGAGGACCCGGTCCCCAGTCGAATGCACTGCACAGGAAGTATGCGGTGCTAATGCGGGCAGACCGGCCCCCGGGACCGATCCAAACACGGCTCTGGCAAAGGAAAGCAATCGCAGCAGAACAAAAGCAACCGCAGCAGAACGGGAGACACTCACCAATGGAAGGCCAATTGAAGCAATTAGGGAAGCTGGCGAAGTGGAAAAGAACCCGGTTCGGGAGTCACGTGGCACCAATCTTATTCCTAAAACGTTCCCTGAGGCAGGATGGCGGAGCTAGCGACAAGTGGCGACAGTTTCCCACCAGCGGGAGGGCACGCGCCGTGCGGCCAGTGGCAGCGGGTACCAGACACATAAACACAAAGAGGCATAAAGCATTTTATTGGGGGAGAGAGGCAGAGAGAGAGAGGGAGAAGAGAAAGAGGGAAAGAGCCAGAGAAAACATGTGCACACGCCAAAGAAACAGAAGAGGGAAGGGGCAAGATGGCGTGGGCAGGTCAGAGGTAATGGGAGTGGGCATGGCTTGTCCCTTAAAGGGACAGGAAAGCACAACACACACACACCAAACTGTATACTGTGAAAAGATAAACATTCAGGTATATGGATTAAAATTCCCTCAAAAGCTTTTAGTCCTTTTTAAGTCTAAGAGTCAAGTATAGTGATGCAAATCTACAATCCCAGCACTAAGGAGGCTGAGATAAAGAGGACTGCCCAGAGTTTGAGGCCAGCCTGGGCTACACAGTGTGGTGGTTTGAAATAAAACGGCCCCCAAAGGGAGCAGCACTATTAGGAGGTGTGACTTTGTTGGAGTAGGTATGGTCTTGTTGGAGGAAGGAAGTGTGCCTTGCGGTCTTATGTATACTCACGATATCATCCAGAGTCTTAGATCACTTCCTCTTGCCTTCTGATCAAGATGTAGCCAGCAACATGTCTACCTGCACAACACCATGCTCCCAGCCATAATGATAATGGACTGAACCTCTGAATTGCAAGTTGCTGTGGTCACAGCAATAGAAACCCTAAGACATATCATAAGTGCTGAACCAGCCAAATCTGGAAATTGAGACTCCTTCTCAAGAAAGGAAGCATTTGGGGATACCACCCTGAGGAGAAGTGTAGTATGGAGCTGCGGGCCGCTTCCCACCTCCCAGCTCCCGGCCACCCGGCTAGCTTTACCCAAAATAATTACATGGAAACTGTATTCTTTTGAACACTGCCTGGCCCATTAGTTCCAGCCTCTTATTGGCTAGCTCTTACATATTTATCTAACCCATTTCTAATATTCTGTGTAGCACCATGAGTTGGCTTACCAGGGAAGATCTTAACCTGCGTCTGTCTGGAGTGGGAGAATCATGGTGACTGCCTGACTCGGCTTCTTTCTCCCAGCATTCTGTTCTGTTTACTCCGCCTACCTAAATTTCTGTCCTATCAGGGCCAAGGCAGTTTCTTTATTAATTAACCAATGAAAGCAACAGATAGATACAGACACTCCCACATCAGAGAAGGAAGATCACCACCTTGTGTCTGTGGTTCACAATGAGCACAGGCCAATCTCACGGGTCACTCTCACAGGTAACTAGGCCCACCCACAACTCCTCAGGCACAGTCTTGGTAGATCCAGACTTGGTGTCTATCTTCTTCACAAGTCCCCAGGTGGCACTGATGGCAGAGACCAGGAGTTCCACATAGCCAGATTTTAAGAACCTTGACTTTAGATAAACCAATCACCTGTTATCCAAGGTCATCTGGGCAGAAGGGTTCCGTGAGGCAGACGTACACAATAGGAAGGGCTCAGAGGTCAGTGGGCTGACTGGAAAGATATGTAGAGAAATTTCCTTGGGAAACAGAAGGTTATCAGCTAATGCTCATGTTGCACTTGGTGATTTATTTCATTTAAGCCGTACAACAGCCCAAACTTCAGGGGTCTACAGGTGGCAGAGAGAGCAGGTCCAGCTTAGATTGCACCAAGAGGGGACTGAAGTTGAGGAACAGGGCAGGAGGTGAAGGATGAAAACCACTAAAGAAACATCTGGAAAAGAGGATTCTGGGTACCAGGCAAAACGTGTTTCTTGCTAAAGACAAGCTGAGTGAGGAGACAGCTGAAGACAGAAAGTGACCCAATCAATAGTTAGGGTGGCCAGATATGAAGATGAGGAAGGTTTTGCCAAATTGACTTAGCAGGTGTTTTGTCGGAAAGAGGGAACGACAAACAAGGAAACAAGTGACCCAGTAAGGAACCAGGAGGAAGGTGCTGTCTTATACCACAGGTCCTTTTTGCGGGGTTTTCTCCACAAAACAAAACAAAGACCTATGTGGTTCCCGAGCCCCTTATCCCTGCTGCAATCTGAGTTGAACCCAATTTCTCACCCATCCCAGAAGACTCTGAAAATAGTTCCTAACCCTTTTCTCCCTTAACAAAGTCCGCTGCTCTGCTACAAGCAAGTCTCATCCCTAGTTTTGTTTGTCTGTTTTTGAGACAGCATTAAGTATCCCTGGATGGCCTAGAACTTGCTATGTAGCCCAGGATGGCCACAAACTTGCAATTATCCTCCCTCCTCTCCTCCCTGTCTCTCCTGTAATTAAAGGCATGTGCCACTCAATTTTTTTCTTTAATATTTCCCTGTAGGCATCCCTGTCCTATGTTAAAACTGTCCCTTTTTAGGACACCACTCGCATTTGATGAGGAGGTCCACTCTACTTCAATGCAACCTCATCTCAGTCAATTACACCCATGACTTTATCTCTAAAATGATCTCATTCTGAGTGCTGAGAATTCAACATATCAATTTTGTGGGATTGGGGTCCAATCTAACCCCTAACAGATCGCAGGTTAATAGATTAGTCTTCCTAAAACTGAAGACATGAAAAATTACCCCCTTGGGCAAGGCCAGCCTGCCACATGACATACACTTTTTTCCATGGCTTTGGAACCAGCTGTGGGAAAGTAAGAACAGCACCAGTCAGGAGCGATCTCTTTCTCTGCTGGACTCTTCACGTCCTCTTCCAGTTTCTCCTTCTCATTTATCTACCACTCAACTGTAAGGCAGGAATATGGAGCATCAGGAAAAAAGTCTTGTAGCCTGCTATTCGACAGGGTGAAAACCTCTTCCATCTGAATAGAATTTGAATAAAAGGTTGAGGTAGGATGAACGTGAAATGGTCTCTGAAAAACGAAAGGTGCTGATTCCTGAATCCACCTGCCCAGCAGAAGCACAGTGTGTAATGGATTAATTAAAAATGCTGCAGAATCCCCAATGGTGGCAGGCAGCAGAAATGCTGCAGGTCCCCAAGTGGTGGCAGGCAGCGGCCATGTGGTGGCAGGCAGGGGGCAGCAGGTCCCAAGAGCAGCCAGTCCCAGGCAGGGACGGCGCATGAGACCGTGCAGCAGCAAGTCTCCAAAAGTGGCTGGTTCCCAGCAGCGAGCCATGTGGCGGTGGCGAGCAAGAGACAGATAGGTAGGCACGCCATGCAAAGTGAGGCTGGATATTTATTTAGTGGTTATGGAAGGGAGGGGAGAAGAGCAGAGAGGGAGAGGGAGAAGAGAGAAAGAAAGAAAGAAAGAGAGAGAGAGAGAGAGAGAGAGAGAGAGAGAGAGAGAGAGAGAGAGAGGGGAGAGAAGGGAGAGGCAGAAGCTGCCTCTCTGAGAGGGAGACAGAAAAGAGGAGGAACTCAGGCTGGAAGCTAAAGATCAGCCTGCCTCAGCAAACAAGGGAGGGAGTGGGTGTGGCTTGTCTCTTAAAGAGACAGGACAGACCATTACACAGTGACCTAGCAACTTATCACTAGAAGTCTTCCAGTTCCTCCCATCTCTCTTTGTGGAACAGGCCACTCACAGAAATAGGCAAGATCAAAACCACGCAGCCAACAAGTGTGGCTACACACCCTGACCTAGAGTATGGTGACTTGGTGTTTTGGACATTAAGCATGGAGGTAGATCCACTCCACCCTGACCAAAGGCCAGAGAATTCAAGCATACTTCTGCTCCTTCTTTTGAAATAGGAGCTTTGACCTAGGAAGTGCCTGCCTTCAGGAGACTTGGTCCAGGGTGGGCCCACTGCCTAAACAAAAGAATGCTTTTCTCAAGAGATAATGACTTGATGCCTCAAGTCTTGGGGCAAGTGACTGTTCCGGGTGTCCTTTGTGTCATGTTAAAACAGTCTTTTTTCTTTTTCCCCCTTTTGTATTGGGGTATAAAGTGTATGGAAAATTAAACATGGGCAAACTCAGAACTTAGAAGAGGAATTCAGCATTCAGTATTCTCTGAGTAGCCCTCCTGTTACTATCCTGTGACTCTGTTTTTCTTTCTTATCTATGTTCCTCCTACCCAACTTTTCTAATCCTCACGCCCCTACCCTGGAACGTGCAAACCTGCTGCGGCTAGGATCATGGCAGACATCACCCTAAAAAGGTGGTTCCCGACACTTATCAACGGCAGGAACAACTGGGAACATCTAGAGAATGCCCCTTCACAGGCAGCACAGAATCCACTCTGGTGGGTACTTACCATGCTTGTTCAGAGGAGGGATGATGATGAAGAGTCTTAGCTCTGGACACCCCATTTCCTCCTTCCTTCAGTCGTGGTGTGTTGAACTCATGGGACGTGCCAGGCATTGTGAAAACAATGAGTTAGAAAGTCGAATGTAGCATGCTCCTCCCATTGTGCAGTTCCGTGCCCTTCGTCAAGTATACTTCTGTATGAGTATGCCCCTGTATGAAAACAGGGGGCTGGAGAGATGGCTCAGCATTTAAGAACGCCAGCTGCTCTTCTAGTGGTCCTGAGTTCAATTCCCAGCAACCACATGGTGACTCATAACCATCTATTTTTGGTTCTAATGCCCTCTTCTGGTACACAGGTGTACATGCAAATAGAGTGCTCATACACATTAAGTAAATAAATAAATCTTTTAAAAAATATGGAAACAGAAAATTGAATCTTCCTGAACATCAGCTTAGATGTTTGGGGACAGAAGGATAGAGTGAAGAGAAAGGTGGTGATCTAAAGAAAGGAAACAGACCAGGGAAGGCAGGCATGTAAAGAGAGGTCAGTGTTCAACAAAAGCACAGGCACCATCAGAGTGGTGGTGCCTCAGTACTGGGGATTATCTGGGGAAAGGCCAAAGGCAGTGGTGCACATTATCGATCCCCAGCCTTGAAGGAAGAAAGACTTCTTAGGTAAAGAATTAAGAAATAGTAGTCCAGTGCCCAGTATAAGGTCTGGTGGGCACCTGCCAGGATCCCCAGAACAAGAAATTAGACAGAAGAGAGAGCACTTCCCATAAAGGAGGTGGGCCAGAATTGGCACAGAAAGAAGTTCAAAGGTGCTTGGTGCCCTGAAGACTGGGACCTTTGTGCTCCGCTTGTTCCACATACTTTTTCTGTACATGTTCTGTTCCTTGCTGGCCTGGCTGGGGGGGGGGGTCCAAGATCCAAGATGGTTTCTTTTTTCTTTTCTTTTCTTTTTTTTTTTTTTTTTGAGACAGGGTTTCTCTGTGGCTTTGGAGGCTGTCCTGGAACTAGCTCTTGTAGACCAGGCTGGTCTCGAACTCACAGAGATTCGCCTGCCTCTGCCTCCCGAGTGCTGGGATTAAAGGCGTGCGCCACCACCGCCCAGCAAGGTGCTTTCTTTTATATTCTGATTTTGATCTCACTGTCTGTCTGCTCTCCTGCCATAGGACAATCCTGGCCAAAGGTACAGCAGGCGAGGAGAACAGGACATGAAAGACAGGCTGGTAGGAAAGTCCCATGGCAGCACTCCTCAGGGCTGCGTCTGCTATCTCCTCTCTTGTTTACCTTAGGAACTGTTGGCTGCAGTTCAGCAGGGAGTCTGAGGACAGCTAAGCTCCCAGAGCCCTCAGAACAACTCACAAAAGCCAACAATTAAAAACTAATGGCCCAGGTCAATGTGTTACCAGAATTAAGCCTCCTGGATGTCTGCTACTCAAAGGCAGCTCGTTATTTGGTTCAAGAGAATTGGAAGGAAGGAATCAGGCTTACTCAAGGCCATCTTGAAATGATAGAGGACCTCCTGCCTCAAAGCTGCACTGTAGGGAGCTTTTGGGTGTAAAGGTTTTTACAGGAAGAGAAAAGTAGTGGGCAGGAACAATGGGGGTGGGGCTCTGTACATATTTGGGGCAGACATATTCATAGAGCTAAAGTGCAATGTTACCCAAGTCATTACATGTCTGAGTTCCATAAATCCACAGAAAAGACATAGGAACATCTTAACCAGCAAGGTAGGGCTTTTCTTCAGAAAAGGATTAAGGCAGGGTAAGATCCATATGGAGGGCTGAAGAGATGGCTCCGCAGTTAGGAGCACTTGCTGCTCTTAGAGAAGACCTGGGTTTGGCTCCTAATCATGTGTAACTCCAGCCCCAGAGACCCAGCACCTTTTCTGACCTCTATGAACATCAGTCGCACATGCAGTAGACATACATGCAGGCAAAATATTCGTACACATTAAAATATAATAAAATAAATCTTAAAAAAGTTTTGGCTTTTTGTTATATTTGATATTTACTTATTTTTATGTGCATTAGTGTTTTGCCTGTATAAGGGTGTCAGGTCCTCTAGAACTATAGTTACAGACAGTTGTGAGCGGCCATGTGGATGCTGAGAAGTGAACCCTGGTCCTCTGGAAGAGCAGTCAGTGTTCTTAGTCATGAGCACCACCCCACCCCTGCCAAAAAACAGTTTTTAAAAAGAACCTTATGGAGCCCCGCCAAGGAAGCTTCCATCAAAAGCTGCCTTGTTACAGGGGTGGGGACAAAACCACATCACCTAAAAGACAACAACTATTCAGCTGAGCCCAAATGTTGCTTCATGGGAAATTCACAGTAGCCAGGTTTTGAAATTTTTCCATAGAAATTAGTAATATAAATAAATACACAGGAATATAAATATTTGTACATGTAAATACATAAACATGTATATATTCTGTTTCAGGTAAGTAGAAGATAGATGATGGATCGATGGATAGGTAGGTAGATAGATAGATGATAGATAGATAGATAGATAGATAGATAGATAGATAGATAGACAGACAGACAGGATGATTAGCTTACAGACTTATAAGAGTATGATAAGTCCCTGGTTCAAATCTTGGGTTGTCTACTCCAAAGCCAAGTTTCTAAAAAGCCAGGTACAATAAGGGGAATCACGCAGGTTGTGGATAGCTTCAGAGGGAAGAGCAAAGAGAACTGAGAAAGAACAAATTGAGAGAAGGGTCAACACTCAAGAAAAGACACTGTAGAAGAGCATTTTCAGTGTTTGGGAAAGCCAGCGCATACAGACATCGGAGAACTGGCAGGAACAGTGGCAAGATCTGAAATGCTTTGGTAGCAAATGAAGCCAGAAAATTAAAAGGGATGATAATACTCAGAGCCACCACAACTACTGATATTAAATTCTACTTAGTTCATAGCACTCAATGGTGGCGTCATGAACATGAACCATGAACAATTAGTGTCAACTAAAGAACACTAACATACCCAAAATAAAGCCAAAATGAGAAAAGGAATCCAACTGGGTGTGACAGCTCAGCTCTCAGGAAGATGACACCCGAGAATCACCCGTGAGTTCAATACTGCTTACTCTAGGCCGCATGGTGAATTCTTAGTAGTGTAAATACACACACAGGCTGGGCTACTGAGTGAGACCTGCCTTAAAAATCCAAAGAGAGTGAGGGCAAGAGCAAGGGAGTAAGAACAAGATGGAAATCATCCCCAGTTCTTTGTGCCAACCACAATTTCTTTCTTATCAATAATCGAAACATCCTCCAGGCATATTAGAGAGCCCAGAAGGCAAGTCTTGGCCTACGGCTGCCACAGGGGACCATCTGCATATGTCAAAGGAAACAGCTATTTCCACCATTCTTATCTGCTTCCCTCTTCTCTAGAGAAAACCTCAGCTTTGAAACACACCTTGTGTGCCATTCTGCAGGCCATATGGCAAACACAGGCCTGCAAGCAGTCTGTGTGTGTGTGGATGTAAACGGAGATCCAGCCACCCAGGCCCAAATAATCACACAGGAGCTATGTTAATTACAACACTGGCTAATGGTTCAGGCATATTCCTAACTAACTCTTACATCTTAAATTAACCCATTTCTAGAATCTGTGTATTAGCCGGGCGATGGTGGCACATGCCTTTAATCCCAGCACTCGGGAGGCAGAGGCAGGCGGATCTCTGTGAGTTCGAGACCAGCCTGGTCTACAAGAGCTAGTTCCAGGATAGGCTCCAAAGCCACAGAGAAACCCTGTCTCGAAAAACTAAAATATATATATATATATATATGTGTATGTGTGTGTGTGTGTGTGTGTGTGTGTGTGTGTATTACCATGAGGCTGTGGCTTATATTTCTCCTTTGGCAGAAACATGGCATCTGCCTGACCTCGCCTTCTTTCTCCCTGCATTCAGTTTAGTTTTCCTGCCTACCTACATTCTGCCCTGCCATAAGCCAAAACAGCTTCTTTATTAACCAATGATAGTAAACGGTATTCACAGAATGCAGAGGGGATCCCACATCGCTCATATATGTGCATCCGTGTACGCACAGAGGTCTGTGGCCAGGAAGCACACTACTGAGGAAAGGGCAGGGTGTGGGTAGGAAGGAGAAAATTATGGGGTGCGGAGAGGAAAAGGAACAGAAAGATGGTTCTGGATGTAACCATTCAGGTACATTTCTTTCTTTCAAAGTCATCAGCCATTTGAGGGGGTTCGAGATAGAATCTCCCCTGTGTATCCCTGAGTGGCCTGGAACTCACTCTGTAGACCAGGCTGACCTCAAACTCACAGAGATCCACCTGCTTCTGCCTCCCGAGTGCTGGAGTTAAAGGCATGCACTACCACCGTCACCAGGACCCATCCAGCTGTTTTAGAGTCTCACCTCAAGAGAATTTTTAAACTACAAATATGTTTTATTTTCAATAATCAATAGAAAGACTGCTGATTGAGTTGTGCAATACAAAGTCATTAAAGCTACAGACACAGGACACCCTTTACTGTGTGTGAATATACCTCATCAAACCTTCACAGTAATTAGACATCCCTACCATTTCAAAGGAAACGAAGCCCAGGGAGGTGAGTGGGAATGGCTCACAAGAGCTACAGGATAAATCTGCCTCTATAGATCAGACCAGCAACCATTACCAGTATGGCTCACCGAGCTTAATTCATGGGAAATAAAAGGGGAATGGCCTGACTCCTCTTTAGCACTGTGAAAGGGGAATCTCAGGAGTCGGCCAAGTCTGCCTACAGTTTCCACTTCTTTTCCATCCGCTGCAGGAGGCAGTAAATGCAGTCTTTATTCGCAGCCGTTCTTAGGAGGGAGAGGGTGGGAAGGAACAGAGCACTAGACACAGGAAAACACAAGGTTCTACAGTCTGGTCCCTGAACCTGCCCACCACGGACAGCACCACGAATGTCAAGTTCTCCTTAGATTTCTGGGTGTTTTGTCATTTCATTCTCCTGGGTGAAAAAGTCTGTTAACCATTTTTAAAGGCTTTGTTTTTCTTTTTCTTACACATCGCATGCTTGGGTCAAAGGTTCATTAAACCCTCTTTCCAAACAGCTGTGTAGAACGTGTATCTGCACGCCTGGCAGGCACTGTGCACCTGCCCAAGCTTACTTTGCACTGTTAAGGAGTGAACAAGAAGTGATGACCAGTGAAGGCTGAGCCCAACAATAGATTTCTGACAGACAACCCAGAAGTCCAAGGCTAGGAATTTCTCAACATTTCCAGCATCCATAGACCAAAGAGACGAGCAGGGTATAAATGTCTGAGCAGCAGCGTCTCCGGAAGGCTCCATATTACCCACTTCTCCTGTATACATTCTCCCCTTCCCGCCTTCCCTCTTTCTAGTGGTTTTTTAAAGGGTCTAAAAGGCCAGTCAACGGAGCCCACACCTTTAATACTAGCACTTGGAAGGCAGAGACAGACAGATCTCTGAGTTCAAGGCTAGCCTGGTCTACACAGTGAGTTCCAGAACAGGTAGGACAACACAGAGAAACCCTGTCTTGAAAACAACAGAGAGCTGGGCGGTGGTGGCGCACGCCTTTAATCCCAGCACTTGGGAGGCAGAGGCAGGCGGATCTCTGTGAGTTCGAGACCAGCCTGGTCTACAAGAGCTAGTTCCAGGACAGGCTCCAAAAACCACAGAGAAACCCTGTCTTGAAAAACCAAAGAAAAAAAGAAAAAGAAAATGACAGAGAGAGAGAGAGAGAGAGAGAGAGAGAGAGAGAACCAAATGAAAAGTACAGATCTTTATCTAGTATAATCTTCTTGTCCATGAGGCTTTGGTATTAAAGATCTAAATCTTTTCCCATTGTCTGTAATTCTCCAAGAGGTGATTAAACCATGAACAAAAATTTTTGAGCAAAGGGGTCAGAAGTAAAGTCCACAGTCTGAACGGCTCCTGCGTCAACACACAGTTAACCATTAACTGCAGTGTACAAACAGGAACTCTGTCCCTACACTTCTCTGTCTCCCACGATACATCCTCTCCTCTCCCACTCCCACCTCCTGACCCAAGGAGAGCACAAACAAATGCTTTACCTGTTGTGTAGCTCGCCACAGTGCAGTGGCCACGCTGGAGTGCAGTGCCATCAGCACACAGAGCACCCCCACTAAGGTACCTCTCATGGGATTCTGCATTGCTCCCCTCAGCAGCTGGTTAACATGCACATCTGAGAGGTGGAGAGACAGCTCAGGCAGTCAAATGTTTGCTGTGAGCGCATGAGGACCTGAGCTTGAGGCCTTAACACTCATGAAAAATCCAGGCCCGGCAATGCATTTCTGTAATTCCAGTGCTGGGGAGACAATGTCAACAGCCAGTCTAGACAAACCAGGACGCTCCAGGTTCAGTCTGAGACTCTGCCACCAAAACATGGTGGAGACATGTGGTGGTCTGAATAAAAACGGCCCCCATAGGCTTATAGGGAATAGCACTATTAGGAGGTGTGGCCTTGCTGGAGTGGGTGTGGCCTTTTTGGAGAAAGTATGTCACTGGTGGTAACTCTTGGGTTTTCAAGTGCTTAAGTCAGGCACAGTGTTACTCTCTCTTTGTGGTGCCTATGGATCTGGATGCAGAACTCTCGGCTACTTCCCCGGCACCATATCTGCCTGCATGCCACCATATTTCCTACCATGGTGATTTTTAATTTTTTTAATTTTTAATTTTTATTTTATTTTATTTTTTTTTTTGGATTTTTCAAGACAGGGTTTCTCTGTGGCTTTGGAGCCTGTCCTGGAACTAGCTCTGTAGACCAGGCTGGTCTCGAACTCACAGAGATCCGCCTACCTCTGCCTCCCGGGTGCTGGGATTAAAGGCGTGCGCCACCATCGCCCGGCTCCTACCATGGTGATAATGGAACTAAACCTCCGAACTGTAAGCAAGCTCCAATTAAATGTTTTCCTTTATAAGAGTTGCTGAAATCATGGTGTCTCTTCACAGAAATACAAACCCTAACTAAGACAAAAGGGATAAAGGAAGACATTCAGTGAGGACCTCTGACCTACACACACACAGAGACACACACACAGACACACCTACACACACACATTCATAGTTCCAATTTGCATTGTGTATGCATGTGTGTTGAGAGAAGGCCTTGCTAAAGCACAGGCTGGCCTCGAACTCACAGAGATATTCCTGCCTTTAATCCTCCCATCAGGTCTACATCCTGATGGACCTTCAGCCTACATCCAATCAGGGGCAAGTGTACATCCTGACGTATTTTCTGCCTATGAATCTCCCACCAACATGTGACCAGGTACATCTTGTTAGGGGGAGTTAAAAACTGTGGCTTGTTATCTCCCATAAACAATAGCCTCCAGCATCTCAGGAACTATCTGCCCTTGAACAAGGGACTTGCAGATCAGAGACATTTTTGTTTCATGGATATCTTAGGCATAGTAATTAAAACTTAAAATGTAATTTTGGTCCTCACAAAAAAGAAATACATTTTTTAAATGCCTTGTAGTGCTAGCAGGTGAGCTTGGAGCCTTTACACAGTGCTTACGGGCCACACTAGCCGAAGCATGGGAGACAGTAGTACTGAGTGTGATGTGGTGAACTGTGGGCTACTTCACGAGCTTTCAGGAGAGAAGAATTTTAGTATGTTACCTTGAAATCAGTCTTGTGATATTTTGGTGAAGAATGTGGCTGCTTTTTGCTCTTGTCAGAAGAGTCTGCCTGAGGCTAAAATGAAGAGTTCTGGATTAACTCCATTGGCAGCAGAAATCTCAAAAGAGCCTACTACAGACTGTTGTGAGGTTATCAGTGGTAACCCTAATGAAGATTTATAATGAAAAGGAGCAAGATGAGCACATAAAAATACAAAATGTACAGATTGAGAAACGGGGCACCAGAAAGTGGAACAGAGCTAAATCCTGTGTTCAAGGAGATAAACAGATTAAGAAATGGAATAAAGGGAGTGGTGATCTCAGGGCAAGATCCCACTCAGCTAAATGTCCAACTTGCGTGGTGGTATACACTTTAATTGTAGCACTCGGAAGGCAGAGACTGGCAGATCTCGGAGTTTGAGGCCAGCCTTGTCTACAGATCCAGTTTCAGAGCAGAAAAGCTTAGGATGTGAAAGAAACCATGAAAAATGAAACTTGAAGATGTAACTGGGCACAGGGGCCATGTTACAGCCCCACCAAGCAGCAGAACTTGGCCACTGTTGACCACTTGGTTTTGGCTTTAAAGTTAAGGAGAATAGAAAGGGGTTATGGAATTCGCTCTGAGACTAAGGGAAGCTGCTGAGGTCGGGCATGTGTCAAGGGTGTCGAGGCCTAGAGAGTCCATGTGTGAAACTGTGAAGGTGAAATCTGGAGACCCCAAGATGCTGGGGATGCCAGAGCCCTGGGATACCTGCTGAGGAAAGCAGCTAACAGGGAGTAGAACCAGCCCAAGAAAAAGAAGTGTGTTGCAGTCAACAAAGCTGGATAGAGTTGGAGATATGAAAGCATTTTAACATCAGACGTGGAGATGCAGGTTGGAGTTTGCCTCTCTGGCTGGCTTTCAGACTCACTTTGGTCCAGTGTTTCCTCACTGTACTCCCTCTCCTATGTTTTGGAATGGTAATTTATATCCTGTGCCATTATATGTTGGAAGTATGTGATCTGTTTATTAATTTTGATATTACAGAGGGATTACAGTTAAGAGCTTACCATGAGTCTCAGAAGAGACTTAAACTTTAGACTTTTAAATAAATTGGAACTGTTAAAGACTATGGGGACTTTTGAAGTTAAAGTAAGTACATTAGGATATGGTTACAAGTTTATGGGGGTCAGGAAGCAGGATGTGGTAATTTGAATGTAACTGGCCTCCATAATCCCAAAGGGAGGAGCACTATTAAGAGGTATGGACGTGTTGAAGTAGGTAAGGCCTTATTGGAGGAAGTGTGTCACTATGGGGGTGAGCTTTGAGGTCTCTTCTGTTCAAACTTTACTAGTGTTATAGACAGATCACACTGCTGCTTGCAAGATGTAGAACCCTCAGTTACTTCTTCAGCATCATGTCTACCTGCATGCTGCCATGTGTCACCATGAGGACAATGGACTGAACCTCTGAACTGTAAGCTACCACCTCAATTAAAAGTTTTCATTTATAGGAGTTGCCATGGTCATGGTGTCTCTTCACAGCTAGAGAAGCCCTAACTAAAACAGGCTTCAAGTGTATCAGGCATGTACTCTGCCACTGATCTGTGCCTTTCATTTAACTCAATAGTTCAAATATGGTTCATGGCTTTTAATTATTTTTTTATAATAATCATTTGAAATCTGGCATCTTAAAGTGAGACTCAATTCCAACTAATCATGTTTCATTACTCAATAGTCCCCTAAAGCCAGAGGCTCCCAATGCAACAGCCCAGTTCTAGGTTTCCTTGAGTGACTCCAGCATCCGTATCCAGTCACACCCAAATAGCCAACACACAGAGAATTATGCTTGTTTTCCTGGTTCATTCTTGTTAATTCTACCAGAAAGGGTATGAAGGCCCAGGAAGGGATTGAGGCTTTCTGCTTTCAAGGCATAATCGAAAAGGAGAAGGAAGGTTCCATTTGGAAATGAGGGATGGTTGACCTAGTTGAGAACAAGAGAGCCCTGGAGCCACTTAAAGACTTCCCCAGTCCTGACCACTCATGGTAGTCCCTAGCCAAATTCACCAGTCATGTAGCCTGAACTTAGTGCTAACAATTAAGTCAGAGAGTGAAAGGATAAAAGTAATTAAAATAAAAACACAGAGGCAAAAGGAGGCAGGATCATCAATGCGCACCATAAATGAACATTAACCAAAAATAAGTTTTAAAAGGTAAAAATAAGAAGAAAGGAAGGTCGGCGCTGACATTTAAGGTCTGATTTCTTACCATCTGGTTCCCCACCTCAAGCTTTACAGGAGCCATAAAGTGAGGACTCAGGTCCCTTGCTTTAGCCTGGAGACAAGAGGAGGCTTGAAGAGTAGAAGCCAGGATCAAATCCAGTCCTGGAAGCCAACCCAGTCCTGGGACACTGGTGGACCAGGATTGAGCCAGCAACCTGACCCAGAGTCAGCGATCTCCACCGGAACCAGAGTGGGACAGAACCAGCTACCTAGCAAAGAGAGCAAATATCTCCACTGGGAATAGAAGCCAGGAGCAAATCCAGTCCAAGAAGCCAACCCAGTCCCGGGACACTGGCAGATAAGGATTGACCCAGCCACCAGATTCAGAGTCAGCCATCTCCACCACAACAGGTTCAACTCCAAGCCAGGGACTTCTGCAGGAGGAGATCCAGACCAGGATTTACTTAAGCAGGGCAAAGCCAGCAACCTAAGCCAAGTAGGCCTGAGACAGCAAACTGCATGTAAGTAGAGCAAGGCACAGAAGCACTAAGCTAGCTCCAGGAACACTGAGTAACCAATGGGATAACCAGAACCGTGACACTGACTGCACCACAAAGAACAACCATCTAAGCTTTGAATTCACTGGCACCTAGAAGATTATTCAACAGAATTTCAGACAGCCCCAACCACACCTATTAGAGGAAAAGATGAATAGAAAAGGTAAGATCACAACACCAGTAAAACCTAAAGACCCTACAACAGCAAGACCTGAACAACCCAAAATGGATGAACCAGAAGAAAATGACCTAAAAAATAAATTCAAGAGAATGTTTGAAATTCTTAAAGATGAAATGAGAAATTCCCTTAAAGAAATTGAGAAAAAGACAAACAAAAAAATTGGAAGATATAAGCAAACCACTTAAAGAAAACCAAGAAAAATAAATAAAACATATAAAAGAAACTATTCAGGACTTGAAAACTGAAATAGAAACAATAAAGAAAACACAAGCCAAAGGAATTATAGAAACAGAAATCATGAGAAAAAGATCAGGAACCACAAATGCAAGCATGAATAGCAGAATACAAGAGATGGAAGAGAGAATCTCAAGCGCTGAAGATACAATAGAGGAAATAGACTCATCAGTTAAAGAAAACATTAAATCTAACAAAAGCTTAACCCAAAATATCCAGGAAATATGGGACACCACTAAAAGGCCAACTCTTAGAATAATAGGTATAGAAGAAGGAAAAGAAGTTCAACCCAAAAGCACAGAAAATTTATTTAACAAAATCATAGAAGAAAACTTTCCCTACCTAAAGAAAGATATGCTTATGAAGATACAAGAAGCTTACAGAACACCAAATAGACTGGATCCAAAAAAGGTCCTCTCGCCACAAATAATCAAAACACAAAATATACAGAGTAAAGAAAGAATATTAAGAGCTGCAAGGGAAAAGGGCCAAGTAACATATAAAGATAGACTTATCAGAATTACACCTGACTTCTCATTGGAGACGATGAAAGCCAGAAAGTCATGGTCAAACATTATGCAGACATTAAGAGACCACGGATGCCAGCCCAGACTACTACACCCAGCAAAACTGTCAATCATCATAGAAGGACAAAACAAGATATTCCATGACAAATCTAGATTTCACCAATACCTAGCCACAAACCCAGCCCTACACAAAATACTAGAAGGAAAACTCCAACCAAAAAAGATGGCTACACCAACAAAAACACAGACAATTGATGATCTCATAACAGCAAATCCCAAAGAAGAAAAAAAAAAGGCACAAATTAACATCACCAATGATGAAAACTAAATTAACAGGCAATAGCAGTCACTGGTCATTAATATCCCTTAATGCAAATAGATTCAACTCACCTCTAAAAAGGCATAGGCTAACAGATTGGATATGAAAACAGAATCCATTCTTCTTCCGCATACAAGAAACACATCTTAACCTCAAAGACAGACATCATCTCAGAGTAAAGGGTTGAGAAAAACCATACCAATCAAACAGACCTAAGAAACAAGCGGGTGCAGCTATCCTAATATCTAACAAAATAGACTTCAAGCTAAAATTAGTCAAAAGAGACAAAGAAGGTCATTTCCTATTAGTCACAGGAAAAAGCCATCAAGAGTGAATTTCAATACTGAACATCTATGCCCCAAACACAAGGGCACCCTCATATGTGAAAGAAACACTTCCAAAGCTTAAATCAAACATTAAACCCCACACACTAATAGTGGGAGACTTCAACACTTCCCTCTCACCACTGAACAGGTCAATCAGACAAAAAATGAACAGAGAAATAAGAGAACTAACAGATGTTATGACTCAAATGGTATTAACATACAATAGAATATTTCATCCAAACAGAAAAGAATACCTTCTTCTCAGCACCTCATGGAACCTTCTAAAAAACTGACCACATACTTAGTAACAAAACAAAACAAACCATCAACAAATACAAAAAAAATTGGAATAACCCAATGTATCTTATCAGATCACCATGCTTTAAAACTAGAAGTCAACAGCAATACTAATTCCAGAAAACCCACAAACACATGGAAATTAAAAAATGCTCACCTGAATCATCAATGGGTCAAGGAAGAAATAAGGGAGAAATTAAAGACTTCCTAAAATTGAATGAAAATGACCACACAACATACCCAAATTTGTGGGATACAATGAAAGCAGTGTTAAGAGGAAAGTTCAGAGCACTAAACACCTACATAAAGAAGCTGGAAAAAAAATCCCACTCTAGTGAATTAAGAGAACATTTGAAAACTTTAGAACAAAAAGAAGCAAACTCACCTAAGAGAACTAGACAGCAGGAAATAAAGTGAGAGCTGAAATCAACAAAATAGAAACAAAGAAAACAATACAAAGAATCAATGAGACAAAGAACCGGTTTTTCAAGAAAATCAACAAAATAGGCAAACCTTTATCCAAACTAACCAAAGGCAGAGAGAATATCCAAATTAACAAAATCAAAAATGAAAAGGGGGACATAATAACAGACATGGAGGAAATACAAAGAATCATCAGGTCATATTTCAAAATCCTGTACTCCACAAAATTGGAAAACTTAAAGGAAATGGATAAATATCACTTACCAAAATTAAATCAAGACCAGATAAGCAAATTAAACAGACCTATAACTGCTGAAGAAATAGAAACAGTCATCAAAAGTCTCCAAACCAAAAAAAAGCCCAAGACCAGATTTTTTAAGTTCAGAATTCTATAAGACTTTCAAAGAAGAACTAACACCACTACTCCTCAAATTATTCCACAAAATAGAAACAGAAGGAATATTGCCAAACTCTTTTTATGATGTTAAAATTACCCTGATATCCAAACCACAGAAAGACATTACTAAGAAAGAAAATTGCAGATGAATATCACTCATGAACATTGATGCAAAAATACTAAATGAAATACTAGCAAATCGAATCCAAGAACCCATCAGAACCACCATCCACCATGATCAAGCCAGCTTCATCCCACAGATGCAGGGATGGTTCAACATACAAAAAAAATCTGTCAATGTAATCCACCATATAAACAAACTTAAAAATAAAACCACATGATCATCTCATTAGATGCCGAAAAAGCTTTTAACAAAATACAACACCTCTTCATGATAAAGATCTTGAAGAGAGCAGGGATACAAGGAACATACCTAAACATAATAAAGGCAATACACACCAAGCCAACGTCAAACTAAATGGAGAGAAACTCCCAGTGATTCCACTGAAATTAGAAACAAGACTAGGTTGTTTGCTCTCTCCATATCTATTCAATATAATTCTTGAGGTCCCAGCTAGAGCAATAAGACAGAAAAAGGAAATCAAAAGGATACAAAATGGAAAAGAAGAAGTCAAACTCTCACTGTTTGCTGATGATATGATAATTTACATAAGTGATCCCAAAAATTCTACCAAGGAACTTCTACAACTCATAAACACTTTCAGCAATGTAGCAGCATACAAGATTAACTAAAAAAAATCAGTAGCCCTTCTGTACACAGATGATAAAAGGGCTGGGAAAGAAATCAGAGAATCAACACCCTTCACAATAGCTACAAATAGCATAAACTATCTCAGAGTAACTCTAACCAAACAAGTGGAATACTTGTATGACAAGAACTTTAAATCTTTGAAGGAAGAAATTAAAGAAGATACCAGAAAGTAGAAATACCTCCCATGCTCTTGGGTAGGCAAAATTAACATAGTAAAAATGGCAGTGTTACCAAAAGCAATCTAAAGATTGAATGTATCAAAATCCCAGCAAAATTCTTCAAAGACCTCAAAAGAACGGTACTCAACTTCATATGGAAAATCAAAAAACCCAGGATAGCCAAAACAATCCTGAACAATAAAAGAACTTCTGGAGGCATCACAGTCCCTGACTTCAAACTCTACTACAGAGCTACAGTACTGAAAACAGTCTGGTATTGGCAGAACAGACAGGAGGACCAATAGAACCGAGTAGAAGACCCAGATATCAATCCACACATCTTCAAACAGCTGATTTTTGGCAAGGAAGCAAAAAATATCAATTGGAAAAAAGAAAGCATATTTAACAAGTGATGCTAGCATAACTGGATATCAGCATGTAGAATAATGAAAATAGATCCATATCTGTCACCATGCACAAAACTCAAGTCCAAATGGATCAAAGACCTCAGCATAAAGCCAAACTACTGAACCTTTTAGAAGAGAAAATGGGAAGTATACTTGAAAGCATTGGCACAAAGAGCCACTGCCTAAATATGACCCCAGCAGCACAGACACTGAGAGAAACAATTAATAAATGGGACCTCCTGAAACTGAAAAGCTTCTGTAAAGCAAAGGACATGGTCAACAAGACAAAACAATAACCTACAGAATGGGAAAAGATCTTCACTAACTCCACATCAGACAGAGGTCTGATCTCCAAAATAAACAAAGAACTCAAGAAATTGGATACCAAAAGAACACATAATCCAATAAAAAAAAAATAGAGTACAGCCCTAAACAGAGAACTCTCAACAGAGGAATCTAAAATGGCTGAAAGACACTTAAGGAAATGTCCAACATTCTTAGTCATCAGAGAAATGCAAATCAAAACAACTCTGAGATTCCATCTTACATCTGAAACAATGGCCAAGATCAAAAACACTGGTGACAACTTATTCTGGAGAGGTTAAGGGAACACTTCTGCATTGCTGGTGGGAATGCAAGCTGGTACAACCCCTTTGGATGTCAGTGTTGTGATTTCTCAGAAAATTAGGAAGCAACCATCCTCAAGACCCAGTAATACCACTTCTGGGTATATAGTCAAAGGATGCCCAATTATGCCACAAGGACATGTGCTCAACTATGTTCATAGCAGGTTTGTTTGTCATAGCCAGAACCTGGAAACAACCTAAATGCCCCTCGATCGAAGAATGGATAAGAAAAGTGTGGTACATTTACACAATGGAATACTACACAGTAGAAAAAATAACAGCAGCTTGAAAATGGATGGAGCTAGAAAACATTATTTTGAGTGAGGTAAACCAGACACAGAAAAACAATTATCACATGTACTCACTCATAGGTGGTTTTTAAACATAAAGCAAAGAAAGCCAGCCTACAAGCCACAATCCCAGAGAACTTAGACAGCAATGAGGACACTAAGAGAGACTTACATAGATCTAATCTACATGGGAAGTAGAAAGTAGAAAAAGACAAGATCTCCTGAGTAAATTGGGAGCATGGGGACCTTGCGGGAGGAGAGGCAGGGAGTGGAACAGAGAAAAATGTAGAGCTCAATAAATATCATGGGTTCTGAGGGATAAAAAAATAAAACGAAAGAAAGCAGGGTGAGCAAGGCATGAGAAACGAGCCAGCACACAGCTCAAGTCTTTGTCCTTACTTCTTTCAATGATGGACTACAAAATAGAAGTGTAAGGCAAATACAAAACCTTTCCTCTCAAGTTGCTTTGGTCGTGGTGTTTATCACAGCAACAAAAAGCCTAAAGAAGACAGCGAGAGTATTGGAGATGCAGCTTAGTTATTAGAAAGGCACAAAGCCCTGAGTCAGATCATTGGTTCTGTATAAACCAGGCATAATGTTACTTTCTTATAATCCCAGCACTTGGGGGATGGAAGCAAAAGGATTAGAAATTCAAGATTCTTGTGTTAAATGAGATCCTATCTGAAGGGAGGAATAAGTAATGATACAAGCCTATAATACCAGAATTTAGGAGGCTGAGGCAGGAGGAAGAAGATTGTAAGTTCAAGGCTAGCCTGGGCTTCATAGCAAAAGCTGGGCTAGAGAAATAACTCAGTAAATTTGTTTCTTTTCAAGCATGAGGACCTGAATTCAACCTCTCCCTCCTTTATTAAAAGGTTGGGTGTGTTAAGGGAGGTGGGTGGGGGAAAACACGGAACAGAAGTGGAAGTGGGGGTTATGGGGACAAGAAGAAACAGTGGAGAAAGGAGGCGCAGGAAACAATGAAGACCCCACCTGGAAGCACGTTGCTTGTGAGCTGACTGCACACACACCTCGCAGGCTGGAAATGATGACACATTTTCTGCTTTCTTAAAATTTTCTGGGAATGTTTTTCATATATGAGCACTATATTCACCTTGTTTCCACCCCTTACTCTCGCCACTCCAACTCTTCCCATCTCCTCCCTGTGTGTGTGCAACTTACTGAGTCCATTTAGTATTGCTCATATGTACAAGTATTTAGGTCTGACCATTTGGGATTTAATAACCTACTGGGTTATTCCTGGGGGGAAAAAAAGCTGATTTTCCCCCTCTCTCAGTAGTAATTGACTACCTGTACACACACACACACACATACACACACACACACACACACACGCAGAAATAAGTAAGAAATGGTAATGGGGTATGCTTGCTCGGAATATGCAAGGTTCTGTTTCCAATTCCTAACATGGAAAAAGGAGAACTAAAGGTGAGGGAAAGAAGCGGAAGCAGCAAGTACACTATAGCATTTTAGTAGAGAAAATGGTAAGAAGATAGAGGAAGGGAAATGACAGGAATAGTGAGGAAAGCTGAATGATGTAAGTGAAGTTCCCAGAATAGGCACACGGCCAAGACACACCTAGTTAGCACAGGAAAGAGCAGTCCAACCAGGGCATAACATAAAGACCTTAAGGCAGAAACATGACCCACATTCCAGAAATATCAGAGAGCCTTGAAGGCCTGGTGTGCAGTGTGTGTGCTTCAGTGAGTAGAAGCCTGAAGGAGATAAGATCAGAGGAGAACCACATACACACCACTTAAGGTGGGACACCCAAGCCCACGGGGTTCCTTAATCAAGGACTCACACGGTCTGATGTGTATCTTAGCAGAATCATTTTGGCTGTTGTGTTGGGAACAGACTGAACTGAGACAAGGTCAAGAGAAAGGTGACCAGGTGGCCACTAAAAATCATGTGAGAACTGACAGTGGCTTGGACTAACGTGAAGAAGTAGAATCAGTCACTGGTGATTAGAGCAGTATGTACATGGGCACCAGTATGTGGGAGTGTGTGAGTATGCTGCTTGTTCGTCTTGTTTTTCTGATATAGGACTAGCATGCAACTCATTATGTAGCTCGTACTGATCTCAAACACACGGCAATCCTACAGCCTGTTTCTCGAGTGCTGGTATTGTAGCTGGAGTATATTTTGAGAATTGAATCAATGAACCAGAAGGAGTGTTTTAATTCCCTTTTTATAATTGTGATAAAAATGAGAACACCAGCATTGGCCAATATGGTGGGTGATGGTAAAAGTTCCCTTTGCTTTAATTTTTAAGTAAAATAGGAACGAAGGACATCCATCAAAGATTGGACAGGAGGTGAGGGTCTAAGAAAGAGAAGAAAGTATGAGAGGAAAACACATACACGCTTTGTGGGGAGAATTGCCACTGTCTGAAACAGGTCTCGCTATGTAGCCTTGACTGACCTGTAACTCACTATGAAGACTAGTCTGGCCCCAAACTCACAAAGATTCGCCTGCTTCTGCTTTCTTCCTCAGCTCTTCACCTGCCAATGCTGGAACTAAAAGTGTATACTATCACTGTTATGGAATAATCATTTTGGATACTGTGAAGATGTAGATAAAGATGTGTCTTTGTCAAGGCACCTTCTGAATGGTTTAATAAAAGAGCTGACTGGCCAGACGCTAGGCAGGAGGTACAGAGGGGACAGTCAGACACAGAGGATAATGGGAAAGAGAGGGGCGGAATCTCAGGAGTTGCAAGCAGATGTAGAGAGAAGCGAGATGAACGTGCCACGTTGAAAGAGGGCAGCACCATATGGCAGACGGTACATAAGAAATATGGGTTAATTTAAAATGTAAGAGTTAGATAGTAACAACCCTGAGCTATCAGTTGGGCATTTACAATTACTATAAAGCCTCTGTGTGGTTACTGGGAAGCTGGCAGTCCTGACAAAATCTCCACCTACATACCACTCCTGGCTTGTTTGGTATTTTGGGTTTTTTTTTTCTCTTTCTAAGAAGTTTTTGGCAATATTATCTAATAACAATATTTATTCCTTCCCTATCCCCCCCTCCAGACTCTCTCATTTACCCCTCCCTGATCTTCAAATTCATGGTCTTTTTTTCACTAATTGTTATTTCATGTGTATCTATGTGAATATATAGATATTCCTAAATGTGATCTATATAATCTGTATAATGTTACTTATATGCATGTTTTAGGGATGCCCATTTGGCACTGGGAAACTAGCTGGCATGCACTTCTTTAGGAAGGACCACCTCTTCCACACCCCGATTTCCTCCGGTGCCAATAGTTCTTTATGTAGGGTTGAGACCTCATGGGTTTTACCTCATCTATTGTGGCATATTCATTGGTGTTATGTTCAACTCATGATCAGGTAATCATGTTGGCAAGACTGTATGGGTGTAGCATCTGACATTACTAGAAGACACAATCTCACAGCAAACTCGCTGATCCTCAGACTCTTACGTGCTCTCCACCCCCTCTTCTGCCATGTTCCCTGAGCCTTAGGTGTGGGAGTGGTTTGTAGATGTATCCATTGGGACTGGACTCCTTAAGTCTGCATTTTATTTGGTTGTGTTTTTCTGTACTGTCCATCATCTGTTACAAAGAGAAATTCTGTAGAGGCCCAAAAATGTGAGCCTATTTCCTCCTTGACCAAAGGTCAGAGAGTTGGAACTTACCTCTATTCCTTCAAGGTTATTGTGTTTCTACCTCAAACAAAGGTCCCACCTAGATTTAGAACAGAGAGTTATTCTCTCTCAAGGTTATTGTCAACAGCTGTGGTTAATAGCCAGACCTTGTATTTCAGGAATAGAGAAGTAGGTATGTTTCTATCTCAAATGAAAGTCTAAGGATCCAATTAAGTCCTTTGTGGAGATAGCACTGGATTTCACCCGGGGAGTGGTTTGCCTATGGAAATGTTTGGTCTAGGGTGTGAGCATGGCTTGTTTTGTTCTAGCAACAGAATGTTTAACTGTGGATGTAGCGTAGCCTGTGACCTTCAACTAGTCTGTTCATTTCCTTGTACCATATTCATGCAGGGTTTTTTTGTTTTGGGTTTTTTTTTGTTTGTTTGTTTTTTGTTTTGTTTTGTTTTTAGCTTACTCCTACCTCTTGGGGTTGGGGTATTTTAAGCAGTTGGAAATTAAACACGGGTAATTTCAGTATTCACTGGAACTCCTTCCCAGTACTATTCTATGTTTTCCTGTTTTATTATTTTCGTGTCTTCATATTCTTTACTTATATTTCTAAATTTCCACACCTCTACCCTGGCAAGAGGTGTTTTTGTTGAGACTGGTCCCTGACAAAAGATTCCTTGAGAAAAGGTGAAGACAACATTTATCTGTAGATATAAACCAAGACAAGGGCTATCTGTAGGATAAAGATGGACCTCAGACTCAAGATCTTTCTGCTTCAGATGCCTTAGTGATAATAGATGTAAACATCTTACACAGTTCCTTCCACTGACCACCCTGTAAAAAGCCAAACCAAAACACTTTAGTTTTTAGAATAAAAAAAAAATGTGCATATTAGAGAAAAAATGAAAATCAGCTACAAAGTCTCCTGAGTTCCTTAACAGAATTCTCTTCAATACTGACTAGTCTAATTGACTTAAAAATAAATTTTCTATCTTTATCTCATAGAATGCCATTTTTAAAAAATGACTAGCAATGGCACAGAATTATAATCCTAGCACTTGTGTGACAGAGGCAAAAGGATCGGGAGTTCAAGACCTCCCTTTTTAGCAAAGTCAGGACCTGTCTGGACTCCATGTGATCCTGTCTCCAACACTGAGTGTAAGCACTGGGGCTGTAGCTGTGTTAGAGCATGTGCCTCGTATGTACAAGAGGCTGGTTTCTCTCACACACAAACATACACATGCATGCACACATACATGCACACCTAGGAATTGATAAGTAATCACAGGGCCTGCTGGATGGTGGTGGCACACACCTTTAATCCCAGCTCTTGAGAGGCAGAGATAGGTGGTGGATCTCTGTGAATTCGAGGCCAAAGTTAAGTTTCAGGACAGCTAGGACTACACTGATAAACCCTCTTTCAAAAAAACCACAGACACACAAAAGGTGATTCCCATAGTCTCATAACTGGGTAATTCAGGGCTATCATTCCTGCCCAGCAAGTTCAAAGCCTGGGTTTGAATGCAAGCAGCAGAAAATGAAAAAACAATACCAATTGAATTCTACTATTCTATACTTCAAATAAAATTTTAAAGATTTATGTTTAATTATATGGCTATGTGGTGGTCAGCATGTAGGTGTATGTATGTGAATGTCAGTACCCATGAAGACCATGGGATCCACGGAGGCCAGAGGCATCTGACCCCTGGAGCTGGAGTTACAGATGGCTAGGAGTTCCCCTCCTCATGGTATACTGGCTGTTTTTATGTCAATTTGACACAAGCTAGAGTCATCAGACAGGAAGGAGCCTCAGTTGAGGAAATGCCTTCATGAAATCCAGCTTCAAGGCAATTTCCCAATTAGTGATCAATGTGGGAGGGCCCAGCCCACGGTGGGCAGTGCCATCCTTGGGCTAGTGGTCCTGGGTTCTATAAGACAGCAGCCTGAGCAAGCCATATGGAGCAAGCCAGTAAGCAGCACCCTTCCATGGCCTCTGCATCAGCTCCTGCCTTCAAGTCCAGGGACTTGAAGTCCAGGGACTGTCCTGACTTCCTTTGGTGATGAGCTGTGATGTGGAAGTGTATACTGAATAGACCCTTTCCTCCACATCCTGCTTTTTGGCCATGGTGTTGCATCCATAGAAACCCTAAGACAGTGGGTGCAGGGCATTAAACTCAGGTCCTCTGCAAGTGCACTCTCCTAACAGCTGACCTATCTCCTCAGCATCTCAAATAGAACTGAATCTGAAGAATTGCCCTGGCTATCTAGAGCCTATCATATGGGCAGTGTCAGATGGCTGGAGTAATTCAGACTCAGCACCACTTGGGAATTTGCTCAGTAACACCATGTGAAGCATGAGAAGCTCCCGAAGGAAGGGAGTCCCCACCCCGCACTCCATGTGAAGCATCAGAAGTGCCCGAAGGAAGGGAGCCCCCCCACCATATGAGGCATCAGAAGTGCCCGAAGGAAGGGAGCCCCCCACACCATGTGAAGCATCAGAAGCGCCTGAAGGAAGGAAGCCCCCAACCCCACCATGTGAAGCATGAGAAGCTCCCGAAGGAAGGAAGCCCCCAACCCCACCATGTGAAGCATCAGAAGTGCCCGAAGGAAGGGAGCCCCCCCACCATATGAAGCAACAGAAGTGCCTGAAGGAAGGGAGCCCCCCCACTCTATACATTGCGGTGCACGCTCTTATACAGCATGCAAAGTCCAGAAGATAAGTTGCCCACAGAAGGCCTTAGAGAATCTGGGAGCTTGGGTAATAAACAGAACTGGAAATTATCCTTGAATAATTGATTAACGTGGGCTCTAAATGTTCTTCGTAATATTAGAAGCAATCCAAACACTTTCCCAATGCCAACCAGTGGCCGTATTACAAGTTTGTGCCAAAGAAAACATTGCGCGGAAGTGATGGATAATCTAACACCATCTGAGGGCTGCTTCAGAAAGCCCATTGCAGCAGAGCAGGGGCCCGGAGGCTCCCAACATTGGATCTGGAAACATGGCCGAACAATAAGACTGCAAGCAGAATGGAGAAAGACTTAAGCTCTTCTAAACAAATAAGTTTAAAGGGTACCAATGTGTTTTTTAATCTATTAAAAATATTGATATGAGTCATGCATTAGTGGCCCACACCTGTAATCCTAGCACTTGGGACACAGAGGCAGAAGGACCAGGAGTTCAAGGACATTCTCAGCTACAGAGCAAGTTCGAGGCTGACCTGAGCTACAAGAGACCCTATCTCAGAACAATAAAAGGTAAAGGCCATCCTGGTCTACATAGAGAGTTCTAATTCATTCAGGCTACATAGTGAAGCACTGTCTTAAAATCAAAATGAAAACTAAGTAGGACCAAGGATATGGCTCAAATGATAGAGCATTTGCCTTACAAGCATAAGGACATGAGTTTAATTTCCTGAAGCCAATCCTGGCACTGGAGAATAGAGACAGGCAGAGTCCTGAGGCTCTGGCTAATCAGCTTTACCTACGTGGGGAGCTCCAGTTCAATGGGAGACCCTGCCTCCAAACAGAAGGAGATAGGGCCAGAGAGAAAGCTCAAAGGGGGAAACACCAAACCTGTATACGATCCCCAGGATCCACATGGGAGAGGAAGAGAATAGACTTCTATAGGTCGTCCTGTGACCACCATATATGCATAAATAAATAAAAAATAATAATTACTAAAAAACAATTTAAAAACCAAGATGAATGACCTTTAAGGAATGACAACTGAGGTTGACATATGCCCTCCACACAAATGAACATGCAATTACATATATAGTTATACATATGTGCCCCTGTGCACAAATAAACGTGCGCGCGCGCGCACACACACACACACACACACGCACACAGTAACTGATATGGTAGCTTTCACCTGTAATCCTGTAATCTCAGTTCATAGGAAGACCACCAGTAGTTAGAGGCCATCCTGGGATAAGTTTTGTAATCAAACCTCTTAGCTACAGACTGTAGAAGAGTCTCTTTTTGTTTTTCTTTTTCTTTTGTTTGGCTGGTTAGTTTTGGTTTCTCTGGAAAGGAAAGAAGAGAAAGCAAGACAGCCCTGGCTGTCCTTGGGTACTTGCTTTGTAGACCACGCTAGTCTTGAACTCACAAATATTAGGCTTGCTTCTGCCTTGTGAGTGCTGGGATTAAAGGAGTGCACCACCACTGCCTGACTTGTTTGCTTTTAATTCTGAAGCCACAGAGATTTCCTTCCTTTCCACTCTAAGAACTACTGTGAGCCAAGAGACTGGTGGGCTCAACCTCGTGGAAGGCAGTAAAATGTATGGAGACTGCTGGCTGCCCAGTCTGACCACACAGCAGCAGAGAAAAGCCAGTGGGTGGGCAGTGGGCGTTCACAGCAGCACAAACTCTGGTAACAGGAGAAAGATCTGTTCTGAATATTAGTATGTGCAGGGACCCCCAAGGATCTCAAACACAGATATACTCAGACACATGTACAACTTAGCAGCGAGGGTCAAGAGGGAACCTGGTTGACAGGTACAGAGATGGGTCAGTCTGAGCTATGAGGCTCAAGACAGCCTTTTGGCGGGCATGAGTAATCTGACAGGAGCTGATGAAAAGCAAGAGAAGATGGTCCAGGCTGCAGTCATTTCTAGTCTAACTTGTTGGGTCTCCTGAGAGATAAGCATCCATACCACCCACACAGCAAGCTCCAAAAGATAAGCCTGGGGGAAATGCAAGTTCTTCTCAGCCAGGAGGAAACATAGACTTGAGGTTTTGCTGTTTAGCTTGGCTTTAGTTTGGGGGTTGTTATGTCCCTTGGACTATTAGCCTGTTCTCCCTCACTCTTGTCTCTGAAATGCTCATCCTATTCCCTTCTTGTTATCTTGCTTCCTCTCCATGCACCCCTTTGGCTTATTTGGTTTGATTGTTTGGTTTGCTTTTTGGGTAGCTCACGATGACCTGTAATTTGCTTCAAAGCGGATGACCATCATAGATGCTGGGATCACAGGTAATGCACACTTCTACACCTGATGTCTTCCTCTTCTACAGCTTAGCTCTACGATTTCTAAAATCTTGTTTGTCCTAGGAATGTCCCAGCAACTTGCTTCCTGACCTTATTGAGGATGCAGCTGATGGTTTTATCTGAAGATGCAGTTGATGATTTCAATTGTCTTGTGCTACACTTTATTATAATACCTTGTTTGTTGTTATATTGTACTTTTTGTTACTATTGTCTGCTTCTTCCTCTCAAAGTGGTTTTTGGGATCATAAACCCAAGAAAAGCTGGCCCATAATGAGGACTCTCATAAAACAAGTGGAGAAAAAGAAAAACAAAATACATATTGAAAGATATATCCTTCACAAAACATCCTCAATTGCAATGTAGAAAAATGAGAACTTTGAAAAACGAAGGCAACTGGACACCATCAGAAGCAAGAGCTCTTCAGTAACTGAACCTAAAGAGAAGTCTAGTCAAGGGCTGGAGAGACGGCTCAGTGGTAGAGCACTGACTACTCTTCCAGACTACCCAGGTTCAATTCCCAGCACCCACCCATGTGTTAGTTCACAAAGTCTATGACTCCTGTACCAGGGGATCCAATGCCCTCTTCTGGCTTTGATAAGTACCAAACATGCAGGGGGTGCACAGACATACCTGCAGGCAAAGCACTCAAAACACACAAAATAAAATAATTAAAAAAACGATTAGTGACCTCATGTAAGTGGAGACTGCTGGTTCGTTTCCAGGCCACCCAGACCCAAATAATCATACAGAAACTATATTAACTACAACACTGTTTGGCTGATGACTCAGGCTTATTTATACCTAGCTTTTACATCTTAAATTAACTCATTTCTATTAATCTATGCATTACCACGAGGCTGTGACCTACGGGTAAGACCTAGGCATTTTTCTCCTTCGGCAGCTACATGGCATCTCTCTGACTCTGTCTACTTTCTATATATATCTTTGTGCAGATTTCCTGCCTGGCTATATTCTGCCCTGCCATAGGCCAAAACAGCCTCCTTATTAAACAATGGTAATAAAACATATTCATAGCATACAGAGGGGAATCCCACATCAACCTCAAAGAGAATTCAAATGAGCAGATGAATTAAATAAGGAATTCATTAACAGACCTGCCTGAACCAGAATTCCAAAACATGGAAATTCAATGATGAAATTGAAATGAGGTGGGAGCAAGGAGACTTAATAATACTGGAAATTAAAAGTTCAATAAGTCAAATTATAAAATCACAGTAGAAAGTGTCAACCAATAAACGGCATCAAGAAGAAAGACATACAGTGTGCATACACATATACACATAAAAAAATTAATACAAAACAATCATGACCTAAACTTTTTAAAGAAAAACCTCTAGGACATGATCAAAAGACCAAGCCTAAGAATTCTTGGAGTAGAGGGGGTAAAATACAGAAAATCTATTCAATAAGATAACAGCCTCAATTTCCTTGAATCCTGGAAAAGAATACAAGTAGTCATAACTAGAAAGAACATCCATGTCATATGACCTCTTAAATGCATAGACTAAACAACAAAGAAACAGCAATATTAAAAGTCCAGTTCACCAGCATAACATTAGACCTCGCTCAGCAGAAAACCTAAGAGCCATGAAGGCGCAGAATGATGTATTTCAAGCTGTAAGAGTAAGTAACTTCCAGCTGTTGTGGGAGGATGCTCGTTTGTTCCCAGCTGCCCAGACCTGAAATGTTCACTCAGAAACCATATTATTTACAATACTGTTTGGCCAATAGCTTAAGCGTATTTCTGGCTAACTCTTATATCTTAAATTAACCCATTTCTATTAATCTGTGTAACTCCACATGGCTGTGGCTTACTGGAAAGGTTCCAGTGTGTCTCTGGCAGCAGCTACATGGCTTCTCCCTGACTCCACCTACTCTCTCTATATATCTCTTCCAGTCTGGCTATATTCTGTTAATTCATTGGTCGAAAGCAGCTTCTTTATTAACCAAGGGCAATAAAACATTAATAGCATACAGAGGGGAATCCCACATCAGTCAACTAACCACCTAAAAAAAAAAATTTTGAAATTAGTGAAGACAGATTTCATCTCACCCAATAAGAATAGCAGTCATTAAGAAAGCAACAAGCCACAGGGTGGTGGCATACATCTTTAATCCCAGCAGTTGCGAGGAAGAGGCAAGCAGATCTCTGCAAAGCCAGCCTGTTCTGCAGAGCGAGTTCCAAGACAGCTACAACTACACAGAGAAACCCTGTCTCAAAACAAAAACAAACAGAAAGAAAGGAAAACAACAAAGGGAAGGGGAAGGGAGGACAGAAGGGAGGGTTAGGGGGGGATACTAACTTTAAGAACATTTTTGAGTGAGTCATTTTGAAACCTACTATTTTATTTTATTTTTTGGTTTTTCGAGACAGGGTTTCTCTGTGGTTTTGGAGCCTGTCCTGGAACTAGCTCTTGTAGACCAGGCTGGAATTGAACTCACAGAGATTCGCCTGCCTCTGCCTCCCGAGTGCTTGGATTAAAGAAACCTACTATTTTATAGTCTGCATAGTTCATAACACACACACAAACACACACGTGAGTTAGATTGGAATTATCTGCAGAGGGAATAATTGTCCTCCTAGAAGTCATAAAAAGCTCCAATCGCCATTGACCTGGAGAGATGGTTCAGAGGTTAGAAGCATTGGCTGCTCTTCCAGACAACCTGGGTTTGATCCCCTACACCCACATGGTATCTTACAGTGGTCTGTAATTTCAGATTCAGAGGTTCTGAATTCCTGTAGGCCTTTGTGGGTACTGTACACATGGTCTACACAGAAATAAATGCAGATAAAACACCCATACACGTGAAAAAAAGCAAATAAAACAAAAAATCCCAGTGGCAGGTGTGGTTTGATTAAAGCCTAGTGCTAGACATGAGACAATTCCCCTCAAGTTTTTGGCCAGGGTGGTCCCAGAGACCCCCAAAACAATACAGACTATTGCCATTACTCTTGGTTGCCCACTCTGTGCTGAAGACAGCACAGACTTTGAAGAAAGAAGATGGAACTGAGTAGGAAGTCTCCTGTTTGTTGGCTAGTTTTCACAATATAGAGGTGGTAGGAAGATTTCTAGGGGAGAAAAATCACCAACAGTTTTACCCAGCTGTGAACCCCATGAGCTACAACAACAGCATGGGAAGATATGCCCTAGGGTGCACAGTGACATGAATGTTATGGGAATAATCAGCTGCTTTCTTTGATTGATTTCAGGTTCACTCTATAGGAAAAAAATCTGACCAAGAACTTATGCCTGGGGTGATCATAAGCTCTAGGGGCTTATGATCTGCTACTAGTATTTTGCTAATGGATATAGTATTCAATTGCCCTATAAATACACATCTCCCTACCCATAGACTAGTGCAGCTCTCAGACTTCATTAGAGAAGTTTCTTTGTAGCGTGGAAGGTGTTAACACAAAAACTCACACCTGGTTCAAATGCACAGAATAGGTGTCTATGAAGTAGTCAACGATAAAAGGGATATCCACACCATACTCTCTACCCCAAGACTCACTGAACATTGAGGAAGAGCCAGCAGTTGGGGAAGACCAAGACAAAACTGTCTTCTAAGCCAAGTGGAGATGGCTCATACCTTTAATCCTAGCACTCGGGAGGCAGAGCCAGACAGATCTCTTTGAGTTTGAGGCCAGCCTGGTCTACAAAGTGAGTTCCAGGACAGTTAGAGCTACACAGAGAAACCCTGTCTCAAAAATCTCAAAAAACAACTAGAAAAAGATCCAGTCACTGCACTCAGGAACTCGCAGCAGCTTTGTTGCTTATACAAATCCTGTGTGAGATCAAGCCAGTTAACATTTAGCACGAAAGGAGAGGGGCTCACAAGCCCTATCTCAAGGTGTTTAATGGTTTGTAGAAGGAACCATCCTCTTTAAAGGTCTGGTAGGTTGACCACGCTCCGTGGATGACCCCTCACTAATGCATATACAGATAACACAAACTGATTCAGAGGATTATGTTTTCAAATGAAGAGGAATATGTGGGGGTGGATCCCAGAGAAGTTGGGGGGAGTGGGGAGTTGAGTATCAAAATACATTGTATTCATGTAGGAAATTCTCCAAGAATTAAAAAAAATCTTTTAAAAAACAAATCAACAAATGTTGATGAAGACGTGAACAAAGGGAACTCTTGTACACTGCCAACAGGAGTGTAAATTAGTGCAGCCACTACAGAAGTTAGTATGGAGGTGTTCTTAGAAATGGAAAATAGACCTACCATTTTAGTTATAGCACTTTGGGGCATTTACCAAAGAGCTCCAAGTAAACTCTGCAGAGATGCTTGCTACATAGTAAGTTGCAGGCCATCCTGAGCTACATGGGGATACTCTGCCTCAAAATAAAGAGTCATAAAGAAAAACAGAGTTATAGCATTTGCAGGAAAATGGATGTAGCTAGAGATAAGAAACAGAGCAAATAGGTCCAGTCTCAGGAAAACCGATACATGTATTTTCTGCCATTCTCATTTGTGACTCCATGAAAGCAGAGATTCAGCTGTCTTGTTGGGACCCAAAAATGTGAGCCTATTCCACCTTGTCTGAAGGTCAGAGAGTTTGAGCTTATTTTGCTCTCTCAAAGTTGTTGACAAGTGTGGCTACACACCCTTACCTAGGGTGTGGTTAGTTGGTGTATTGGACATTAAGATAGTCCATAGAGGTAGATCTGTTCCACCCTGACCAAAGGTTGGAGAATTCAAGTCTACTTCTGTTCCTTCTTTAGGAGTGGCTGCCCGCAGGATACTTGGTCTTGGGTGGGTTCACTACCCAAACATCAAATACTTTTCTCAAGAATGGCTTGATGTCCCAAGTATTGGAGCAAATGACTGTTCTGGTTGTCCTTTGCATCATGTTAAAGCAGTCTTTTGCCTCCTTCCCTCCTTTTGTATTGGGATATAAGTGTATAGAAAAATAAATGTGGGCGAACTCATTATGAGGAGTCATTGAGTTGTCTTCCCAATACTATCCTGTCTCCTGTCTCTGTGTTTCTTTCTTATCGCTGTTCCCCTACCTAACATTTCTAATCCTCATGCTCCTACCTACTGTGGCTAAAATCATGGCTGAAGTCACCCCCAAAAGATGGCTCCCCAACGCTGTCTAGAGGAACAAAGAAGACTAACTGGAGGAGTAGAAAGGAGGGAAGGAGTGGAATGGCTTTGGGGATATGCTCAATGTACAATATATACTAGAATGAAAAACAGCTATGATACTTATACTTGCCACAACCTAAAACTACTATAATATTAAAAAAAAATCAGTTATATTATACATTAAAAATGAGTGGATTTTATGGTATGTGAATTATGTCTGAACCTTTTACAAATTATGCTTTATTTCTTGAAATTGCCATATAATCACATAATCCCCCTTCCCTGTCCTACCTCCAAGCCCTCCCATATACCCTTCCTTGCTCTCTTTCATTATTTCTACATACATATATGTAGTATGCAAATGCATATTCTTAAATACATAAATGTATCCTGTTCAATCTGTATGTTACTTGTATATATGTTGTCTTAGGGTTTCTATTGCTGTGAAGAGCCACCATGACCTCAGCAACTCTTGTAAAGAAAGACATTTAATTGGGGCTGGCTTACAGTTTCAGTGGTTGAGTTCATTTTCATCATATCAAGAAGCATGCAGCCTGCAAGCAGGCATGGTGCTGGAGAAGAAGCTGAGAATTCTACATCTTGATCTGCAGGCAACAGGAAGTAAATTGTCACACTGGGCATATGGTTTGAGCATATGAGACCTCAAAGCCTGCCTCCACAGTGACACACTTCCTCCAAGGCACACATACTCCAACAAGGCCACACTTCCTAATGGTACCACTCCTTATGGGCCAAGCATTCAAACACATGAGTCTATGGAAAGGGGCATTTCTTTTCAAATCATCACATATATTTTAAACATTTAAAAAAGTCAGTGAGGAAATAAAGACCTTGTAAGATAAACACAAGGTAAAACAATTCATGTCCACTCAGCCAGCATTACAGGAGATACTTAAAGAATCTTACTACTACACAGAGAGAAGGAAAACAGTCACAAACACAAGCTCTCAAGAAAGAATAAATCCTAAGAGTAGATGCTGCTACAGAAATTGGCTAAGGACCTCTCTGGTGAGGGGAGTTTTACTTACAGTAGGAAGACACAGACTTGAATAATGATGTCTCTGGAAGTGCCAAGGAAGCTGTTCGTTCACAGGTCTACAGAGCAGAGCAGCTGTGGACTTGGGTGTGCATGCAGAGAAGCGTGACTGGAAGACTGGAGTGTGAGGGGAAGCATGTTTGTGATGATGATCATGCAAAGATGTGATAGAGACATCTTATCAGGGGAGGGGTCCTTGAAAACCATACCATAGCCAGCTTTGGAAGTACGTGTCTTTAATCTCAGCACTTGAAAGGCAGAGGCAGGAAACCTGTGAGTTCAAGGAAAGAGCCAGAAAGAAAGAAGGGGGAGGGAAGAATGGAGGAAAAATGAGGGAGAGAGGAAGGGGAAAGAGAGAGAGAGGGAGGGGGGAGGGAGGGAGGGAGGACCTTTTGATTGGGTAGCAGTAAAAGATGGATTAATGGATGCTCAGTTCAGAAATCACCAGATTCTTTTTGCCTCACTGAAGACTGTCTTGAAGAGATCAATCTAATAGAGGGTTCTAAAATCTAATCAACCTAAAAAAAAAAAAAAAAAAAAACTGGAGGAAAGTGGCTGGAACTGGAGGAAAGTGGCTGGAACTGGAGGAAAGTGGCTGGAACTGGGGAAAGTGGCTGGAACTGGGGAAAGCAGTGAGGCAACAGTTGCACTGGTAATCAGCAGAAGGCATAAACCAAGACAGGAGAGAAATGATCCCAACATTATTCAAATGTCCAAACTCAGTCTCTTCTGAAATTCAAGGTCAACTCTTAGCTGTGAACCCCTGTAAAATTTAAAAAAAAAAAAAAAGTTCTATTATTTCCAAGATAACACAGCACAGGGCAAATATTCCCATTCTAAAGGCAAGGAGTAAGAGAATAGCAAGAAAGGACGACCCAATGGCTATTCTTGGTTGTCAACTTGACTACACCTGGAATGAACTACAATCCAGAAATGAGGGGCACACCTGTGAGATTTTTTGTTGCTTGAAGTGTGTGAATCGACTTCTAGTTAACACCTTTGAAGTGGGAAGACACACACCTTTGATCCAGATATTGGCGTGGGGAGACATTGATTGGGACCATGCCTTCTGCTGGAAGCCCATGTAAGTACCATTGCCTTCTATGTGCCCTTGTCTTGCCTGCACATCCATTTCTTCGCTGGTATTAGAGCCTGTTTCTTCGGGATTCTAATGTATACTGAAGCCCAGCTGAGACATTCAGCCTTGCAGAATGAGCAACTACTGGATTCTTGGACCTTCAATTCACAGCCAGCCACTTGATTAGCTGGACTGCAGCCTGTAAGTCATTCCAATAAATCTCCACCCCTTCTACACACACACACACACACACACACACACACACACAGCATAAATCTCTGTGTGTGAGCAGAACAAAACTGGGACTGGGGGGCTAAATATAACCTTACAAGGCACCCCACTGACCTTCCTCTTCCTAGGCTTTACCTCCTCAAGTTTCCACCACCTCTCAAATGGCATCACCACCTGGGGACAAAGAGAAACACAGGCATCTCTGGGGGGTGTTTCGTATTCAAACCCTAACACAGCTCTACAACCTTTTATGGATTCCCCTTCCCATCTCTTCAAGCCTACAGTCCTTGTGCTTACCAACTTCCTCGGCACACTGCCTTTATGTAGTAACGCTCACTGTGTGCAGACCAACTTCCTCGGCACACTGCCCTTATGTAGTAACGCTCACTGTGTGCAGACCAACTTCCTCGGCACACTGCCCTTATGTAGTAACGCTCACTGTGTGCTGACCAACTTCCTCGGCACACTGCCCTTATGTAGTGACGCTCACTGTGTGCAGACCAACTTCCTCGGCACACTGCCCTTATGTAGTGACGCTCACTGTGTGCAGACCAACTTCCTCGGCACACTGCCCTTATGTAGTGACGCTCACTGTGTGCAGACCAACTTCCTCGGCACACTGCCTTTATGTAGTGACGCTCACTGTGTGCTGACCAACTTCCTCGGCACACTGCCTTTATGTAGTAACGCTCACTGTGTGCAGACCAACTTCCTCAGCACACTGCCTTTATGTAGTAACGCTCACTGTGTGCTGACCAACTTCCTTGGCACACTGCCTTTATGTAGTAACGCTCACTGTGTGCAGATGATAGACGAGCACACTGAGACCGAGGACAGACACTCAGCAGTCCAGAAAGTAAGTGGTCATTGCAGTGGAGCATGGGGAATAAGCAGCAGACGTCCCCAGGTCCCCCAAAGCAAGGGTAAGAGGGGGGTGTTTTCTTAAACACCTTCACTTTTATGAGAGTGCTGGAGAAGGGAGACAGCCTGGTAGAATTTAATGCCAGCTCCATAATTTACAAGCCAGAAGACTCGAGGAGATAGTCAAGTTATTTTCAGGACTGTAAATGAAATAAGTGAAATGCCATGTCTGCTTTCTCACTGAGTCTTCTTGGTGCCTTATATGTCCTAGACATGAGTTCTGGAAGGTATATGGTTTTCCGGTCTGCAAGCTGCCTCTTCAGTTAATTAGCAATGCTTAGCAGTAAAGAAACTTTTAATTTCATCAAGTTCCATTTATTGGTTGCTTACTTCCTGAATGACTAGGGTCCCATTCAGAAACTCCTAGGTTACCTGAGCCTATATATATCTTGAAGTACATTCCCTGCTCTTCTAGGTTTGGGTCTAATATTGAGATCTCTGATCCACTGTTTTGCTAATTGAACAGAGTTTCAAACTGCCCTCCAAATTTGTAGTTTTCTCCTTACAGATTAACGCAGCTCCCAGACATCATCAGAGATGTTTCTTGGTGGTGTCAAAGCAGGAACTCAGGTCTAGTCAAATACAGAGGGTACGAGCCAGTAAAGTGTCACCCACAAATGGAACGTCTTACACCCTTCTCCAAAGCTCAGGGACCGATGCCAAAGAGATGGCATCGAGACTGTAAGAGGCAGGGGTCAGGGAAGACTAGGGGAACCCTGTCTTCTGGACAACACCCTGTACAGGATCAAGTTAGTTAACTTTCTAGCATGGAGTGGATAGGGGCTCATGAGCCACCACCCCTAACTGGGGAACTAAGAACAGTTGCTGGCTTCTAGGGGCGGGAAAGCCTTTTAAGGATGGAGTTCCTAGAAGCTGACCACATTCCAATGGATAGTCCCACACCTGTGAGTACATGGGCATCACAAATTAGAACCCATGTGTCATTTAAAACACAGTCATGTACTTGGGGAGGGGCAAAAGTTGGAGTGGATCTATGAGGAGTTAGGGGTGAACATGAAGTGCTAGAAAAAAATTACTATTTTCAAAATGAAGTTAAATAAAACAGCTATCCTTACCTGCCATCCCTGATCTCTTACAGCCAACTTGAAGTCTATCACCATTACTTCCCCATCTGTCTCCTTAACTCAGGCCTCTCATCTGAGCAAACTACAGCCATCACTTGCCCCCCTCACCACCAACCCCCCCCCCCACTCAAGCTCTGTGCACTCTGGCTTTCTCAGGTGGGAAAGTTTTTCCATACTTTTCCTTTGTCCCTGGCATCATTATCAGTTTCCATCTTTTTTAAAGATGAGTTCTCAGTGTCATTCGGGCTGGACTCAGTCGGTCTTAGTCTCCTAAGTACTGCCACACCACCACCAAGTCTTGATTTCACTTGGAAACCCAAAGAGCTCAACACTACCATCAGGCAATGACCTCAACTCAGACACCACCCTACAGGCTTGCTTCCTATGGCTATAGCTCTCTTTAAATCTAAGCAAAAATGGACCCATCAACTCTCAAAGATTAGTTCCAGGACTCAGAAGAGCAGCAGGTGGGCTGAAATACAGCTCGATGGGGAGGCACTGACCAGCCCATGGGAAGTTCTGGGTTCAAAGCCCAGCAACACAGAGTAAAGCATCCTGAAGTAAAAAGCAAGTTTTAAGTCAGCCGTACAGCTGAAGAAATGTGCAGTTCACTGCTAAGCATAATTCCCTAGGCCACGGCAAGTCCAAAAGCAGAGCAAACATGAGTTCTTTGCTCATGTTGGTTATTTTTCAAACACCTTGAGCACTTCTGGTGCTTTTGATCTCAAAAGGTTACTATTTTTAGGGAAGTGAGACTTTAGAATGTCTTAAACATATATTAATTAGAAGACAGATTTTAATTACACATGCAAACGCACCTCCATGAAGTGCACGTGTGACTGGCTGTTATTACTTCTTGCTTGGGACTTTGGTCCCAGCCTTTATGTGCCCCACATGACTGCTCAGTTCTGTGATGGTACCAAGGCTGAGGACTTTCTGGTGATACTGGGGACTGAATCCAGTGGCTTCCACAAGCTAAGTCTCCGTAGTAGTTACTTTTACATTTTGTTTTTAACTTTGGGCACACAACGTGAAATTATTACTCTATTTTCTGAAGTTGGTATAAGTTTGTGACGGTAGCACTGGAAACGGAGTAAGGAAAACCATTTATCACCCCTGGGATACATAAAAGATGGGGGGGGCGGGTTGAGAGAAATGGCTTTGGGTTAAGTGACACAGATCTGGACTGCAACAATACCACTGCATCAGACAACTTGTGGTTGGGTTTCAAGCTTGAATAATATAGCTAAAGTCAATGTGGTTTTAACTTGTTAGGCTAGCCATAAAGATCATGACTATCTCCTTAGAATTGTTGATAGAAGATTGAAAACAGCATATTTAAGAAAGGGGAAACTGAGTACGATGGCATATTCCGTTATTCCTGTCCTTGGCTGGCAGAGACAGAAGGGACCATCCACGAAATCAAAGGCCACCTTAAGCTACAGTGTGTTCCACACCAGCCAGAGGCACCTGGTAAAATTCTGTCTCATAACAGTGAAGCTTAACTGGGCACAGTGGCTTATATCCCTGCAACCCCAGTGGCACATGGGGGGTCGAGGCAAGAGAATGGCAACTCCAAGAACAGCCTGGCCCACACACTGATCATAAGCCACTGGGAAACAGAAAAGACCCTGTCTCAGAGACCCAAAACAGAGAAGGAAAAGTACTTACCCTGCACCAGGAGCGCCATCACAGACAAAGGGAATGGTCAGTAAAAGCAAGGCTACGTCACAGCAAGATTTATTAATACATCCAAAAGAAAGAAAGGAAAATCATTTTGTCACACTATATACAGATAATACATACAGTGTTTTATACACATATTACATCAGTTTTTACACAAGAAAAATATACATAAAAATGTAAACTTTTGTATACAAAAACCCTTAAACAAATTAAACAAGGACCAGATAACAAAAGGAGACCAATCCATTATTATTTCATCAAATTTTTAAAACATTAATACAGTACATTCATTGAGATATATATATGGAAAATGTGAACCATTTCTTCCTGTTTAAAGGGAAATCACAAACCAAAACCTCTCGTCTCCCCAAATGTGTCCTCCCCAGCAGAACCTCAGCCAGCGCCACAGATAGGCCTATTCCCAATCACCAGCCTCCTCTCCTAGACTGTGCAGACACGAGAAGACGCCTGGTTTGTGAGTCCCCTTTAAGCAGCTGCCCTCCTGTCTGTGCTCTGAATGTATGGCATATGAAGCATACTGTGTGCCAAGGTGATCGAGAACACGGAAAAGAAGAGCTCTCGGTACGGCTAGTCCTTGCTACCGTGCAGTTCTGTTGTTAAAAGACATTTTAAAACTGTCCAGCCTGCCTGTCCTTGGCTGGTTTCCAATGGCTACCTCACCTTTGATTTCCCACTGCAACTTAGTTTCAATTTACACTTGGGCACTCTGGTTAGTACCATACATCCGCCAAGAGGCTTTGTGTTAAAGGCTGATTCTGATATCAGTTCCAGTGAGCTACTCTGTGCAATCTGCTTCCTTAGGAGTACCCTTACTCCACTCCCCAGCTAACATGGCATTTAGGATTATCTCTCCGTCTACCTTTCTAATCTGCTGCCAGCTCGGCACAAACAAAAACAGTATTTAACAGTTTTGTCTTAATGTTTTTGCATTCAATACAGAAAACTGAGAGACAGATGGAAAAAATACCTTGCGGGGAAAAGCAGTAAGAATTAAATATATGCCAAGTACATGCAACTTAAGAGTTAAGAGCTCTTTCAAAAAAATTAAGTAGTATCTTTAAAGAAATCAAACTTTGCAAAAATAAACTACGCTTAGGACAGCATCCTGAGAAGCATCTTCTTTCCAAGGTGAATTGTGAACAAGGCAGAATGACTAGATGATCTATTTCCTTGCAGTGAGAGAGGGGTCAGCTTCCCCCAGCAACATGACCGAAATGATCGCTATTCATAAGGAAAGGAAGAGGCAAATTGGCGAATTAAGTTGATGAAGGAGACGGTGGATAACACACACAAAGGGCAATGCTAGGACTGCTCTAAAACTGAAACAAACAAGCTTGGCTGTGGGATGTCGCTGTTTCAGAGAAGGGAGATGCACAGAATGCCCCAGTGGACTCGCCTCTCATATGCAGATGCTGTTTTCAAAATGACAGTCTCCCTTGCAGTTACACAGACACAACAATAAAATAGGAAGCTAAATAAATAGTGTATGGCTGTCTTTAGATGGAACCTTTAAATGCTCTTTAAATAACTTTTGATAATGTATTTTAAATCATTACATACAACTGCCATTGCAGTGGCAATATTCCAGTAGGGCAGCATTTTGCTAAATGTAAAAGATTGCCATTTAGAACTCATACATATACATGTGTATGTACAGTTATATCAACACTATTTATATACATATATATCTAGAGAGCAACATTTCATTGCCTTTGAATATTTCTGTGTCCACTCCCACAATATATCTTGGAGACATACTGTGTGAGTATATACCAAAGTATATGTACACATGCGCCAACATGTATATATATATACACTTTGATCTGTGTGTGCATAAGAGCTTTAAAGGCACGATATATAAGGGTGAAAGTTTTCTAGAGAGCTGTGGCAGAGTTAAAACCGAATGTCACAACTGTGAGCAAAGTCAAAAGGAAATCCAGCAGATCCAAGACACAAGAACTCATTAGAGCATCTCATCATGAGAAGCATGAGTCAGCTGTAGATTTAAGAGGCTTCTATGTGACTTTGTATACTTTGTTAAAACTCAAAGGCTAAATTTAGATTTAAAGGACAAAGTTAATCAAACTATTTAAATGATGATAGGTGTGGAAATTTACCTAACACTAATGTCAATCATAAAATCATAATTGTAATTTTTTTCACTTTAAGTAAAACACTCCAAAGTTGCCTAAGAAATTTCAAAATTAACTGATTAATGTTGGCTTTTTATTTTTCATGACTACCCAATTCTCAAAGAAAATATTAATGAAAGCTGTATACTATGGGGGACTGTCAGTGATAGAGGGATGTAAAAGCAACAGGCAAGGCAAGAGAACTAAGTCAGAAAGGGGAAGGGAGGGGTTATGTGGCTCAGCACATGCCCGGTCCAGGCCACCCTCAGGAGTCCATCTCCAGCATTCAGACAACAGACAGCTCAGCACAGGTGAGTGGTCAGCACAGAGAAACCAGCTAGCAGTCTGCGGGCAGTGCAACTGGTGTGGCCAATGTCATCTGTCATCTGTGACTCTAAGCTAAAGGATTTCTATCTCAGTATGGTTGATGATGTATTCTAGACTGCTGTCACTTCCACAGGCTTGCAGAATAATCCAGAATTTCCCACAGATGCATAATCTTGCTTAGCAAAGGCTGTAAATCTATTACACACACACATTTTTAGGGAAATATATGTATATAGCTTTATCTATACACACACATATACATACGTGTATATAGAGATTTATACAAATGTATAAATAAACATAATACTTTTCAATATTCCCATTGACAAGGCAAGTTCACATTCAGCAAAGTGCCACCACATCCCATATACACATCTCTGTACAGATACACACAGGGTCTGTTTTCACCCTTCAAGAAGGGGAATTGATTCTAGCAAATTCTGTTAAGCAGCAACTGAAGGGAGTAATGGCATCAGCACAAACTTCCTCCTTTCATTTGCATGCGTCTGCACAAGAAGTCCAAAAGCAAGAGCGAATGGAACAGGGAGATGTCACAAAAATACCACCGTAAAAACACAGAAAGCTTTCCCAGGTTTGGACTAAGACGAATTAAGCGAGGCCTCAAAGATAACTACCAATTCAAACATGGACTCAGGAGTTGCTGCCCTGATATATTCCCTAAGCATAGGAGTTTTCTTTCTAGAATAAACCTGATGGAGTACTGTCTCAGACCATCAGATGCTCCAGTCAAGAGGGCACAGCAGAATGGCAAAGCTCAAAGTACAGGAATGTATCTTTTTAGCTCCATGTCAATCAGGTAGGCATAAAAGGTAGCATGATTTTTTCCTACAGCCAAAAGATTGGGGCTGCGGTGTTCTGTTCCATAACCAATGATACGACTCAGTTTTAAAAAATGTTTTGGAAATAACGAAAATCACATCAGCTTTGAAATATGCACAGTGAAATCAGCCAACCAACTCCTTAAACAAGCTTCAAAAGCTTCTTTATCAAGGCCTAAGTTATCTGAACTTGATCATGAAAACATCATAATACTTTATTACTTGGAATATAAAGAACATTTATTAGACATAAAAGTGTTTCAACAAATCTGTGGTCCCATTACCTCAATATAAACAAGCTGTTATCCAGGTCTGTCTCTGCTCATAAGTATGAGGCCGGCCTTAGAATCTGCTTTTCCTACGCCACTTTAAAGACACCCTAAGTTAATTCAAAGGGTAAAAGAAAATGCACTTGATATCAGAGCTAGCCTTTGAACACAGCATAGCAAAGAATATGGCATGTGTATAAGAAAGAAACAATGGGAAAGTAACTGGAATACCCTCAGCTAGATAAAACATTTCTATAATACATTCGGTTACCTTTCTATTTTTATACAAGCACACATTCATCTCACACACGTGCCCCCGATGTATATTTTTTGCATGTGTGTAAAAACACAGACACATACACACACACAAGTAATTTACTTCTATTTTTAAGTCACAGTGGGAATTCCTTAGTGAGGAGGGGGAAACGTTCCTGAATGAGACACTGAGAACATCTAGATTTATTAATTTTACTTCTCAATTTACAGAATAAACTGTAAATTAAAGAATAAATCCATAGGAAATACAGAGGTCTACATTAGTGGGAGTGTTACTGGATCTATTTGCTTCTATTTACCCTGTAACTAAGCGTCTAGCCATTGTAAGTGTAAACCACAGATCATGTACTACAAAACATGATTCTCAACAGCTCTAGGAAGGATAAGATGTGGTCTAAGGGTGTTCTACACTTTGAGGCCCCAGGTTACCCTTTTCTGTATATATCTGCAAGGTAGCGAAGGACAGCTGTACACCTTGACACGGCAGAGATCCAGTGTAAAAAGGTGCGTCACTAGTTTGTTTTGTCAAAGATAAAAATAAAAATAAAAAGAAGCTCATATATAATTTTTAAGCTATTAAAACACATAGGCAACATAATTCATTACACTCAATACAGCTTTAGTATAAAACTTATAATTTATGAGGTGATGTTAATAGCATAAATTAATATACCTTTTCTCTTAAAATCTACAATAAGTATTCTGAAAGCTCATGGGGAAGGAAGTTTTTAAATAAAAGTTTTAAAGCTGTGCATGATGGGAAAGGATTCTGTCCGCTGAAGCTGAGATGAGAGCCTGAAGTAGAAAGGAAAACGTCCTCGGTGAGCTACCACGGGCTATGAAACCAAATGCTTTCTCTTTCTTGAGCTCCCATCAATGATGAGTCACCTTTAGTTTGTTTTAAAACTATTTTCTTATTTTAAAAACTGCCCTAATTTCCGCAAGGAATCCCTGAGACATACTCAACACTAGATAGTGAGAAGAGCTATCACTGTTGAGAACTGATCCAACCCTCTGGAAGACAGGCGCACGCTGTCAGCAGGCGTCACACTCTCTACCGCGTTAGCACTAACCTGCTGGAGGCACCTGAACCTTAATGACACAGGCTGGAGTCATTTGGGGGCAAATCAGTTTATTCCCCAAGGAAAAGCAACGGTGTGGCCTTGAGCTATTCTGTTGCCTTCCACCTTGAGTGTTGAAATGTTTTCCATGGGGAACTTGGGGTGCATACAGAGCTTAGGTTAGTGGTCCCCAGCTTAAAAAGCAAACAAACAAACACATAGAACAACAACAAAAACAAGGAAAAAAGATTCTACACTCTTGGGCCAAGGTGAGTGCGGCTCATGTGTGTGCATGTGCACACTGCAGCACCGGGGATGAGCGTGCAAAACAGGCAGAGGAGGAAGGAAAGAGAACATGCTGTCCCACTAGCCTCCAGGGTCGACCAGCTTTTATCCTAGAAGACCGCTCTGCATCCTAACAGAGATCAATCAAAGATCATCTTGGATCTATACTTCAAGCCATTCAAAAATTACTGATACTCTGGAATATGGGTCAATAAAGTCATAACACTTCTCTCTGAAATGCCACATCTCGTTTTACTTGTTCCTTATCACAGTGCAGAGGGGAAGCTAGCTGAGAAAAAACAACAAACGGCTCCCTAACCTAACCCACAACTGCAGCGTTAATGACACTGGGCTGTTGGAAAAGCCATGATGAACATTCAGAAGTTCCTCTTAACTCGCCGGCTGGGGAGACCGCTTAACAGATCTCCATCTACGCACTTCACAGAGACCGTATTATACACATGTGAAAGACAGCATTTAAAATACTACTCTAATTAAAGTGTGATTTTGGTTCCCACCAGAATATAATAACATAGGGAAGCTTAAAGAAGCCAAAATATTAAGCAATCATTATTTTTCTTTTCTACATAATTCCAGGGAAGATTTTCAAGTTACTGAAAGGGGGGAAAAATACATAACTTTTCATGAGTGAGTATCCCCTGAAATAATTTTAACAGAAGAAGCCTTTAGAACAGTGTGGAGCAGTAACAGAAGAAATACAAATGAGGACTCACTCCAACTCAACTCAAAGGTGTTTCTAAAGCTCCTCATTACACTGCAAAGTTGTATTGACCTTTCAACACCCATTCTATAGATTACCCTACAAGTCAGCCAAAGAACAGAATTTCATCTTTTTAAGTCTAAAAAGAAAAGATGGAAAGTCTAAAAAGTAAATACTTTTAAAAATTCTAATGAATTCCAAGCCTATTGAATAGTTTAGTGTTAATATCCCCACACTCTGCCCATCCATGCTCGGAACTCCGAGAGGGAGGCAGTGACTTCAGAGAGGTGAGCGTCCCACCCCCACCGCTGCCCAGGATGCCAAGGTGCAGTGAAGACTCTAGGCCAGACTTGAGGGACACACAAGGGCTTCGCCTCTGTGTGATGCACCTCTAATGCCAGCTTATAAGACGCCATGCTACAGGCCACCAGAAATCCAAGTTCTTTTGTGCAAAAGAAACTGCATGTCCAGGACACCTCTATCCAGCGTGGACGTGGTTCCCTTCCTAAACAAAGAGACCTCTAGTGTGTGGATTGTGAGCACGGACTGAGAATGAGCTCTGGAACAGTTTTAGAGGGGATGATCCCTAGCCTTCAGGTGAGAGTCTGGTTTACTTCAAAAGATTAATCTTAATAGTTATTTGGCAAAGATAAAGTATTAACTGTCCTTAGCCTTATACCACTAAAAATGGTAACATCAACTTTAAGGAATATTATAAAACAACCACTTTCCAACTCCATGTCCAATGACTATCTGATTCTCATGAAACCATAATCTTCTCAGAGGGCCACAAGACACACCACACTACGCCAACATGGAACTGCTCTCGTTTGTGAAGCAGGAACACCTCACATGGTTCGCTCACTGGAAAACAACCCTCACTTCCCAGTAGCTGTTTCCATTGCATAGTCTGTCACTTGCTGGTCTACCTGGAACTGCCAGTTACCATCCTGGATTGTTTACTAGCTGTGTGCCTATCCAGCTGTGGACATTGCTAAGCCATTTTTACAGAGGAAACAAACAATATCTTAAGTACTTTACTAAAATAACATTAACAATTAAAGGAGAGAAAGCCCATTTTCTCTTTAGATACCAAAGATTACAGTTGCTGAATATCAGATTCTCAGAGCACAGAACGCATCCATTAATTGCAGCAACTTCAAAAATTAAATCACAGTAACACAACGTAACTGGCCTTTAGAAATGGTCCCAAAGAACTGCAGAGACAGACTGAGCCTTCATTGTCACTGTCTCTTACGTACTGAACACTACAGCAAAAGCTAGCATCTACCCTACTAAGCCCTTGTGTAAGGTGTTTGATTCCAGTATCGCCTTACCATAATACAAGTGCTGTTTTCATGTGAGCATTAGAAAAGCAAACTATAGGCTTGGATGTTAGTTCTGAAATATTAGAAATCTGTGCTTTTTGCTAATTATTCAATTCTATACCAGTACTTTCTAAGACTATCCTCTCTTCGGCTATCATCATGGGCAGCTAAACAAAGGAGAGTTTACTCAAGATTTTTGGCGTGAAGCTTTAACTGACAACATTCCTGATCACTTCATGCCTTCTTACTCAAAAGCAAAGAAGGGCTTTTAAATGCACATAAAACAGAAAACTGCGGAGCTCCCGGGATTGCTGAAGGCTTCGGTCAGAGGCAGGATCCTGCCCGTGGGTGACATGGACAGAGGTAAAGAAAACTGTGGTTTCAGGCCTGCTGAGACCTCAGCTCCCTTTGGTCTAAAACGAGTCTTGGTGACAGAGCAGATTCCTTCTCAGAATCTAGGATTGGCTAGCAGTGGCCAGGCCCTAAGGGTCCGGTGTCCTTCCAACTCTTCCCACTGTGTCCCTTCACAAGCACAGAAACTGGCCTCATGTCAGAAGCCAGTGCCAAAGCAGTTGCCAGCTGCCAACGTTCCTCGACCTGTCTCCTGGCTCAGCAACCCCCAGAAGAGTGAGCAGCCACAGCCCACAGCCTCTGGAAATAATTCTGAAAAGGGACAGGCATCAAAACAGAAAACTGAAAAAAAGGCAGTGGACTCTGGAGGATTTTGACATTGGCTGGAGAAAGCAGGGGTGGAGCACCAGCTTCGAAGACAAGTGGAGATACAGTCCCACTTGCGGCACCCCAACATCCTCGGGCTGTTTGGATATTTCCACAATGCCACCATATCTAACTGGGACCGTCTACAGAAGCTCCAGAAGCACTCCCAGTCTGAGAGCAGAGAACGGCTATTTACATCACCGAGCTGGCAAATGCTCTGACACATTAAGTCAGAGAACCTGCTTCTTGGGCCAAATGGAGAGTTGAAGATGACAGACTTTGGGTGGTCTGTGCATGCTCCATCTTCCAGGAGAACCACACTGTGTGGCACCCTGGACTACCTGCCCCCTGAGATGACTGAGGGCCGGATGCACGACGAGAAGGTGGACTTCTGGAGCCCGGTGTCCTCTGCTATGAGTTCCTAGCTGGAATGCCCCCCTTTGAGGCACAGACCTACAGAAGGATATCACGGGTTGAATTCACATTTCCCGACTTTGTGACCTCATTTCAAGACTGCTAAAGCACAATGCAAGCCAGAGGCTAACACTAGCAGAAGTCCTTGAGCACCCCTGGATCACAGCTAATTCCTCAAAGTCTTCGACTGGCCAAAAAACCCAAAGAGCTAACTAGCAAATCGTCTTAGAGAATTCGGAGCAGTGGCCACTGCGCAGCTGTGAGAAATGCGCCATCGAGACCTGCGGGAGCATCGCTGCCCCATCCTGTATACCCTGCTGAGCAGGCAGTCCCTGGCCTTGCATGCAGGAAGCCCCACCTGAGCAAGAACCATGCTGCTTCTCCTGGTTCAATAATCTGAAGAAAGGTTCCACTGCAGCAGTTCCCATGGCCTGTGACCCCAAAGTGTCTTTGTGGGGTCTCAATGTGGGAAAGTTCTCACTCTGGCCACCTCCCCAGTGATCACCTGTGTCCGTAGCCTTCAAGTGCCTGAGTGTGTGTAACTTATTGGGCCGCCAGGCCTGGGAAAGCTGTTGGAATGAATATGTAGTTTTATTTTAAATGTTAGAATAAAGGTTTGTGTAGCCTTTTCTTAAGTGGCAACCCTTCAGAACACTGGTTTTCAGCCTTAAGCCTGTATGGAATTCGGATCCTCAACCACCTTAATGGAGCCTGCGCTCAACCTGCTTTGAACTTGACTCAGGTGTTTCTAGATGTTATGGGCTGTTATGCTGGAGTTCTGTCCAGTACACAAACTTGTTAAATATATAAATATATGTATAACATCTAAAAATTTGAGAAAAAAAAGAGAAAACTGCAAACAATAAAAAGGTGCAACCTACTGCAAACTCAGTCTTGACAACTAAAGAATTTTCAGCAGCTAATGCAGGGACAAATGGCCACTAACAGTCCAAGCTGATAACCCATGACTTTCTTCTCACAGTCAAACAGGAGCTTGATAAGGAAGTTCAGTGCTGCTCTGCTTCGATCTTCAACTGAGACACAATGGAGACAAAACAATTTTCTGAGGATGCACAGTTATCTAGTGATGATTATAACGGGGTGTGAAGACAGCTCAGCAAACGAAATGACACTCTGGAGGTGAGGTAACTACTCCTTACCATTTCATTACAGTGCACCAACATGAACAAGCTGCTGACAGAAGTTCACAGGTGAGAAACAGGCACAGAGCTGATTCTCACCGTTTAGGAGAAGCTCATGGTGATACTAAACAGAATTTCTTTGTGACATAATTTCTAATTTAAAAATTTCTCAATCTGAAAAATGGCAAAGCTAATACCTTAAATGTTGCAATTAACATAATTTTTTTAAAAAAGAAATACATTACAAACATATTTTGCCCTCCCCAAATTCAATAAATATAAAATAGGGCATATCGTGATTTCATACAGTCATGTGACTTTCCCTCCCAAAGCCCAGGCACACGGTATCTGCATACTGCCTGCTGCTCACATCACTCGTTTATAAGGCAGAGAAAGAAAGCCTTCAACAGAAGGGACTGCTCAGAATAGCATAGCATGAAGAAAACATACATAAGGAGGAAAGTATGTCCCAACCTTTACTTGTTAGGAAGGAAGGAATTAGGATCAAACAGTCCCTGACAAAAGAATTACTGTACCACATCATTAACAGATATATTGCCTTATTTTTAAAAATATACAGATGTAAATTAAATTGAACTCAGGTGTGAATACCCAATGGTATCCAAAGGGACAGTGAAACCTCAGCAAACAGATCAGAAAGTGAAGTTCCACCCTTCTCTGCAGGGGAAGGCAAGCAAGAAAAACCCCACATATCACTCCATAGTCACCGAATTGCCACACTAATCAACAAGATGTTCACCCTAAAACCTTGATACTTTAAAAGATTTCCAAATTTACTTCACCTTAAGTATTTAAATTATTTTAAAAGTACCTAAGGTAAGTCAAATTTATGTCTAATTTCCATATTCTGCTTTGAAAGAAATTTTAAAATGTGTGTCTTTCCAATATTACATATCACTTCACAACTGGTACACAGACTCTACATGTGTCCTCAACAGTTCACAAAGAATCACAACTGTAAACATGTAAAAACTAGGAGCGAATGGCCGGCCAGGCAGGGCACAGATGTCGCCTTTCAAGTTTATCTGGTCAAGCCTGCTTGTCCACATCAAAACATTTTTTAATTACAGCTTGCAAATGTGTTCCATGAGCGAGGGATTTTGAAACAAATACACACGGAAAAGGCAAAGACCTGAGCAGCCTGAGCCATGCGGGGTAGTTGTCACTGATGTGAACTCGGCCTTTCGTGGCTCCTCTCTCCATAGGCTGATCATTAGCGACAAAGGGCTGTGTCACCACCACCATGCCACCCCTCCTATTCAGAAGCTTTAGTCAACTCAGTCAGAAATGATGCTAGGTATGAGACGGAAGGAGGGAAAAAAGAGCCGAAAGCTTATTTGAGAGAAAAAGACAAAAAAAAAAAAAAAAAAAAAACCAAAACAACAACAACAAAAAAACCCATGATAGCTACTTCCTGCACTGCACAAAACATATACGGGTGAACACACATTCACAGGCAGTCAAGAGACAATGTTCTTTTCAGTTAACCACATCACAATTAGGAATGGCACCCAGGCCTCACTGTGGCGTTTGGCAGTCGGGGCTAAGTCAGAGTTTTGATTTGCCTCCGCACACCACTGCTACACAGGATCTCAACAGACCACTCCGTCTACAACAACCTATGTAAAAACCTGGCTGGAGAAGGGAAAGCACTGATCTCAACACGAGGAAATAGTAAAGGGCACTGGTAATCTGAGGTATCTTCCACTTCAATCCTATCCGGTCACTGTGCTGCGCCACCAGAGGAACCACCAGGCCGAGAGGACCCGCCAGGAGGGAGGAGCACCAGTGCTAAGGAGCACACGTGAACACTGACACAGGTCGCCGTGCGGCCACTTGCGGATTGGGAAGGGGTCCTGCTAATCCCCACTCTTGTTTCTAAATCTTCTGTAGGAAAAGAGGAGGGTGCAAAAGAGGAAACAAAGATAGAAAACACCAGGTCCCACCTGCCTGAAAGCAGACTCGCTCGCTCAGTTAGGGGTGGGGAAAGGGGGAGATGCATTATTGGTACTTGTAGCCGTGGCACCTGTTACAGTGAAGCCTGTGGGAGGGGCTATGGAGCTGTGGCTTGGCTGCAGGTCCTTAGGAATGCCACTGTGAGAACTCAGCTGGTGGCCGAAGGCTGCACTGAACTGCGGGAGCTGCTGCTTGGGAGAGGTGGAGGCCATTAGTTCAGCGGACGGCCCCATGCCACTAAAGCTGGTCTGTGGTAACCCCGGAAGCACACTGGAACTGCTCGGGGTAATGGTGGCGAAGGCAGGCTGTGTGGTCTCTGAGTTGGACGTGGTGGGTGGCGTGGAGAGGGAGGTGGAAAGAAGGTGTCCATCCGCGCCAAGGAGGTTGCTAAATGCAGAGGGATCGCCAAGGTTGACGGGGAGATTTCCCCAGTGAGTTCTGGGGTTGACCACTCCTCCAAGTGGCACCTCAAGTTGGGTGGGGAGCAAGTGCTGTGCCATGATGGGCATCTCTGCTGAAAAGGTAGCTGCCATATTATCACCAGAGTAAGATGTGTGGGGAGAGGTGATATGGTCACTGTAGGGCGACGGCACGTGCTCGCTATCATAATGGCTTCCATGGGGTGAGGAGTGTGAATGATCACTGCTGTATTGCTGTCGTGAGGTGATTAGGTCATCTGCCTTGCTCAGCAGCTGGGCAGGGTGTGGCCTCTGGGAGGCATGGCTGCCATCATGAAGTCCATGAAACTGTCCTGGGAAGGCTCTCTCCCCAAGTGCACTCTGGCTGAGCAGAGTGGCAGAAGTAAGGCCAACGCTGGCTGGGGCAGAGAACTGCCCCTGGATCTGCCCTGCCAGGGGTGTGGGTGGGTTAGACAGGCTAGCGGAACGGAGGAGGTTCTCGTCCAGCTCCAGACTAGAGAAGCTGTCGTGGACCATGCGTCCATTCAGCAGCTCCCCTAGGTCCGTGTTTACTTCTCGACTCAAGGACTGGATTCCCGAAGCATCAGTACCTGCGGAGAACACCCCCATTCCTCTATCTGACAACCCCTGAACTGGCACACCGTCTGACTGGGAAAGTACCCCAATTGTACTCAGGCACTCGAGAGAAGTTACAGCTTGCAAGGCCCGCTCAAGTTCCTCAGCTTCTTCGGTGGTCGGGAGGAGGTCTCCATTCTTTCCTGCATTAACCAAAGCCGGCAGCATCAGCAAAGCTCAGAGATGATTCAGAAAGCACAAGTCACAAAAGAGTCCTTGCCAGGCTTGGACTTTAATCCTACAACTCAGGAGGCAGAGGCCAGTGGATCTCTGTGAGTTCTAGCTGAGCCAGGTCTACATAGCAAGCTCCTGGCCAGCTAGGGCTGCATAGTGAGACTGTCTCAGAGAATGAAAAAAACAAAGACCTCTGTGAAAAGAAAAAAGTTTCTTTTTAGAGACAGGGTTTCTCTGGGTAGCCCTGGCTGTCCTGGAACTCTCTCTGTAGACCAGGCTGGCCTTGAACTCACAGAGATCCACCTGCCTCTGCCTCCAGAGTGCTGGGAGTAAAAGCCTGTTTACTATACCAGAGGAAAAATGTTTCTTATACTGAGATTAGAAAGGAAAAGAAAATATTGATGATCTGCAATACAGGTCTCAAATGTCAGTTTTCTTGGAATTTCAATGACCATCTTTATTTTTCTCAGAAACCTACCATAAGAAATGTTTTTTATTTATTTACTTATTTATTTTTTGGTTCATTTTCAGACATGATTTCACTTTGTAGCCTTGGCTGGCCAAAAAACTTACCATATAAAACAGGTTGACCCCAAACATAGAGATCTGCCTGTCTCTGCCTCTCAAGTGCTGAGATTAAAGGTGTGTATCATCAAGCCTGGCTCTTTTTATGTTTATTTATGACTAAGTGTATCTATCTGTGTGAACTTCTGCCACATGTATGTGGGTGCCTGTGGAGGCCAGGGTGTTGTTGGCTTCTGGGTCTGAAGTTACAAGCAATAGTAAGTTGCCCAATATAGGTGCTGTACATTAAACTTAGGTCCTGGTTGGGTGATGGTGGTACAAGCCTTTAATCTGAGCACTTGGGAGGGCAGAGGCAGGAGAATCTCTGTGAGTGTGAGGCCAGCCTGGTCTACAGAGTGAGTGCCAGGACAGGCTCCAAAGCTACACAGAGAAACTCTGTCTCAAAAAACCAATACATAGGGGAGGGAATGGGAATTTGGATTGGTATTTTTTTTAAAGTAACAAAAAATAAATAAAACATGATAATCTGAAAAAAAAAAAGAAAAACCAATAAATAAAAAAATAAACAAACTCATGTCCTCTGGAAGAGTACAGCTACTCTCACTGACACTGAGCATTCTCTCCAGCCCTCGGAGTGTTGAGTGCTTCCTCCTCACCAGGCCTGGTGGTGCACACCTTGATCCCAGCACTTGCTAGGTCATAGATAAACACCACCACGCCTGGCTCCAAAGACAGGTCAAGCAGCAAAAGATTTTAGTAAACTGATATTTGATCGGCACTGTCAAAACATTAAGGAAAAGAACTCACTTTAATGGCACAAAATTACATAGTAATTAAAGTATAAATCTACTAAATATATAATATGATTAAATTAATTATGTATTTCTCACCTTCTGAAAGCAACTTTAGTGATGGTATTTTCCATTTATAGTGACAGACATTTTCTGTCAGGAAAAACATTTCAGATAAACTGCAAAAGGTTATTCTATTTAAAAAATTCATAATAAACTGGGCAGTAAATGGCTCTGTGGGTAAGGGTACATGCCCCACATGGCCAACAATCTGAGTCTAATCCCTGGAGATCATGGGAAAGCGGGAGAAAAGAATGCTCTCCCCAGCTAGCCCATACCCTCCACATTCATGTGTGCTGTGCAAACACACACATACATCATGGGCTCAGCAACAATAATAATAAAAGTTATTAGTATTTCCAGGATGAATTTGGTGACACTGGGCATAATCCCAGGACTCCAGAGCTGAGACAGGGGCATTGTTAATTCAATATGGTTAAGAGCTTGTCTCAAAAGTCTAAAATAAAACTTATTTCTCTTCTTATGAACCATTTCAAAATCAATCATACCTTCAAAAAAATCAAAATCTTGTAAGTCATCAGGCAACCGTGGCAGGACATCCGCAAAGTCTTCATGGCTCAATTCTAAGTCATGCGGAATGTCACTGATCTCGTTGGCAATGTCATCCGGCAGTTCATCAGCACTCAGCTCTGGCGTGGAAGGACTACTACAAAGACAGCACAGTTATCTAGGCTGCCCCACCTCCCCTCACTACACGCTTCAGGGTCCCCAGACATTCAGTACAAACACAGGAGACGGAAACATACATGAGATGAGATGTTTAGGAATACACGAGACTCTATCTCCAAACAAATAAATAAATAAAAATGATTTCTCCTCACTTCACGAGAAAATGTGAAAGCAAAACGCTGCAGAAGGAGACACCTCACTGCACAGTCACAAATCCCTACAGCCTCTACCCATTCAGAAAGAGACACCTCACTACACAGTCACAAATCCCTACAGCCTGAACCCATTCAGAAAGAGACACCTCACTACACAGTCACAAATCCCTACAGCCTGAACCCATTCAGAAAGAGACACCTCACTACACAGTCACAAATCCCTACAGCCTGAACCCATTCAGAAAGAGACACCTCACTACACAGTCACAAATCCCTACAGCCTGAACCCATTCAGAAAGAGACACCTCACTACACAGTCACAAATCCCTACAGCCTCTACCCATTCACAAAGAGACACCTCACTACACAGTCACAAATCCCTACAGCCTCTACCCATTCAGCAGCCTCTACCCATTCAGAAAGAGACACCTCACTGCATAGTCACAAATCCCTACAGCCTGAACCCATTCAGAAAGAGACACCTCACTACACAGTCACAAATCCCTACAGCCTCTACCCATTCAGAAAGAGACACCTCACTACACAGTCACAAATCCCTACAGCCTTTACCCATTCAGGTGATGATTTCAAATCACTAGCAGGGATCACCATTTAGTATATCTATGTTCCAGCAAAATTTCAAATCTGATCAAGATAATAACTTTAAAAATGAAATAAATGGACAAGATTGAACTGAAATTCATTTGATCAAAAAGTCTGCCAAAGCTTAAAAAAATCATATCTAAATTACATACATCTATTATAACGTGTTAATTTCTGTTAAAACAGAAAACCTTGAGAGTAAACATTTTGAGAGTCTCAATTTCTGCATCTATTTTCCTTGCCATAATAACAAAACTGACATCAATGAAAGTGTACTGCACTTAGCCAGCCACCGGTAAATCTGTCAAAGACAACTGAAGGGTAGGGCTGTGGAGGTTGGGACAACCCCGAGGCCACACCCCAGAGGAAAGCCCCCCCCACACCACCCCCCCCACTGACCGGATCTGCGAGGCCTCCACTGGCAGTGAGACGCTGGTGGGCATGCTGAGGTTCCCTTGGGGCACTGCAGGGGGAATTGGTTTCTGGGGTCGACGAGGTCCACGCCTTCTCTTCTTCTTGTGTTTTTTGGTAAGTGCAGGGGGCTTCGTTTTTTTCCTGGGTTTCCTCGGTTGCTGGTGCTGAACTTTACGGGAGTTATCTCCTCTCAAGAAGTTATCCTTTGAAATGAACAGAGGATTTTTTTTTAAACCTACTCCACCCTTCACTCCTGGCACAGTAGTGCACGACAAGGTGATTATGGGCTGGCAAGCCTCGTCCACCTCAGAACTAGCAGAAAGCTCAGTTTTCACCACAGAGAGGCGAGGAGCTGGGAATGTAGCTAAGCAGGTACCGTGCCCGCCTGGCATGTCCAAGCCCTGAGTCGGCTCTCCAGTACCACCTAAAGCCAGGTGTGGTGGAGGCCCTATTTCTACATGTTATAGTGGCCAGAATCTCAGGCCATAGTTTGCACCTGCCACACAGGAGGGGGTCATCTCCCTAACAAAGGGTCAGGATGTGGTTCTGCTCCTTTGTATTTTGGAGGATGCCTGAAAAGAGATGTTAATTCAGCCTACGTGACAGAGCTGGCATATGGAGCAGGAAGATAGGGAGATGTAACAAAACGGGCATAGAAAGGTGTGGTCAAAGGTGTGGACCTGACCAGAGACATTTGCCTGGTTACCTAGGAAACAGAATGCTAATGAATTTCCCCCTCAGTCTATGTTTTGGTATATAAGGCTGTTTGGAGAATAAATGGAGGAATTTTCAGGATGTGAACTCAGGATTTCATGAGGGATCCCTGAGAATCTCCCTCCCGATAAAGCCATGTAAGTTGTCTCCATTATTCCCGTGCCTCCCCTCTTGTCCAGAGAAATAATTTGGGGTCCGGGTTGGCACGGGACGACAACAGTATGGTGGTGCATACCAGGAACCTAGGCACTTGGCCGGTGGTGGCTGGAGGGTCAGAAATTCAAAGTCAAGAGCCGGGCGGTGGTGGCGCATGCCTTTAATCCCAGCACTCGGGAGGCAGAGGCAGGCGGATCTCTGAGTTCGAGACCAGCCTGGTCTGCAAGAGCTAGTTCCAGGACAGGCTCCAAAACCACAGAGAAACCCTGTCTCGAAAAACCAAAAAAAAAAAAAAAAAAAAAAAAAAAAAGAAATTCAAAGTCAATACAAGACCCTGTCTCCAAAGGAAAAAGTTAAGTACTTGAAAGCTCTGTTTTATCCAGTTTAAATATTGTATAATATTGAAACATCACATTATTTCATTCGTACTTTTTGTGTATAAGTTAAAATAAATATATCTAGGGCTGAAGACAAGTCTCAGTGGTTAAGAGCACTGTCTGCTCTTCTAGAGGACTGAGGTCCCTTCCCAACACCCACATTGTCTGTAACTCCAATCCCAAGGGACTTGACACCCTTTTCTAGGCTCTACAGATATGAAGCACAGATGTAATCCACATACACACAGGCGAACACCATATACATGAAAATAATTATCTAAAAAAACAGAGTATCTGGAAAATCTTAACTATCACAAATTTCTCTTAATAATCTACATAAATGCCTAAAGCTATATACAAAAAGTACAAAAAATTACCTTAATTCCTCTCCCTCTTTCCGTCTCTCTCATGCACACGCATACACACAGGCACGCACGAGTGCGCGCGCACACACACACACACACACACACACACACATGCACGCGCGCGCTCGCACACACATACACACCGTGCACCACATTTACCTAAAGGCATTTTGAGGGCCTGGGTACAGAGCAATGGTGGAATGCTGCCTCGTATGTGCAAGCCAAAATCTGATTTTCAGCAAAGCCAAAGAACAATCAAGATGGTATGATAATTTATGCTCTCCAAGAACTTACTCTTCCCATGGGAAAACATCAAGAAAAGGATAACACAACACATAGAAAATGAACAATAGTAGATCTTAAAAGACATGGATCTTTTAAGGAAGATCATCTAGGCCAAAGGAAAGCACACAAACAAGAAAAAGCTATTTGGTGAAGAAGCTTAGGGATAGAGCATATGTGATTCTGAATATCTCAATTTTAAACTTAATATGCAATAAGAGACTTTTTTCCACCCGGGAGTCATTTTTGAGAACACATGGCAGAAATATTACAAGATAAGCCAGCCTGCAGCAGTGTGGGGCTGAACAGGTGGAGGGCAGTGCCTTCAGAGGGCCAGCCATCTCAATAGTCAAGAAAATGAATAAATAAAAAAGTGCGGACTCATCGAATTGAAATTATTTTTATTTCATTATTTATGTGTGTGTACATCTACACGAATATATGTACATGTTTGCGCAGGCATGTGCACATGTCACGGTCAGAAGAGAGTAGTGGATCTCTAGGAGCTGGTTCCAGGCACCTGGGAGGTGCCCAGCTCGTTCTGTGGGTACAGAACTCCAGTCCTTGTGATTGCAAAGTTAAGTGCTCTTAGCCACTGAGCCTCCTGCAGCTCTCAATTTGAATTAGTTTTGTTTTGCTGCTGGGAATTGAACCCAAGGCTTCATACATGCTAAGCACACTGAGTTACATCCTCTGGTAGCTCCTTGGATATGGTGAGGTTAAAAGGAATATGAAACTAAAATACCCATTCTAGCTGGGTTAACTGTTTAATGACAATTACCATTAGTTCAGTGGTTGTTCAAACTCTTGAAATTGCAACTTGACACCGGCCTATAAATTTGTTAGGCTGCACTTGTAACTATGCTGGGGCCCACTTCCTTCACTAACTCATACAACTGAAGCTGCAAATTCAGGAGAGGAGTCAAGGCATTTATCCTGACCTACATACAATTTGAGATATGACATTTCTAGAGAGCCAGAGGAAAGGGCTGGAGGTGCAGACTAGAGGGATCCATGGTATAGTAAGAATCCTTTAAGAAATGTATATGGAGGCAGTGGTGGTGCAAACCTTTAATCCTAGTTCTTGGGAGGCAGAGGCAGGCGAATCTCAGAGAGTTCAGGCCAACTGGGTCTACAATATAGTTCCAGGAGCACCAGCAATATTACACTGAGAAACCCTGTCTTGAAAGAAAACAAAACAAAACAAAAATTGGGGGCAGGAGAAATGGCTCAGTGGTTAAGAGCATTGGCTGCTCTTCCAGGGGTCCTGAGTTCAATTCCCACAACCACATGGTAGCTGGCAAACATCCATAATGAGTTCTCATGCCCTTTTTGGCCTGCAGGCATACACGCAGAAAGAACAGTGTAAAAGGAAAGAAAGAAAGAAAGAAAGAAAGAGAGAGAGAGAGAGAGAGAGAGAGAGAGAGAGAGAGAGAGAGAGAGAGAGAGAGAGAGAAGGGAGGGAGGGAGGGAGGGAGGGAGGGAGGGAGGGAGGGAGGGAGGGAGGGAGGGAGGGAATATAAGAAACAAAGAGGAACGTAAGGACAAGGCTGTGTGAAGAGGCAAGGGAAGAGAACTGCCAAGGAATCAGAAAGTGACAATTTTGCTCTCTCTCAACTTTCAGAGTCTTTAATTCTACCTATCATATGAAACAGGCTTGATATTTGTGTCGCCTGATATTCGTTTGTTGAGTTCCTAACCCTCAATGTGATGATGATATCAGGAAGTAGGGCCTTTAGTCATAGAGACCTCATGAAATAGGATTATTGCTCATATAAAAGTGATACAAGACAGGAGCTAGCTGGGCCCTCTGCAAACCCCATAGGGAAAAGCCAGATGTTTATGAGGTAAAAGGTGTTATGGATTATTACTTTAACTAGGCAAAGATGTGTTACATTTGTTTATGCTGAATTTGTTAGCAATGTAAAGATGTGTTGTTTTGCCTGTCTAAGGCACCGGATTGGTCTAAAAATAAGGTGAATGGCCAACAGCAAGGCAAAAGAGGGACCGGCAGGGTTGGCAGGCAGAGAGAGTAAGGAGGAGGAGGAATCTAGGCTTCAAAGAGGAGAGAGAACAAGAGAGGGAGACACCTAGGGCCAGGTGGCTGCCAGTCAGACACGGAGTATACAGAGTGAAAGAAAGGTTAAAAGTCCCAAGACAAAACATAGATGAGGTAAAACAGGTTAAATTAAGTTATGAAGGCTAGTGGGACAAGCCTAAGTTAAGGCCAGCATTCATAACTAATAGTAAGTCTCTGTGTCATGATCTGGGAGCTGGCTGGTGCCCCATCAAGCCTGACAACTGGAGCTCAATCTCTGGGACCCACATGGTGGAAGAATCAACCCCTGCAAGCTGTGCTCTGTGCCCACACAGGTGCACGTATGCCAAGCACAGAAAGAAATGTGGAGAAAAAGAGAGTGAACCCACGACCTCAAGTCTACATTTCCAGCATTTATTCTTCGCACTTGGTCCTGGAGCCCTGGCATCTGCTAAGTATGTGATAGAAGTTTTTGCTGTTTATGAGGCAGCCACGCTGTAGAACTTGGCAAGAGCTGCCTGAACAAAGGCACTGTGTTCCAGAATCCTAAGATGTACATTTGACTATCTCTGCAACTGAGGAGCGTTTTATAATTGCTATCAGCCACATGACGGTCACAGGCAGCATTACCTACATACACATCAGACACAGTTACAGCTCATATTGCTTGAATTAAGTCATACACTCTGTTGGTATAGGTTAGGCAAAAACAACACAAAAATGTGTACCAGATAGGCACCAGGAATAGCAGGGTAAAAAGAACAGGGCATAAAATTGATGTTAGTGAAACAAATACCAACCCCAAGCAGGGTTCCTCTGTGTAACAGCCCTAGCGTTCTGGAATTAGCTCTGTAGATCAGGCTAGCCTCAAACTCACAGAGAACTGCCTGTCTCTGCCTCTGAGTGTTGGGATTAAAGACGTGTGCCACCACTGCCCGGCTACAAATACTCATTATTGAAGAACAAATCACAAGCTTTCTTCTCAAAGCAACAACCCAGTGAGAAAGGAAAACAAAGAACAGAGTAGATTAAGTTGTATTATAATTTTAGAACAAAGAAAGCACTGCCTTTTGCATGCCAAATAATATATCTGAGACTAGGAGGAAGATTAAAAATCTGCATCTAAACAGTTCTTTAATAAGTTCTTTTAATAGTTATAAAACAAAAATTCCAACTTATCAAAAAGCATTGTATCTACAACTAGAAACATTTTTTTCCTGATGCTATATAAGACAGTGTTTAAACAGTTGATACACTCTTCATCCTACAGATCCTGGAACAGCTCTTAACTAAACAGCTAAGAAGCTGCAGACAGTAATGTTTGGAGTGAACACCATTAGCATCAAATCAGAGAAAAAGACAAGGAAATCAAAAATCTGAAAAAAATATTTCATGTAAACCTAAGTATAGACTCTTGTTTTCTGTTTTCTTTTCTTTTTCTTTTTTTTTTTCTTTTTTCTAAAATAGAGTTTCTCTGTGTAGCCCTGGCTATCATGGAACTCTTTATAGACCAGGTTGGTCTGGAACTCACAGAAATCCACCTGCCTCTGCTTCCTGAGTGCAGGGTTAAAGGCGTGTGCCACTACTGCTCAGGGCTTAGGTAGAGACTCTTAACTCACAGACTTATTTTTAAAAATAGTTCTGAAGATTCGGCAGAGTGCTTGCTGATGCCGGAGGCCCAGGGGTGACATGTGTGCCTATCATTTCAGCACTTAGGAGGTGCAGGTTGGAAGATCAGAAGTGTCTCATCCTCAGCTGCATGCCAAGATCAAGGCTAGTCTGGGATATAGAAGATACTATCTCAAACCTCACCACCAGGCAAAAAGAGAAAGAAAAAAAGCTCACATTAACTCCTCTTAAGCCATTAATACAGATCCTGGTCTGGGATGTCTGTGGGAATGACATCAGCATAGAGAGCTGGGTCCTCCCACACTGCTGTGAAAGCCTCAGGGCCCCACCAACAAGGATGTCTGGAATGATCAACCAAGGTCCACAGGAGGGCTTGAAAGCAGAGGCTTAGGGAAATGGTCTGCTTAGCAATGCTCAAGCACGAGGCCCTGCGTTCAGATGGTCAGCATCCCCATCAGAGCTGGGCACAGCACCAGGCATCTCTAATCCCAGCACTGGGGAGGCAGAGACACACTCATCTCTGGAATTGGCCAGGCAGCCAGCCAGTTAAGCCAATCAGTGAGCTCCAGGCTCAGTAAGAGAAGCTATCTCAAAAGATAAGGGTGAAAAGGACAGAGACACCCATCATCAGTCTGGCACCTACACATACAAGTGCATACACCCATGAACAGGCATATACATACTCAAAAGCATACAGGAAGCTGGGTGTGGCAGATCTCACACTTGTACTCTTAGTACTCAGATGGCTGAAGCACATAATTCTTGAGTTCGGGGTTGGTTTTGTTGTGGTGGAGCGGCGGGCTGCGTCCCGCCACCCGGCTAGCTTTACCCAAAATAATTACACGGAAACTGTATTCTTTTAAACACTGCCTGGCCCATTAGTTCCAGCCTCTTATTGGCTAGCTCTTACATATTGATCTAACCCATTTCTAATATTCTGTGTAGCACCACGAGCTGGTGGCTTACCAGGGAGGATCTTAACCTGTGTCTGTCTGGAGTGGGAGAATCATGGTGACTGCCTGACTCGGCTTCTTTCTCCCAGCATTCTGTTCAGTCTACTCCGCCTAACTAATTTTCTGTCCTATCAGGGACAAGCAGTTTTCTTTATTAATTAACCAATGAAAGCAACAAATAAACACAAGAGCCACCTCCATCATTGAGTACAGTGACCCTGGCAAAAAAAAAAAAAAAAAAAAAAAAAAAAAAAAAACAGAAGAAACACACACACACACACACAAACACCACAAAAACACCCTTCATTCACATAAAGTCTGAATCAACTAAGAAAAAGTTCCCACACTTAGCCAGGCAGCAGTGAGTGGTGCATACCTTTAGGGAGGCAGAGGCAGGTGGATCTCTGAGTTCAAGCCAGCCTGGTCTACAGAGTGAGTACCAGGACAGGTAGGACCATTTCATAGATAAAAACAAAAAACAAAACAAAACAAAAGTCCATACTTTAAATATATTTTAATTAACTAGGGAAGTGAACTCAATATTTCTATATGAAGTTTAATACTCAAATTTCTCAAAGCATGATCCTCCTAACAAGGAACTAAACACAACAGAAGTTCTTGGTAAAGTCAATTTGCTAGCAAGGGGACAGATCAGGAAGGTGGCTTCACCGCCTAACTATACTAGTTGATGACAAAGCCAGAACCGTAAACCCACCACCTAGTCCATGAAACTGCAGAGAACACAAGGCCCTTCCTCAGCCATGTGGTACAGCTGGTACCCGGCACAGCACCTCAAAACAGCTTGTGGGTGGACACAAGGCAACTCCACTTTGAGGGGCTTGTTTTCTCTAGTTCCTGACAGGCAAGTATGCAACTACTAAGCTAACTTCACTCCAAAACAAATCATTGTAAGCAATTTCATAATTCAAATATTTGACTAATTCAAATGTTTCTCTCCTCCAAATTATTCTAAATTAATTAGGATTCATGATGCCAGCATTAACAAAAGCAATAATTAAGTTCAACAAAATTATAGAAAAGCTTGGTATTTTGCCTGAATTTTACAAACCATCCAAATCATTCCCAGAACTGCATATAAAAAAGAAAAACTGAAGGCAAAGACAGAGCTCAAAAAAATTTGCTTTGTATCAGAAAATCTCTCTTTACTATACTGTGGATGTGAGACATGGAGAGCATGGACTGATGGTTTTTTAAACTATTTTTTTTGAGTAATTACAGGGCTACTGTTCTTCATTTGAAGCATTGAGGGCTACTGTTCTTCATTTGAAGCATTGAGGGACCATTGAGTTTTTTGCGTATTTGTGTGGAATTTTCATATTGGAATCTTTCCTCTAGAAATCTTAAAACCACAATCTGGAAGGCTCCAAAACCTGTATTTTTTGGGTGTGATATGTCTTATTAGAACCTTAAGATTTGGGGTTTTTGAATTAGAGACATTCAAACTTTACTAAATATCCCCTCAAACTGTGGGGGTTTGGTTTAGTTATAAAAAGGGCCTCAAATTCAAAACACATTTTGAAATTTTTTAGTCAATGGCAACATAGCACAGAGTAAAAAAAAAAATCGTTGCTTTTATAGTACTTCCTTAATGATATCATTATCACACATCTCTCAATAGTTTCTATTTCCCAGTAGGAAAGGTCATCAACAGTTTTGACAGCCCTGACTACAGAACTGAGGCAAACTCTAAACTCACCATTTTTTTGGCATGCTCTTCACACAGGGGCGTCTGGTGTGTGATGTCGAACACTGGCACAGAGCACTGCTGTCCGTCTGCAAACCTGGCAGTGCAGCTGGAGAAGAGCTGCTGGGAGCGGTTCAGGAGGATGTCTGGGTCTGCAGTCAGGGAAAGCACACTGCGTTGTTCAACCCAGCGCCCGAATTAAAACCTGCTACTTTCCTTACTTGTGCCACTGTCTGTAAAGTTAATGTTCTCATTCAAGCACTGACAGGAAAATGATAATAGTGACGATATCATCATTATTTATTTATTAACTGACACTTCTGAGGGAGTCTACTTAGCTAGCAGGTTCTCAGGCAAGTCTCCTTTATGGCCATTCTGAACTAATTTCTGTAACTCGAATGAACAAGATCATTTTCTTGTTAACATACTCCTAAAATCCCCACTAAAAAGACTGTTCCAAAAGCAGCACTTAATTTTCTTAGGTATTTTATTTTATTTTACTTATGTATGAGTGTTTTGATTGAATGTTTGTATGCCAACCGCACTGGAATGGATAGTTCTAAGCTACCATGTGGGTTCTGGGAACTGAAATCAGGTCCTCTAGAACTACAAGGAACATCCAGGGACACCATTACAGACGAGTAATCCCAGTATCTGGGGGAGCGAATCAAATTTCAGGCCAGTCAGGCTTAGTTACATAGTGACATGGCGGGGCTATAAACTAATTAATGCTATCTCAAATACATAAATACAAAAGGAAGACTGCAAATTAGAGTAGTTGCTCGTATGGAATACTTTCAGCTGGGTGTGATGACACAAGACTGGGACGTCAGCACTCAGGTCAAGAAATGACCACCACAAGTTCACCGGCAATCAGGGACAGATAGCAAGACCCTGTCTGAAGAAAGCAAAAATAAGCATTTTAAGAGCTACTCAGTTTTAAATATTTAATAAAAATATTTACTGACCAATAGAGTACTGACCAAGTGAGATGGCTTAGTGGGTTAAGGGAGTTTCTCTGAAAGACTGACATCCTCAGTTCAATCCACAGAACACACATACAGGTGAGAAGAAAGGAAGATTGTGAGTTACACTGTGAGGTCAAGGGCAACTGGGGCTACGGAAACCCTGTCCGTAGATGATGGGTGGATGGGTGGATGGAGACAGAGCTAGATAGAGATAGATAATAGATAGATAGATAGATAGATAGATAGATAGATAGATAGATAGATAGATAGATAGATAGATAGATAAAATAAAGTGCCAGGTGCACGCCCTTAATCTCAGCACTTAGGAGGCAGAGCCTCAGTTTGAGGCCAGCCTGGTCTACAGAGCGAGTTCCGGAATAGCCAGAACTACACAGAGAAACCCTTTCTTGAAAAACAAACAATAAAAGAAGTGATTTGACTTTCCATCAACAATCATAGTTTCAGGGTGAATGCCCCTAAAGGCCCAGCATTCCATTCCATTCTAATAAGAAATCCTTCAACAGCAGAACCTGCTTTGCTTCTCTGCTTAGAAGGCAGACCTCTCAACTCTAGCACAGACCCCAGTCCCTCCTTGTGGGAGACAAAGAAAGAGCTCACGTCTGTGCACTTACGAGTCTTGCCTTTCCAAACAGTGTAATGAAAAGACACTGAAGGATCGGCAAATTTAAAGAGTAAGCACAATGACGGAACCAGAAAATTGTTCAGGACTATATGAAAACGAGAAATTAGCTTTTATTTCACAAGGGTTTTTTGTTTGTTTGTTTTGTTTTCTGCCAGACAGCGTAGTTGTGGACACCTGGAGTCTCAACAGTGGCGACACTGAGGCAGGAGACTCCTGCGTTTGAGGCGAACCTCAGCTACACAGTGAAACCACCTCACAGAGAAGCACGGCAGGGAGTACTCGCTTGACTTTAAAATGAAGTACAGTGGGAGAGCAGCTGTCTAACCTGTGGAAGACTCGACTTCAACTTCCAATACCACGGGGTTGAAAGCACAAAGCTCCAAGCAAGGCAGTGGTGGTACACGCCTTTAATGGGGGCGGGGACGGCAAAGGCAGAGAGATCTCTGTGAGTTCCAGGCCAGCCTGTTCTAAGAATGAGTTCACAAACAAAACAAAACTAAAAAGAACATAGCCCCAAAGGAGTTAGTAACGCCAATGCCTGCTTAATGTAGTTAAAAAGGATACGCTGGAAACAATGTCTGGTGAAGGGAAGGGCCTTGTTAGAGCACTGTTCACCCTTCACTGTTCCGCTGCATGCTGCTGGCTCCACTTCCTTCAACTTGGTCTGGCTGCAGCTAAAGAAGGAAAAATGCAAAATTCATTTTAAGTGCTCTAACAATCCAGGGTAACTTTTTTCTTTTAAATGTTTATCTTGTTATGTGTGTGCATGAACAAGCACAAGCCACGGCAAAGCTGTGGAGGTCAGAGGGCAACTCCAGGGAGTTGGGTCTCTCTTTTTACCACGTAGGTTCTGGGGATCAAAGACAAGTCAGTAGGCTGGATGGCAAGCACCTTTACCCATTGCCCATCTCCTTTGGCCCACAGGATAAACATTCAACACTATGTTTCTGCAACACCCGTACTGTAACTATCTTTACTATGCATAGTCATTAAAAACAAGTAATGAATTAAAGAAAGCAGGTATTTCAGTTATCAAATGTGTTATTTAGCTGACCCACTAACATTCAAAGCAAACAGCTACATCACAGTGGTTTTCAAATACACCTATTTGGTTTTATCTTGTTTTCTGAGACAGGCTTTCTGCCTTCACCTCCTGAGTGCTAGACACTCTCCCTTAGTTTTTTGGTTTTGTTGATTTTTATTTTTATGTTTTTGGTTTCTTTGGAGACAGGGTCTCTTTATATAGTTCGGGCTAACATAAAAGGAACTGTACAGCAGACTGGTCTCAAACTCACAGCAATGCTGCTTCAGATTCCCCAGTATATAAATCACATCACAGCATAAACCACTATGCTCAACTCGTGGGTTTTCTCTTGTCACTGAATAAAGACCATGAAATGGACAGAGCCTCTTCACTAAGTGACATCTTACACAGATTCTCCTAAGCCTCATCGAAGCAGAGACCAAAGGTACCATTAGCTGCCAGGGCTGCCGTGAGGAGAGATGGGACACACCTGTAACACCCATGGAGACAGGGCGCACAGTAATCCACTGAGCTGGTTTTCAGTCTCTACTGTCATCACGACCACTGGGCCACCTAGTGCCAGAACAGTAAGTCTACAAAGGCGCCTGAGCACCTAACTGGGAGAGGGAACATGAACATGCAGATATGGTTAAGCTACATATACATCCTTCAAAATGTGCTTACTTGGAACCTATCCAAAAGCTTGCTACATTTTGTAACTCCATGCTTCATTATTTAAACGCTATCTTGACTTTAATCAAGGCATTCTCTATCAGTAGGCAATGTCTGCAGCAGGCCCTCCACTCAGTCACCAGCACTACCTAAGCCAGGTGCTCTGACACAAGCCCACAATCGCAGCACTAGGAAGGTGCTGGGAGCACTGGAGGAGCCTTGGCTATGAGAGTCTCTCAAAAAACAAAGGAAGAACTGTAAGCACCAGCAAGATGGCTTAGTAGGTAAACATGCTTGCACCAAATCTGCAAAATCTGCTGAGTTCTATCCCCAAAACACACATGGTAAAAGGACAGAACTGGCACCTTCAGCTTACAGACACACATGAGCCCATAAAGACACACACACACACACACACACACACACCTTAAAAACAGAAAATGAACTCACAAAGGTAGAAAAGGAAATCATTAGAATATTAAATATCTTGCTGGGATGGGTGGCATGGGCTTTTAATCCCAACAGTCAGGAGGTAGAGGCAGGAGATTCTCTGTAAATTTGAGGCCAGTCTGGTCTACATCAAGAATTCCAGACCAGCCAAGGCTACATAGTAAGACCCTGTCTCAAAACAAACAAACAAGAAGAATATTCAGTTTCTTTTCAGTGGTGCTGGGACTGGCACTAAGACCACACTAAGACCACATGAATGACCATCCACACCTTCAGCTCATACTCACGATATTTTTTTTTTTTTTTTTTTTTTTTTTTTTTGGTTTTTCGAGACAGGGTTTCTCTGTGGTTTTGGAGCCTGTCCTGGAACTAACTCTTATAGACCAGGCTGGTCTTGAACTCACAGAGATCCGCCTGCCTCTGCCTCCCAAGTGCTGGGATTAAAGGCGTGCGCCACCATCGCCCAGCTTACTCACGATATTTTTACACTGCCCCTCAAAGATGGCTACACTATTAACTTCAGCCCGTAAAAACAATGTGTTAATTTTTCATAAGGAAGGCTGCATTATATTAGCAGCTAAGCTATATAATCCAAGCTGCTTGGTCTAGATTTTTATACAACATTGTACTCAATATAAAACAGATAATTTCTATAAATACTTAAATAATACGAGCTATCTATTTTTTTGGGTCTCATGTAGTCTAGGCTGCTTTTAAGTTCAAGTTCATTTAAGTAGCTAAGAATGACCATGAATTCCTGAGGCCTACATCCTAAATTCTAGGATTACAAGCTTCTCTCTCTCTCTCTCTCTCTGGTCATAGGCTTGCGGGCACATGGCTCTCCCTGCTGGGTCATCTCACTGGCTTCACTTTTAATGTTACCTTACGGTTCAGTTTACCAATCTCTCTCACAAACCCAAACTCTACAGACAAGTTATTAAATAACGGTGTCATCCAAATAGCACTAAAAAAGCAAAGAAAATTCCTACTGCTTCATTAATCTTAGGTGGCATGATCGATGCCAAATGACACCAAGTCAGTTTAAAAGCTGTTTGCTGGTTTGTTCACCTGTACTGGGAACTGAACTCAGAACCTCATGCATCCTAATCAATCACTCAACCACTGAGCCACATCCCCCAGCAGTCCAACTTGGTATTTTATCATTTGATAACACTTATCATTCATTAAAAAAAAATCACTAAAGTTGGTTTAGGAGGTGCTCTGAAAGCCACTGCCTTATCATACCTGGATTAAACTCACAGAACCACCGAAAAGAAAAAAGTCATAAAGACAGTTTTCCACACCACCAAATTGCCTCAACTCAACTTCTAGACCCCCACACCTTTGACAAGATTATTACCACGTATTAGGACTGAGGTGTACAATGCCTACGTACAGAAATTGCTTTCTGCTGGAGACAGAACTTCACTGACTATACAGTGACAGCTTTTGGCCATAAGTGTTAGACACCATTATTTTACGAACGCTGAAGTAGCAAACAGTCTCCCCAGAGAGAGAACAGACCTGTGCGTGTGACATTCTGCTCATCCGCTCACCAGCTGGCGCTCTCAGAACTACATACACTGCTTCTGCATCCTCGGAAATGACTGTCTACAGCACGAGACTTAATTACATACACTAATACTCTGAAACACCAATAGTCCAATCAGTGACATATTTTTCTCATGTAAACTTACTTTTTCCTACACATATGCACTTAAAGGTATCTTCTGGAATTATAAAAACTAAAAAGAGTAAGTCTTTCTTTAAATCAGTGAGGAGCTACATATCTAAATTTCGGCAGCAGTACCCTAGCCGGTAAGCAGCAGGGGCACACGCCTGCAGCTCCGGTGCTCGGAAGTGAGATGGTTTCCGTAAGCTTAAGGCCAGACTGCTCGACATATCAAACTCCAAGTCAGCCAAGGCTACATGACAAGACTGTCCCCCAACAGAAGAAAAGTAAAAAAAAAAAAGACATTTCCTTAAAGCAAGATGTTTAACTCAATTCAATGTTTTAAATGAGTATTTCAGATAAAACTAAAAACAATTATAACCACAATACACACACACACACACACACACACACACACACACACACACATATATTTGAGAATTATGTACAAATAAGATCAGAAAATTTAATCTACCTTTTTTGGGGTTAAAAATAACATTTTTGCTTTTTTGTTTTTTGAGATAGGGTTTCTCTGTGTAATTCTAGCTGTACTGAAATTCACTCTGTAGGCCAGGCTGGCCTTGAACTCAGAGATCCACCAGTCTCTGCTTCCCAAGTGCTGGTATTAAAGGTGTATGTCACTACCACTTGGCATATAAACTACTCTTAAAAGGTATTTAGCTTACTTTTATTAAAATTTCTTCATGAAACTGATTTCTAATATGCAGATTTTTATTTAACAAATTATGCAAGTACTATAAAACCATATTTCCAAATGAATCTTTGACAATGTAGGACAGTAGGCATGATATACTTTTAAAGGGAAAAACTGAACACAGATCTTTTTGCTTTGTGTTATTTTTCTCTGGTTTATGTGGTCTGAATCTCACAGAGCTGATGCTGAGCTTGAACTCAGGACCTTCTTGTCTCAGCCTACACAGTGCTGAAATTCCAAGTGTATAACACCATACCAGATTAAAAAAATAACTTTTCAACAATACAGGTCAATTTTATCTTAAATACATAAAATTGAGAATGTCTAACGGCAGATATCTATATTACACAGTCAGTAAAATCCCTATTTTCCTGGATACAATGGCACATGCCTGAAATCTCAATGCTTAGGAGACTGAGAAAGGAGAGCATAAATTCAAGGTCAGCCTAAGTGTATAGTGAGAGCCTGTCTCAATAAACAAAGAAACAAAGAAACATAATTAACTATGTGAATATATAAGGTAATATATACATTAAAAGAAAGGATTTAAAAGAAAAAGGCTTAACTAACACTAGAAAAATATATTTTTATTATAAAATGAAAATACTGTTTACCTTTATGGTTAAAAATATATAATTTAAAAAAAACTATAATTATGTCTTTGAATAACAGGAAAAATGTTAAGTGTTCAATTTTGTTTTGTTTATAAGACAGCCAATGTTCTCAGCCAGATGAAGTAGTATCTGCTACATCCCAACACTCAGGAGGCTGAGACAGGAGGATCCAGGTTTTGAAGCTAGACTGGATAACACTGGTTCACAAAGTTGTTTGCAAAGAAATAACATTCTCAGTTATCTTCAATGAATAAATTCTAATGCAACTCCAGGAAGAAAAGAAATAGTCAATGCTTCACTTCACCGCCGGCCAAGGAGTGCAGTCCTGCTACCCAGGCAGCAAACCGGACATAGTGCTCAACTACGTGGGACTTAGATGTTCGCCTCACCTAGCCTAAACAATTCCTCAGAGCTTATATAAAGGGAAACAGAAGGACAAGCACGGGAAGCTGGGAACTGAGGCTCTAACCTGGCTCGACCGCACGCAGCTCTCTGCAGTTCTTGGATCAACTGGCCAGTGCACTCGGGCTCTTTGCTGGCTGCCTGCAGCAGCGCTTTTCTCAAAGTGTGCCGGCATTTCTTTTGTCGAGACTCTGCCCGCTCCAGGCGGCAGAGGTGCTTGTATTTCTGCTGAAAATAAGTGCAAAGTTGGGTCACCCTGGAGCTCCTGCTCTCCACGTCATCAGCATTCGACCTGGAAGTGCAGAGAGAAAGGTGGAAACTGATCACAGGGAAGTTCATATAAGAAAGATGAAGTGAAAATGAATGTGTGTTGGTGCATGCACAGGTTTAAAACTCCTGTGGCATCTATCTGAACACCAACTTAGTAAGCTAGAGAGATCCCCGTAGCCCTGAAAACAAGTGGAAAGTCATCAACTGGGCAGCAGTACTCAGCTCAGCACGCCTTCAGCAGGCACTGTGGCACCAGAGCAGGACAAACATTTCTTTGCTCACTTCAAGGATACAGACATAGTACCTTCACGAAAAACAGAGCCACACCAGAAACAGCAGTCCCCTCTACCAACACTTCCTGGTGTAAATCTCAGAGAGCATGTGGTGCAGGAACCATGGGACTGCCATTGCTGCTACAGAGGCATCTGATGGGCTTTCTCAGCTTCCAACCATGCTAACGGACTGCTGACAGACGGTACATCTACGCTCACGGTGCTGTGCTGTGCTTCTCAGTATCGCCTACCACCACCAATGGCAAAAATGGCAACTTTTCTATAGGACAAATTTGACCTTATTCTTTATTGTCAGGAACAATGCACATCACGTAAGGACTGGTGTTAGTTGATCTTTTTCTTCTACTGTAAGTAAATGCAAGACAAGCACTCCCAGAGACTGTGCGTCAATGCTACTTGTCTTTAGCCTCAGGTTTGTTTTGTTTTAGGGCGGTTGCTTTATTTCCTACCAGCCCATAGCGAGCTACTTCATGCACTTCCATTTAGAGTATCTCCTAGATACGTCCTTTGCAGCACAGCCTCTACTAGAAATACACAAATTAAAGGCACATACTTCGGCACCCACTGTGGTCTATTATGCTAATCGCCAAAGGAGAGCAAAGTGAAAAGGGTTGTGATGTGATTTACACATGATAAACACACTCCCAAATGGAATAGTGCCAAAGAGGCGACAATCAGGAACTAACACAGTGGGGCAGACGGACTGAGGCTTCCTATATCTAACACAGGGGAAACAATCGGAAGCTTGGGCTTGGAGACACATAAATGTATGCTCAATATCCCAGAGGCAGAAGCAGGAGGATTACCTTGAATCCAAGTCTAGGCTGGGGGATTTGTGGTGACCCTTGTCTCAAAAAGAGGCACAGTGGCACAAGCTTGCAATTCCAAATTCACCCAGTGATTTCCAAGCTAGTCACAGGTGCCTACTGAGAGTGCGTTTGGGAAGGGAAAATCTAAGAGTGTCTTCAAGTTTCAGATTCCCAGGACTTACCCCAGATCTACTGGGTCAGGATGTTAATGAGGTAGAGCCTTAGAACAGCAAATTTTTAAATTGTTTCTCGGTGTGTCATAGTAGGTCTATAATTCAGCATTCCAGCCGGGCTAATTAGCGCCATAAACACCCTATGTATGAGCATGACAACTGTGAGCCTACGGTGAGGTAGAAAGTGTTACCAGTGTTCACTGTTGGACAAAAGGCTCAGTCTGCAAAGGAGACAGCAGCAGAGCTAACCTTGAAGAAGTATCCATGTTAAGGATAGGAGCAGGAGAGCTCACAAACACCAAACACTACGGAGACGAGACGGTATACACAAGGGTTAAGCAACTGGGCTAAGAGGGTATGGAGTAGAGGGACTGAGGACAGCGAAATTTTCCAAACCTAAATGCCAAGTTAAGAGTTTAATGCAGCTGAGCAGTGGGGGTACACACCTTCAATCCCAGCACTCAGGAGGAGAGGCAGGCAGATTTCTGAGAGGTGAGTTCGAGGATAGTCAGGGCTACACAGAGAAATCCTATCTAAAAAAGGGAGAAAAAGATAGAGAGACAGAGAGGGAGGGAGACAGAGAGGAAGAGAGACAGGGAGGGAGACAGGGAGACAGGGAGGGAGACAGGGAGACAGGGAGACAGACAGGGAGACAGGGAGACAGACAGGGAGACAGGGAGGGAGGGAGGGAGGGAGGGAGGGAGGGAGGGAGGGAGGGAGGGAGGGAGGGAGGGAGGGAGGGAGGGAGGGAGGGAGGGAGAAGGAAAGTTAATTTAATGCCAAGGCTGATGGAAAAGGCCTATAACTCCAGCTACTCAGGAGGCCGAAATGGGAGGATCACAAGTTCAAGTCCAGCTTGACTTGTAGAGCAAATTCTGATCCAGGATGGGCAATTTAGCAAGACCCTGTCCCAAATTAAGTAAAGAAAAGGTCTGACATATAACTTAGCAGTAAAACTTTTGCCTAGTGTTTAAGAGGTTCGATTACCAGGAAAGGAGAGCATGGGGACAGTTAAACTTTTGGTGGTCCTTGCCTTTAATGCCAGCACTCAGCTTCTCAGGAGGCTGAGGCAGGAGGATCTCTCTTGAGTTTGAGGCCAGTCTGGTCTACAGAGTGAGTTCCAGGACAGCCAGGGCTATGTAGAGAGACCCTGTCTCAACAAACAAAGAAAATGGGTACCAGTGGGCTAAAGAGATAGTCAGTGGTAAGAGCACTCGCTGTGTACACAGGAGGGTTTTCATTCCCAACACTCACATGGTAGCTCTCAACTAGTCAGAGCTCCAGCTTCAGGGCACTCTTCAGATACCAGGTATGTATGTGGTAAATATAGACACATATATGCAGGCAAAACACTCATACAACAAAATAAAGAAATCTTTTTTTAAAAAATGGGTATGGGGCTGGGTGGTGGTGGTGCACATCTTTAATCCCAGCACTGGGGAAAATCAGAGGCAGGCAGATCTCTGTGAATTTGAGGCCAGTCTGGTCTACAAAGCAAGTTTCAGGACAGGCCCCAAAGCTACAAAGAAACCCTGTCTCAAAAAAACAAAAAACAACAACAACAAAAAAAAAAAACACAAAAACAAACAAAGAAACAAAAAGAAATGGGTCTGGTACACACATAACCCTAACTGTGTAAACAGGTGGAACTGTCGACAACCAGCCTTCCAGGGACAGCGAGGAACAATCTCAAGGGCATAAGGCAGAGAGGTAAAGGAGAACACCCGACATGGAAGGCCAAAGCACACACATGCAACATGCACGTTCCTACACATGCATGAACATACTACACTAAAACTGGGCAAGTAGTAAGATAATTATTTGTTAAAAGGAGGAAAGTATATCAAAGGAAAGTAAAATGCTAGAAAATCAGGGTCTTGTGGCCTTCAAGGCAGACTGAAGTGTGAACTAAGGAATGCGAATGCTGTAAGTCTCAAACAACAAGGGCACCGTGACAATTCTGCAAGAATGGAAGGGAGAGGCAGAATGCAAGAACGAACAATTTCAGTGCCCCGACTATCTATCCAGGCTGCGTGAGGCACAAAGAGTGTGGTGGGCGAGCAAACCCAGGGCAGCAAGGATGCGGATGCTAGTACAGCTCTTCACCGCTACCCCTCAACAGAGGCCAGCAGAGCCCCTCTGCTCTTCACCGCTACCCCTCAACAGAGGCCAGCAGAGCCCCTCTGCTCTTCACCGCTACCCATCAACAGAGGCCAGCAGAGCCCCTCTGCTCTTCACCGCTACCCATCAACAGAGGCCAGCAGAGCCCCTCTGCTCTTCACCGCTACCCATCAACAGAGGCCAGCAGAGCCCCTCTGCTCTTCACCGCTACCCATCAACAGAGGCCAGCAGAGCCCCTCTGCTCCAGTTCCAAACTTTAGACTATAATTTGCTTCCATGTAGACTCAGTTTATAATCAGTCTCTGTTGAACCATTTTTCACTTCCTGTTGTACTGTCTATCACATTTTCAATTCTACAAATTCAAGAACCAAAAGATAAACTGAATGTCCATACATGGAGGTTATGAACTCCTAGGGGTGGATTTGGTGTCCAGCATCCAGCCAGGTCGATTCACATAAGACCAAGAAAAGCTTAAAAGAGGTTCTAAGCACGCAAAACTGAAGCCAATCACAGCTTCCTAGTCTTATGTCTCTCCCAGCAGCTGTGGGACAGAACTACATCTCCCAGCCTGTCTCTGTGTGGGAGCCGCCAGTATGCCACGAGCTAACTGGCAGGTTTAAAGTTTTGCTCATGCAGACAGAAAAGGTTACAGAGACACAGTAAAGCTGGTTCAGACAGAAAAACCCCCAAGCAGGTTACAGTGTGTTTAACAATGTGCACAGGCTTAAGGAAAACAAATGGGTATAAACACCACAGGAAAAAATTAGTTTAAAAATGATAAGTCTTCAAAGAGAGAGAAATGTAATTTTTTAAAAAAATAAGCCATTAGCCGGGCAGTGGTGGCGCAGGCCATTAATCCCAGCACTCGGGAGGCAGAGGCAGGTGGATCTCTGTGAGTTCGAGACCAGCCTGGTCTACAGAGCTAGTTCCAGGACAGGCTCCAAAGCCACAGAGAAACCCTGTCTCGAAAAAAAAAAAAAAAAAAAAAAAAGAAGAAGAAAAAAGAAAAGAAAAAAAAAAAGAAAAAGAAAAAATAATAAATAAATAAATAAATAAATAAGCCATTGCCGGGCGGTGGTGGCGCACGCCTTTAATCCCAGCACTTGGGAGGCAGAGGCAGGCGGATCTCTGTGAGTTCGAGACCAGCCTGGTCTACAAGAGCTAGTTCCAGGACAGGCTCCAAAACCACAGAGAAACCCTGTCTCGAAAAACCAAAAAAAAAAAAAAAAAAAGCCATTAAGGAAAGAAAATACACAGGGAGTCGATCCTACATGGTGTCTTGTTAACTCTGAATTTTTTAAATGCTAATGAACAAAAAACAATAGCTGCTGAGAGATACTGGATTATAGAAACTACTCAGTTAAACTTTAAAATGTCTTTTTTTTTTTTTTGGTTTTTTTTTTGATTTTTCAAGACAGGGTTTCTCTGTGGTTTTGGAGCCTGTCCTGGAACTAGCTCTTGTAGACCAGGCTGGTCTCGAACTCAGAGATCCGCCTGCCTCTGCCTCCCAAGTGCTGGGATTAAAGGCGTGCGCCACCACCACCCGGCTAAAATGTCTTAACATCAAAATGGAAGTCAGACAATGTGTTGTGTTGGGGTAGAGATTATGCTTTTGTTTCCACAGGGTTTTGTTCCCTTTTGTTGGCTATGTGGATTCCTTCCTGACTAATAGAGATCAGATTTGACAGGAGAAGACCTCCTTCCAAGAATATCTTGGCTACAGACATGGGAGAGGGGAGGAGCCAAAAGGACTACAGGACAAGTGACATGGGAACATCTGAGACCAGACGAGACATGATAAATCTTGTTGGCTGCAGAGTCCTCAGGACTTATTATTACATGCCATCTTTTCATATGGCATGAATAGAGATTTATATTACAGTTTGATTATACAGTTCAAACAGACTTATAAAGTTCAGAGATGCCTTTTACCTGCTCAAACATAGAGCAGAATCTTTAACTGATTTGTACACACCACACATTCCATAGTTGTGTTAATGCAGCTAATAGTCAGGATTCTGGAGGCAGAGAAGATGCAGGGGAATAGGGTAGAGACACAGAGAGTCAACAGCCAGAGATACAGAAGAAACAGGATAAGCAGATGAGGTAACAAGCCATGAGCCACATGGCAGCATGTAAATTAATGGAAATGGGTTAAGTTTTAATTGCATAAATTAATAGAAATGGGTTAAGTCATAAGGGCTAGTTAAAAATAAGCCTAAGCTATTGGCAGAGCTCTCATAGCTAATAAAAGTCTCCATATCAGGGTTTGGAGACGACAGGAGGGACAGAAAAACTCACCTACAGGATCAATGTCTGATGTCAGACGAGGCGGCCTCTATTTTGTTGGGTATTTATGTAAATCCCAAAGTTTTGTTTTGTTTTGTTTTTTGTTTTTCGAGACAGGGTTTCTCTGTAGCTTTGGAGCCTGTCCTGGAACTAGCTCTTGTAGACCAGGCTGGCCAACTCAGAGAGATTCACGCGCCTCTGACTCCCAAGTGTTGGGATTAAAGGCATGCGCCACCACCGCCCGACTAAATCCCAAATTTTTAACTAAATGATTAGCTCAGGTCATGAGCAATATCTTCTGGCCCTGCCAACAAAGATGTCACATGATTTGCTCACAATGCACCAACTGACTCTTTATATTGCTAAAGTAGTCACTAAATTTTTGTAATACTATTACAAAGAAAACTAACACTCATTATCCACAGACCCTTGACAAATACCTTCTTTATAAAACACACTGGGAAAACACTAAAGAGGACTATAAAAACACTGAGCCAGTTTTTGACGAGGTGAGCTGAACTAAAGAGTCACCTCCAGAAGCACTTAGCACAAGAAAAGCATCACACACACGCGGTCAATCCTGCGGAAGAGAGTGAGATACAAAAGCAGTACTTTGCAGGGCCTGTGCTCAGGAGGCAGAAACTGGAAGTCAAGTTCAAGGCAACCTGGGCCACTGAGAGCTCCAGGTCAGCCAAGGTTAGAGACCCTGTCTCAAAACAAACAAACAAACAAACAAACAAACAAAAAACACTATTTCTAACTACCAGCTAAGAAGCACAGTGAGACTCTAGGTAGCCCTCCTCTGGGTATGTGGTCCACTTTTCTAAGATGAGACTGCATCAGATGCTCTCTAAGATCCCTTTCAATTCTATTATATTAAACTGTACTCATCAGTGAATGGGAAAGACAGGGAAACGAAGTTAGCAAGAAAACCTCAAAATTAACTTTGTTCAAACAATATAATCCATTTCTTCCCAAACTGAACTAACTTTAACTTTGCCTGACTATACCTAATTACAACATAGTAAAATTAAATAAAGACACTGGCACAGACAGAAAGAAAGGCGAACTGCTACACACCCACAGAAGAAAACAAAGAGAAACTTACGTGTGTCTTTCATATCTGAGTGTTTCTCGGATGGACCATGCGACCTGGTACGGCGAGGCCTGATCGGAGTCCTCCGGCTCTTCTCCGCTCTCCTCAGACCAGTCCAACCCTGCAGCAGACAGCGGGAATGAAGACTCTGAGATGGCTCATCAACAGCAAGGCAACGAGTCTGACCACCTGAGACCCACATGGCAGGAGAGCACCAGTTCCCACAAGTTGTCCTCCGACCTCCACAGGAGGGTGGTGGTGCACACTGCCACCATCAAAAGTAAACAATGGAACTGAAAAATAGTAGAACCCTGACAAAAACACTGCCTAAAGCCCAGCAGTGGTGGCGCACGCCTTTAATGCCAGCACTCGGGAAGCAGAAACAGGTGGATCTCTGTGAATTCGAGGCCAGCTTGGTCTACAGAGCAAGTTCCAGGACAACCACGGCTACACAGAGAAACCCTGTCTTGAAAAACAAAACAAAACAACAACAAAATAGCTAAAATACATAAATCCCTCCAAATGAATTTCCCTTCTATTCTTATTCTTACAAAGATGTACAACAAAACACACTCGGCTTTAAAAACATGCCATTTTAACAGTATGGCTGTGCTGAACTCCAAGAATAAACTTCATAATGTACTTTGATAATCATCTGGAAACAGCACAAGCAAAGAAACTGAGTTCCCAGTACATAAAAGGTAAAATTATTCAAATATCAAAATGTCATACATTAAATTAAAAAACTGTCATACATTAATTAAAACAATATTTTAAAAAAGAAAAGGCCATCAAGGTCAAAGGTGGCAGTGCAGCTAACTGGGACAGCACCTGACAAGAACACACAAAGTACTGGGTTCAATCCCCAACACAACCTAAAGCCAAGTATGGCAGCACATGCCTGTGATCCTAGCCCTTGAAAGATGGAAGAAAGGCAGGCCAGAAGTTCAGTGTCATCCTCAGCTCTCAAAAAAAGAACAGTAAACAGGGCAAGGAAAGCCAGACATGGCGGCCCATGCCTTTCGCCTCAGCATCTGGAAGGGAAAAGCAGAAGCAGAGGCAGGTGTGTATCTCTGTGGGTATGAGGCCAGCCTCATCTCATGTTCACTTCCAGGTCAGCCAGGGCAACATGATCAAAGACTCAAACTCAAGAAAAAAGAGGAATAGTGAGAAAAGAAATTTATATGTTCAGGCAATAAGAGTGCCAATGGAGTCACGCAGCAAAAGTGGCCCTGGGCAACATGAAGACAGATGTGTTTCTCCACTGTAAAACTAACCGTCGGCAAAGCAAATCTTGATCTTGGCCTCATATCTCCTGTTCTAACAGCTAACTGACAGAACCAGCCCAGGGGCCATAAATGTGATCCCAGTCTGGCTTTCCCTAAGAGAAGTGCAGACATGGGCAGTGGCCAGAGCGCATCACAGTCTCCTCCTGAGTCTTTCTCTAAGAGGAGTGCAGACATGGGCAGTGGCCAGAGCGCATCACAGTCTCCTCCTGAGTCTTAGGTCTCTAATACACTTAACTTTAAAAACACAAAAAAGGAAGCCAGTTGGCGGTGGCATGCACCTTTAATCTCAGGCAGAGACACATGGATCTTTGAGTTGGAGACCAGCAAGGTTTAAAGAGAGTTCTGGGACAGCCATGGCAGTTACGGAGAAACTCTTTCCCAAAACAACAACAAAAATAAGCAAACAAACAAAAAAACCAACAAAAAAATTAGATTATTTTTGGTAAACTTTATTCAAAAAATGAAGAAAAATGAGTCAGGCAGGCACAGTAGTGAAGTCATTCACAGGGCCCTTGACAGCCTAAGGACACTCTTAATTCAAGGTCAAAACAGTCTACAAACAAAAAATCAGGGTCCTTGCAGTCAATACTAAGGACCAGAATCCAATCCTCGGAAAGAACAAACTGTCTGATCTCAGCGTGTGCTCCACAACTCTCATACATGTGCGTGTGCACACACGCGCGCGCACACACACACACAATAAAGGCATCCAAAAAATCAGTCTTACAGATATTTGAAAACAAGTAACCAGTAAGGAGCGGGAGAGGCTTTACAAAAATAACTGTGTAAACAGTTCTAGTCATCAGTAAAAGCGTCAATAAAAAAAATGGATGAAAAGGTAAAGAAAAATACAAAATAAATACTGGTTCATAAACCATGCAGACAAACATTCATTCAACTAATATCGTCTGTAAAGTCTCAGGAGTCCGAATGTCAGCCCCACCTTCCAGCATTACTGAGACACTGCATGCACTCACACCTGTGTGATGCAGACAACACAGCGGTGCAAGGGCAGAAGACCGCCGCTTCTTCACCAGGAATCCAGGCGGCGGCACCAAACCCAGATCGTCACCAGGTTCTTCATAAGGCGCCTCTTGGCATTGGAAAGGCACAGAAATGGCAGAGTATAGGGAGTTTTACTAAGAGTGCTCTTCTTACCTGTTAAAAATTATCTACTTTATTACATCTCAGCCCAAGTACTGTCTAGCATACTGTGTGACTAAGCATGAAATACCCATGAAGCTCCTCTGTTGTGTGAGCAAAGATATTGATGACTGTTATAGCTGCAGCCTGGATCACCAGCTTTGGTTTCATTGAGGTTAGTTTTAGTTTAGACTTTCTTACTTTTGAGATAAAGTCTCCTGTAGACTAGGCTGTCCATTAAGGTAAAAAGATGACCTTAAACTTCTGATGCTCCTTTTTTTTTTTTTTTTTTTTTTTTTGGTTTTTTTCGAGACAGGGTTTCTCTGTGGTTTTGGAGCCTGTCCTGGAACTAGCTCTTGTAGACCAGGCTGGTCTCGAACTCACAGAGATCCGCCTGCCTCTGCCTCCCAAGTGCTGGGATTAAAGGCGTGCGCCACCACCGCCCGGCCTCAGGCATCTATCCTTCACCAGGTTTGTGCAGTTCTGAGGATGCGCACCTACCAGAGCTACATCAACTGTCAGCGTCATTATTCTCTTTCTTCCGATGCCTGCCACTGATGCGTGTGACTGTCAGAGCAGAGGCCACGGAGGAAGACGCCCTCTGGCTTCCACACTCACATGTGCACATATGATCTTGCATGTACGTGTACACACATATATATACTTACTACACATAGAAAAAAGAAAAGGGCCGGCGGGACGACTCAGAGGCTGAAGATCCTCATGGCACAAGCCAGGCCCACGCCATCTCTGGAACCCAGGTGAAGGTTGGAGAGAACCAGCACAGAGCTGTCCTCTGACCTCACACACGCACCACACCACAGGCTCTGGCCCCTCCCCTCCACACCAGTCACGCAACTCTAGTTTTCATTATATAGTTTAAGGAAAAATTAAAGATGTGATACTAATTACTATGCTGCTAATCTATGAATCTACAATAGTTTAAAGTAATACAAACTGGAAATAATTTAAATTCAGCCATGACAAATTATGCTATTTATGAAAAAATATTAACTTGAAAATACAGTATGCAAGATTTTTTTTAAAGAGGTTCTGAATAAGTATGTATAAAAGGAACGCAATTTAACCTACTTTATAGAATTTACCAAGGTCATTTACAAATGGATATCTAATAGATTTGGGGATATCTTATTATTTTACTTACTATAATCCAGAAGTTTTATTCAGATAATTTAATACCAGGTAAAAAAGTTAAGAGGTCTAGAAGAAAGCCCACCACTCTCATTTACAATAAAACCTCCCATCCCAATCCATTTACAATAAAACCTCTCCATGGGTAGGCAATGTCAACAGCCTGGGATCTGTATTTCACCTATACAGGCAAATATCTATGCACATACATGAGCAATGGGTATACTGATGCTCCTGCATACTTCCTTCTGTTTACCTAGTTCTAAAAAAGAGAACATAATCCTTCTTGACTTTCTCCCACCAGTAAGTCACGTTAAACACAGCCCAGTGAGACTCACTCTTCACAATAGCTGTGCCACAGTGTATGAAACATGTATGCGCATGACTCACTCAGGTTAGCGTCAAACGGCTAATTCTGTAAGCAATTATACAATAAACGCTGCACATATATCATACATTTCGATATTTACAGCTAGGATAGAATCCCAAAAGTGAACTTAATAACTATGTATATAAAATACTATATATATCCTATATATTATATAAGTATTTGTATATGTGTAGTTTGGGGGTTTATTTTACTATTTTATGTGTATGAGCGTTTGCCTGCATGTATGTCTGTGCACTATGTACATGCTTGGTGCCCACGGAAGGCAGGGAAAAGCACCAGATCATCCGGAACTAGAGGTTCAGGAGGCTGAAAGCCACAATGTGGGTACTGGGAATTGAACACAGGTTCTCTCCATACAGTTTTATTTTTTAAGATTATTTTTTAAGCAGGGTGGTGGTGGCGCACACCTTTAATCCCAGCACTTGGGAGGCAGAGGCAGGAGGATCTCTGTGAGTTCGAGACCAGCCTGGTCTACAAGAGCTAGTTCCAGGACAGGCTCCAAAACCACAGAGAAACCCTGTCTCGAAAAACCAAAAAACAAACAAACAAACAAAGAGTATGCCACATATCTGTGGGTACCCTTGGAGTCCAGACGAGGGGACTAGAATCTTTGGAACTGGAGTCCCCCAAACTCAGGTGCTATGGAAGAGAGGCAAGTGTTCTTAACAGCTGCGTCATCTCTTATTGATTTTTGAAACAGGGACTCACTCTAAAGCCAAGATAGGCTTTAAACTCAAGCTAATTTTCTTGCCTCGATCTCCAAAGTGCTGGACTACAGCAAGGAGTCAGAAGCTCCAAACTACTTACTTTGTAATTAGCTGATAGTCACCCTGTTCACCAACAATGTACAAATATCACATGTTCACCAAGAGGATTTTTCCAGTCTGGCAATTCACTGTTTTATTTCCCAGCCTGCTATGGGAATTGAGGTTTCCACTGACCACTCATATTTCTTTTCTGCTTTTTCAAGATTGGGTTTCTCTAGGTAGCCCTGGTTGTCCTGAACTCCCTCTGTAGACCAGGTTGGCCTTGAACTCTTAGAGATCAGTACGCCTCTGCCTCTGCTCCCAAGTGCGGGAATTAAAGGCGCACGTCATCACTGCCTGGCCTGCACTTCTATTCCTCCTGCTATTCATATTCTTTACTGGCATTTCTACTGCAACCATATCAAGCAAATAAAGAATTCTTCCTATAGGTAGGATTTTAACTCATAACACATTCAAAACTATGTTCTAGGGGCTGGAGAGACGGCTCGGCAGTTATTAATGCATACTGATCTTGCAGAAGACTTAATTCAGTTCCCAGCAGCCAGGGAATCCAACATTCAATTTTGAACTCTATGGGTACCTGCACTTGAGTGCAAACAAATCCACATACAGACAGGCATATCTACAGGCAATTAAAATGTATCTTTAAAAATATGTATTCTCAGGGAAAGACAGTGGAGCACGCCTTTAATCCCAGCACTCAGGAAAAGAGACGCAGGCAGATCTCCGTGAGTTCAAGACAACCTAGTCTACAGAGTTCTAGAACAGCCAAGGCTACACAGAGAAACCCTGTTTTGAAAAACAAGTAAAATAAATAAATAACTTTTCTCTTGCTCAATGTTAAAAGCATCTAGGAAACAGTTCAACATGAATTCAATCCCCAGATTCCTCCACACGCACTTGTGCTCACAACACACAAGTGCACACAGACAACACACAAAGTAAAGAGTAGAATAATAAGTCTTATCTTCTCTTATTTTTCAAGCATAAACATGAGCTACCATGAGCACTGATATCATTTCTTCAATGATTGTTTTGGGGGATTGGGTTCACTACAAAACCCTGACTGTCCTGGAACTCGCTAAGTAGACACAATCTTCCTGCTCTGCCTCCCAAGTGCTGAGATAACAGTCATGTGGCACTATGCCTGGCTCATTCACAAAATCTAAAGGAAAGAACTCTGAGCAGAGATAATGATGTTACCCACAGGAGACAGTGATACAGTGTCTGGTTCACAGACTGTAGTAAAGTCTCCCGAGGCTGAGGCAGAAACATCCTTTGAGCTAAGAACTGGCCAGTCTATGCAACACAGCAAGGCCCTCCTAAGATACCAACAACTTCAATGCACAGAGGATACAACCACACACAACCATTTTTTATATATGGCTATAAATATTAACGAAGGCTATGATTATCTCCATGCTCACGAAAGCAAAGCTAATAAACTTAGCAGAGTAGAAAAGGAACTAGGCTAAGAAGAAATGGGTTCACTGGAAGAGGGAGACACAAAAAGCAATGGGGGATTAAATATAGTGAGAATACATTATATGTTCCTATGTAATTGTCAAAAAATCATTTTTAGAATTTTAAGAGTATAATTTTCAAAAGTTATGACAGAAATTCTAAGCGGTCAGTTCAGCCCTGCGTCTGTCCACCAGGAATCTCCCATGCAGAAGCATGCTTTATGTGTGTGGTCTGCTGAAATACACAACCGTGACAGACAGATGTCATACAGAATAGATACAGTAAAAGAGAGGCCGACCCACCTAGGTGAGGGAACAGGTCTGCGTCCAGCTGATGCTTTTGGGTACACAGTTTCACCAGTCTCTGCAGTCGGCTTATACAGGACAAGTGTGGAGAGAAGGCGGTGGCTTTCATGAGGATTCGGTCAGTTCTGGGGACATCTGAGATGGGAGCCCGACTGGATGGAAGGAGGGGCAGAGGCCTCTTGTTAGAGGCCTGCCTTGTTTGTGCTATAGAGTGTGTGGTGGGGGCCACTCCCTGCATTGGTAGGCTGGTGTTCTGAGGTTGAGGTGACTTGCAGACTGAACCCTGCGGTGGCGCTGGAGGCTTTACCGAAGTGGAGAGAGGTGACAAGTGGGCATGCTGCTGTGGAGGTGCAGGAGGGGTGCTAAAGTGCTCTTGCCGAACTTTCAAAATCTCTGTCTCTCTCTGGCGCTGCCGGTTCTGAGCCAACTTGCTCTGCAACTTCTTTCTCACAGTCACCCCTTTCTTTAGGTCATCGTCTTCCTCATTGAAAGCAAAGGGGTCTTCGAACTCAGTTTCCAGGTAGTGGAGAGGGACTCTTGACCCAGGTGGAGAGAGGGACATGCTATCCAGTCCATTGGGCATCTTCAAGGCCAGCGTAGGCACTGTCAGGCTAAACGCCATGGCATCCATCTGGTGCCTGACCTTCACCTCATCTACCGGATCATTCTTTTTCTTCCTCTCTTTTTTCGGGATAAAGCCAAGTACCTGCAAGTGGCTGTTGCAGTACCTACAACAGTGGACACATGTGAGAGAATGCTCTTCATATACATATATAAACACACATACTACAGAATCCAAATCCTAATATACACATATATAAACACACATACTACAGAATCCAAATCCTAATATACTACACATCAGATGGCCAGGCCAGGTGAGGTAGCACAGGCCTCTAATCCTAGCACTCCAGAGGCAGAGGCGGGTGAATCTCTGAGTTTGAGGCCTGGTCTACAGAGTGAGTTCCAGGGCAGCCAGGGCTACATAAAAAAACCCTGTCTTCAAAAATCAACAAAACAACAAAGTTCTAGCCAGAAATATGGTAGCACAGCATGTAATGAAGAGTTAGGTAGTAGACCATAAGTTCAAAATTAGCCTGTTCTACACAGCAAGACACTAGCTCAAAAGATAAAACGGAAAAGGCAACTCTCATTCCTCTCCAGCTATCTCCAACTGGGGTCCACGTCCCTTTGATAACGCACAGCGTGGTCTGCTCGAGTGCAGAGGCCAGCAGACAACAGCAGGTCTGTCCCCTGGTGAGCAGCTGGACAGCTGTGCTCATCTGTGCTCACAGCACACTAAGAGCTCATCCAAATTCTGAAGATCACCTCAAAGTCTCTTGTGGAAAAAAACATTACATTCCAAAGTTACTTAAGTTCCTGAGTTACCAAGGTCATGTAACACAACCCTGGTATGTGCCACCCATACTCACACCCACCAAACACACACCCACAGTCACACACACCAAACACCCACACACACACAGCAGTCACACACACCAAACATACCCACACCCACACCAAACACACATAGCACACTCACACCCACACCAAACACACCCAGTCACACACACACAGCACACTCACACCCACCAGAGACACACACGTCTCACACCCAGAGTCACACACACCAAACACACCTACCCACACACCAAACACACACACAGCACACTCACACTTATACACCAAACACACCCACACACTCACAAACACATATACATTGACACCACACACTGATACACACCACACACATCACACCCATACACACACACGCACACAAGGGAGCAGGGACTAAGCATGGTTAGTGGAATGAGCATTTCAGTAGGCAGAGATGTAAGAACACAGACTGCCCCCTGCAGCCCAGCTGAAGTAGGCACTGAAATAAAGCCCTTGATTCAGATTACTACTCCACTACATCTACAAAACTGAATCTGCCCACTTCCCCAGGGGAAACTGACCAAGTTGGGGTTTGAAATAAAATTAAAGCTCATGATGACTTCCCCAACGGGCAGACTACCTTTGTAACTTAGATACCATGAATGATACAGCCCTCTACATAATGAGAAAACAAAGACCTGTAATACCAATTAACCATCCTGAAAATCTGTCAAGAGTCTGTGGAACAGAATATTCTCTAATCCATATTCTTCATGTTCCCAAAGCACGTTAACAAGTGTGCCATCAAAATATACCCCATACTTAAGTCAATGTGGAAAATTATGGCTTAACCAAAATGACATAGTAATTTTGTTGTTGCCTGTTTCTGCTGAAAAAATTTTCAAAGAATTACGGATAACAGCATGTAGCTCCAAGAGGGAGATCCACCCTCCTAGAGTCTGTCAGTGTTCCCCAAAGCTATCTGAAGAAGGAACCCGTTACTGAAGTAAGCAAGTGACATCTCCACACAATACTGGGCAGACCCCACATATATTCTACACTCAACAGAGCCCTAAGATTGGACAGTAAGTAAGCAGTGTTAGGAAAAACTAGTAAAAAGTTAAAAAGAAGAATGAACAATACCAGTATTGGTGTACCAGCCTTTAATCCAAGCACTTGTGAGGGAGAGAGAGGCAAAAGGACCAGGAGTTCAGTCACTTTCCTCAATACAGGTGGTTCAAGCCCAGTCTGGGGGACTTGAACCACAGAATCAAAACATAACAGTCAAAGAGGGAAACACAGTAGTCACACACTAACAAGTCCAGCTACTCAGAATACCAAGGGAGGAGGACAACAAGTTCAAGGCCAGCCTGGGATATGTAGCAGGAATTTGATCTCAAAATAAAAAAGGGCTCAGTGATTAAGAGCACTAGCCATTCTTCCAGTGGACCCAGGTTCAGTTCCCAGCACCCACATGGCAGCTCACAGCTGTTCTGTAACTCCAGTTCAGAATGGTAAGGCAGGATTTTATATTCAAGGAGAAGGAGGTGGCTAGCGAATAAGAGTGTTCACTACTCAGTCATGAGGGACAGAGTCCAGATCCAAACAGCAACGCTAAGCAGCTCACAAACGCCTACCTCATCAATCAACCACTTCCCCAGGTAGAATGTCAAATCTGTGTTTGCGTATTTACTTTCAATGTTGTGCAGAACTAAACCTTCTAGTTCAGTCAGGAAAAAATTTTCCCTCTTTAAGAGAAGCAGCTTAAGTCAGGTGGTGGTGGCACATGCCTTTAATCCCAGCACTCAGGAGGTAGAGACAGGGGGATCTCTGTGTGTTTGAGGCCAGCCTGGTCTAGAGTGAGTTCCAGGACAGCCAGGACTACACAAGAGAAACCCTGTCTCACAAAAACAAAAAAAAAATCAGGGCTCTCTTCTGATCTCGAAAAGGAAGCCGAGGAGGAGAGGTGCCATGAATGATAACCAAAACTGAACACTACAGAGACGCATTCACAGTGGCCCCCGAGTGACCCAGAGAGGGTTGGTATTGGATTCGGGGTGAGGATCAGCCCTTGGTCCCCGAGAACCACACACACATTAAGGAGCTCAGTGTTTTCTTCCTTGCTGCGCTAAGCACCTGTTTTTGAATTTTAGGCTCTATAATCTGAAATTCCAAAAGAGAACCCCAAATCGCCTCTCTATGAGCTCACTCGGTTGGACTCCCACTGAAAATAAAATACTCATGACAGCAGGCAGATCACTGTGAGTTCGAGGCCAGCCTGGTCACAAACACTAGTTCTGTAACAGGCTCCAAAGCTACAGAAACCCTATCTCGCAAAACCAAAAAAAAAAAAAAAAAAAAAAACTTATGACATAAGCAATGTACAGGTTTTTTGGCCAGTTTATGCAGGTTAACATTTGTTTACTTTAAACAAGGACAACACATAAACACAGAGGGAGTGTGTGTTAAAAAAAAAGAAGAGGATTAAATTTTCTACCCTAACAAAGTATCTAAAACCGTGTTCCAAAATGATCACTGTGACTTGGAGAATGGAAAGAAGCAGGAAGGACCCTAAGTGAAAGTATTTTTCCTAAGACTGTAAAAGATAATCAATTACAACCCATTTCTTAAAAATAGCACAATGTAGCCAGGCGGTGGTGGTGCACACCTTTAATCTCAGCACTTGAGAGCCAAAGGCAGGCAGATCTCTGAGTTCAAGGCCAGCCTGGTCTGCAGAGTGAGTTCCAGAACAGCCAGGGCTACATGGAAAAACCCTGTCTAGAAAAAAATAAAATTAAACAAACAAAAAGCGCAATGTAAAGCAGAGAAAAAAAATAGCACAATGTTCTTAATAAATTCACAAATTCTAGTGGCAAAAGTCTGTCCTTAAAGTGAAAATACAGTCAGCAAGGGGGGGTGAGGTAGGGCATCTCGCAGAGTCACAGACAGCCAGAGGCTCTTGCAGTAGCAAAGGCTGACCCTGGGCACAGGGGTGCAGCTTTGAGAGTTGCAGTTATCTGTCCCCTCCCTGCCTGTCTTTCCTCAACTGTGGTGCTTTCCTAAGGAGTCACTGTAATGATCTGTCCTGCCCCTTTAAGAGACAAGCCCCTTGGGGGACGGGGAAGGGCAATCCCTCCCTCCACCCATCTGCTGAGGCAGGTAGATCTTCATTCCTGCTTACAGGAGTCTCTTTTTCTGGCTCCCTCTCTAAGAGGCAGCTTTGGTCCCACTTCTTCCCTTCCCTCCCTTCTGTTTCTCTCTCTCTTCTTCTCCCCTTCTATAACTCACTAAATCTCTCTCTCTCTCTCTCTCTCTCTCTCTCTCTCTCTCTCTCTCTCTCTCTCTCTCCTCTTCTCCCCTTCCATAACCCACTAAGTAAATATCCAACCTCACTCTGCATGGTGTGCCTAACCATGACTCTCTCTTGCCCGCTATGTGGGTCCTTGTCCAGGAGACCTGCAGCATGGTCTCATGGCGTGCCCATCTGTCTGTCTCTCCTGGTGGGACTGGCTGCCCCATTGAGGTTTCTCACCCACCATGCAGCTTCCTACCTGGGACTCGTGGCCTGCTGCAGCCACTCAGGCCTGGGACTGGCTGCTCTGGGGACCGTTGCCCACTGTGCCGCTTAGGGACCTGCAGCGTTTCTGCCACTGCAGCCACTTGGGGATCTGCAGCATTTTTACTTTTACCATGACAGCCAGCCCAACCCTAAATGAAACTCTTTCCATTGTAGCTGATGCCAGTCCCTATGTCCTGCCTATGCCGATCTCCAAGGCACTCCAGTGACCTTACACGGGTCTCCGCTTCCAGGAGGACCATTGCTTTTGGGGTGACTTCAGCACTGCCTCCTCAGCCAGACCCCCATCGTCACTCTGTGATAGTGGTCTCAGGAATGGTACCCTGAAGCCAAACCCTCCTCCTATTCTAGTGTGCTGCCCACCACTCTAAGGACCTCTCCACTGCCATAGCATAAGTAGGGCAAGGAGAAGAGAACAATTGGGAATCTGTCCACCGAGGTAGAAAACAGTTCATTTGCTAAGACGCAAAGCAAACCAACCAAGACCCTTAATGGAAGGTGCACTAGGCCCTGCTCAGACTCAGTCCTTGACACACCCTGCTCCAGCAGTCTGGATGAGTGAGGTGAGGACAGCAGAGACCACAGCTGTCCTAGTCCCTCCCTGCTCCATCCAGAGCTGGCTCAGGCCTGGCCCATCACGAAGTCTGGTAGACTGATCACTCCTCCCTCAGGCTGCAGAACTACTGACCAATGCTTCTTAAAGTCTCTCTTGAACCCTAGGCTTAGCTCTGTGTGGTCAGTATCTGGGCCAAGAGGTTCCACATACTGTATGTGGCAAATTGTGAGGTGTATCTCCCCGAGACAGGAGACCCAGAAGGACACCAGTGTCTTGGCAAGAGTCTGAAGAACAGGAAATGGTATCCTCCCGGGGCTGAGGGACTGACTTTTGGTGGCAGAATGGTTCTCCCACACCCATCCAGGACACGGCCACAAACATCTGCAGCTGTGGAGCAATTGGCTAAAGTTCTCAGTGCTTAACTTTCAGTGTAAGCAACCACCTATGAGAAACATCTGCCACAGTAGACAATGTCAGGCTAAAAATGAGATCCACCCCACCCCCGCATTCATGACCAGATTCTCCAGTGACTAAATGGCTTCCCCGAGCCTCCAGAGTGTTTTGTTCTCTGACACTCTATGGCATTATCTTGTGACATTTAAGATAATAAAGATTAGCTTTTTTCTGATTCTAAAAATAATTGTTGGGGGATGGAGAGATGGCTCAGTGGTTAAGAACACTGACTCTTCTTCCAGAGGTCATGAGTTCAATTCCCAGCAACCACATGGTAGCTTACAACCATCTGTAATAAGAGCTGGTGCCCTCTTCTGGGGTACAGGTACACATGCAGGCAGAATACTGCATACATAATACATAAATGAATAAATCTTAAAAAAAATTGTTAAAATTCAAAAATGCTAGAAAAATATAAAGAGGATAATTATTTTTTTAAAAAGTGAAAATCCAATTTCATAAATATAATGCACGTGGGACTCTTTAACCATAAAAGGCCACATTAGAAAACATTGTCAGTCATGACTTCTATATCTGTTATGGAGCAAATCTAATGAATGTTTCATTATTTTAAGTTCTTTCCAACTATTACATCTTTTATTACCTTTCATGCAGGCACTTTTCCCCGAAACCCAAATCAACACTGATGGTAGCACTTAGCCAGTTCCTGCACTGTGGCAGCCAGTGGGCAAAAAGGCCAGCAGTTCCATCAGTGGCCACCCGCCAAACAGAGCAGCACTTCAAGAGTTAGCGGCACTTTTCGGAAGGGGGGAGAAAGACATTCTTAAATGTCTAGAAGTCTATGAAATCAATAAAAGAAGAAAATACCCAGACATACTTTAAAAGACCCTTAAAATGTACTGCTCCGCTTAAAAGAAATTGTTCTTTCTCACCCCTAGAAGTACTCCAAAGTTTCCTTGGACAGTCTCAGGATCAACACTGAAATTTAACACACTGAAAAGAAACAGTATCAGAGAGACAAAATTCCAAGACTGTTAATGACCCATGCCCAGCCCCAAGGTGGTTCTTACCTACGATCCTCTGATTTGGGAATGGGGTTGGTACAGCGCTGGCTGTTATACTTGGCCACATATTCACATTGCTTGAAGGGGGCGGTCTTGTCTTCCAGAACGTGTCTGATACAGAAAGCGTAACCGTTGAGTCGCCGCTGCTTGCACAGTTTGGGGCTATATGAGCACAAGGGCTTATTGTCAACCTCAGAGAAGTGTATATGTTTCCCTTCATACATCACGTGACTCTATTCCTTGTGAACATCAGCTAAAAGGCCACCACAAAAAAGAAACCCAAATGATAAACAAATCAGAGACTGTAAAGCCGACTCAAGGAGAGAATTTCACTGAGGGACTTGTGGCCTCTCAGCCATACCTGATTTTAAATCTTCTGCACCACAGCAATATGAAGAGAGCCCAGGGGGACCAGTTTGGAATGCTCTCAATCAAAAGGAAGCAGATTGTCTACAAAACATCAAAGGCCTCATTAACACAGAGATAAACAAAGTGAGCTCATCCAAAACATTAAATATGTGCCCACCACCCTTCCTAAAGTGATGGAATGACTAGAATTTAATATTCCAAGTATGAGATCCAACAGAAACCAAATCATATTTACTGTGTGAATAGCTCTAAAGTGGCTCCGAGTTAGAGCGTCTTCCACCAGCTAACGCCATCAGAATCTGTCTATACCTGTAATTCCAGCACTTGAAGGTAGCAGAAGGACCCGGAGTTCCAGGTCATCCCCAGCTACACAATAAATTTGAGTTAGTCTGGGCCACATAAGTGAGGGGAGGGTGGGCGATGATAACACATGCCTTTAATCCCAGCATTTGGGAAGCAGAGTTCTTTGTGAGTTCAAGGCCAGTCTGGTCTATAGTGTGAGTTCTAGGATAGCCAGAACTGTTACACAGAGAAACCCTGTCCCAAAAATCCAAAAAAGAGAGGGGATGGGGGAGAGTGGGAGCTGGAGAAATGGCTCAGCAGTTAAGAGCAATAGCTGTTTTGCCAGAGAACCTGGGTTCAATTCCCAGCACCCAAAGGATGGCTCACAGCCATCTCTAACTCCAGCCCCAGGTCTCCAATAGGCACCCATGTGGTGCACTGACATACATGCAATCAAAATACCAAACACATAAAAGAAAGGAAAAATTTCAAAAATAGTTTCTTTACTACATTTTTTGCTACACTGACAAAATGTTTAGCAATTTGTTAAAAAATGTTTCTATGAAATACAAAACAGAGCTGTTTATGGCATCACACACCTATAACCCCAGCATTTGGAAAGGTAAAGCAGGTGGGTTTTCTTTGAGTTCAAGACCAACACAGTGAAGGGGAAGAACTGACTCCTGCAAGTTCTCTTCTGATCTCCACACCTGTCCATGGCAAGTATGTATACAGAAACAAACAAACACAAAATAAAGAAATAAATGTAATAAAAATAAAAGAGAAGGAGGATGGGAGGTGGGGGAAGGCAGTAAGATGTCTGGGGTGTGGGGGAGAGGTAAAGGCACCTGCTGTAGAAGCCTGGCTACCCATGTTCCCTAAGTCAATCCTTGAAACCCACAGAGTTGTTCTGACCTCCACATACATGCTGTAGCATGCATGCCCACATGTACATCACACACACAATGATAAAAGTGAATAAAACTTCTAAGTCAGGCATGATGGTATTCACCTGTGAGCTCTCAGCTCTTGTGGAGTAGAGGCCAGAAGAACGGGAGTTCAAGACCAGCTTAGACTACATGAGAAACGGGTTTGGGAGTTGGCTCAGTGGATAGAGCACTGACTATACAAGTATGAGGAAGATATCTAGAAGCCAGACAGATACAAGGTGAGTGTGACAACCTACATTTGGATGGCAGACAGGGTATCTCTGGGCAAGCCGGCTAGTGAGACCAGCAGTATAGGTGAGCTCTAGCTCAACTGAGAGTCTGCCCCAGTATATAAGATGGAGATCAACGGAGGACACCTGATATCAGCCTAGCACACACACACACACACATACACCTAAAATAGAACAAATTTTGCTTTTAAAAGATGTTATTTGGGGGCTGACAAGGTGATTCAGTGGACCAAATCTGACAATTTGAGTTCAGTCCCAAGGACCCACATGGTGGGAGGAGAGAACCAGTTCCTGAAAATGGTTCCCTGATCTCCACATACCCACTATGGCACTCACACATGAACACACACACACACATACACAATGTAACGCTACTTCCTTTCTAATATTCTGTCTGCCACACCTGTTCCATCCAAACCTGAATTTCTTGAGGCCAAGCATTAGTCACTCAACCACATCTACACCACGCACTTCAGTGCTCAACAGTCAGTCACAAGCACCAACCACATCTACACCACGCACTTCAGTGCTCCCAACAGTCAGCCAACAATCAGTTAACAGTCAGTACAAGCACCAACCACATCTACACCATGCCCTTCACTACTCAACAGTCAGTCACAAGCACCCACAAAGACCCAATGTAACAACCTCATCAGGGGGTAGCGTGCTAGCGAGCTCTGGTTCAATCCCCAGCACTACATGAAAATAAGCATGGTGAGATAGGCTTGCAAACCCCAGGCCTTTGCCTAAAATCACAGCACTCTGGAGATGGAAACGGAGAATCGGTAGTTCAAGGTTATGACAGCCTACCTCAAAAGAAAAAAGAAACAAACAAGCTCCCAGGCTGCCAGAGTAGTTCAGTGGCCATCAAACAAAAGTTCACCATGTGCAAGTCCAGGGTTAACTCCCCAGAAACCGGAAAAGAAGCTAGAGGGAAGAGAGAAGAGAGAACAGATTCGGGAGGGGCACACTAATGAACAGAACTACACAGATGTCTGAGGCTCAAGTCCAAACTCTACCATGTACTATGCTATCTTGAACAAATCATTTCCACACATCTGTGAATCAGGAATAACAGTAGTTATAACATCACTAGGTTCTAAGGATCTAAGGATCACATGGACTGAGCTTAGGACCATCGCTAGTACATGGTAAGCTCTGGAGAAACAGAAGTTATTCACAGATGCTAACTGTACGGCATGTTATTGTCTTTTCTCCTGTCAGCGATAGTAAGATATGCTATATGATCCTGGAGAAGAACATCCGTCACACAGAAGGATCAAATGCAGATTATAAAGTCCTATACAGTCTATAACAATGAAGTGAACCTATTTTGCAGAGTCAGGGTCTCAGACTTCACAAAGACAAAGAAAAGTCCAAAGTATTGTTATAGTTAATTAAACTGTACGCACACACAAATGCACAGCAAAAATAAGAGCTTTTTCTTTTTCTTTTCACCTTATTAGGGCAAAATGAAGAATTGAAGTAAAATATATTTAGTTGCCCCTAAAATGAGGATGCAGTCCAGGCAGAACAGGAATGATTGCCCAGGAAAAAGGCTGCGGAGTCAATCCCTAACAGAGTGAAAGAAAACAAATGGAAGGGGGGGGGGTCAATCAATCGGTCTCAGGGGCTGGCATAAGTCAGATATGCTGCTGGTCCACACCAGCACTCAGAAGGCAGAGGCAGAAGGGTCAGAAGTTCAATGTCATTCTCAACTACACAGTCAGTTACAGGCTAGTTTGGCAGACAGAAGAAGACTCTGCCCTAAAGGTCTGGGCACTTAAGACAGAACACACATGAAAACAGATCTTTGCCGGGCGGTGGTGGCGCACACCTTAAATCCCAGCACTTGGGAGGCTAAGGCAGGCGGATCTCTGTGAGTTCGAGACCAGCCTGGTCTACAAGAGCTAGTTCCAGGACAGGCTCCAAAACCACAGAGAAACCCTGTCTCGAAAAACCAAAAAAAAAAAAAAAAAAAAAAAGAAAACAGATCTTTGATGTTTACATTCTGTGCCACTCGTCCATCACTGGATCTTTGATGAAATTAATTCAAGTCTATTTGAAGATCTACTGTTGATTTTTTTTTTTTTTTTTTTTAAGTTACCCTTGGGGCTGGGAAGATGGCTCAGCGGGTAGAAAGAATGAACTCTTGCAAGGCATCCTCTGGCATCCACATTTGTGCAGTGGCACATGTGTTTCCACTCACAAATACACACACATTAAGTATAATTTTTGTTTTAATTTTTAAAAAATATCTTGGGCTGGAGAGATGGCTCAGAGGTTAAGAGCACTGGCTGCTTTTCCAGAGGTCCTGAGTTCCATTTCCAGCAACCACATGGTGGTTCACAACCTTCTATAATGAGATCTGGTGTCCTCTTCTATTGTGCAGGCATACATGTAGACAGGACACTGTATAGTAAATAAATAAATCTTTAAAAGCAAGTATCTTAGCTGGGCAGCAGTGACACACACCTTTAATCCCAGCACTCAGAAAGCAGAGGCAGGTGGATCTCTGTGAGTTTGAGGTTAGCCTTGTCTAAAAAGCTAATTCCAAGATAGCCAGAGCTACACACAGAAATCCAACCTCAAAAATCCAATGTGTGTGTATGTGTGTGTATACATATATATGTATGTATTATGTATCTTACATATAAGTTAGTTTTTTTAAAAAATTTATTTCCAGTTATTTCCATGGCCAACATGATGGTTCAGTGGATAAAGCACTTCCTACACAAATCTGAAGACTTGAGTTTAAATCCCCCCAAAAGCCAGATACACTGGGTGGTGGTGGCACACACCTTTAATTCCAGCATTCAGGACGCAGAGGCAGGTGGATCTCTGTGAGTTTGAGGCCAGCCTGGTCTACAAGAGCTAGTTCCAGGACAGCCAGGACTGTTACAGAGAGCAACCCTGTCTCAAAAAACCAAAAAAATGAGAGAGAGAGAGAGAGAGAGAGAGAGAGAGAGAGAGAGAGAGAGGGGGAGAGAGGGAGAGGGAGAGGGAGAGGGAGAGGGAGAGGGAGGGAGGGAGGGAGGGAGGGAGGGAGGGAGGGAGGGAGGGAGGGGCGGGCCAGGTGCAGCACCACACATCTGTAATCCCAGCACTGATCAGGAGATGGGAGTGGAGAAGAAACTCTGGGAGCATTCAACTCAGTTAGCCTGGCGAGCGAGGGAAAGGAAAATAAAGAGACCTTGTCTCAAACTAGGCAGAAGGTAAGGACCTAAACCCAAGGTCTTCCTGTGATCACACATGCACCTGAGTATGCATCTGCATACACTCACGTGAGTATGTGCACACAAGCATGCACACCTACATGCACACACGTACAGACAAGGACAAAATGAAAAGGCCTGAGCCACCACACCCCATACCTTTTGAAAGCCCTTTTAAATCCAGCAGCACAAGGGTCAGAAGGCAGCGCCAGATGTGATGGAACTAGAATTACAGGTGAATATGAAGCACCATGTGGGGGCTGGGAACAGAACCTGGGGGTCCTCTGCAAGAGCAACACATGCTCTAAGCACTGAACCATCTACCTCTCCAGCCCTAATAAAAGGGGGTTGGTTTTGCTTTGTTTTTTTTCTTTTTAAGTTTTTCTACCTGGTTTATTCCATTGGCAAATTCAGTTATTCACCAGCTAGGTTTACTGCAGGCTCCATCTGTCTTCCCTCTGGCCTGCCCTGAAACTGTACAGGCCACAACAGTGGCTTCACGTTCATTCAATCCTGCTTCAGCCTCCAAAGTACTAGGATTATAGGACGAACTACCACCTGGATCTCTAGTCTTCCTCAGAGACTTCTTTGTGCCCATCATCCACTGCTTTAAGAGGAACTCTTATGGGACTTTTAGTCCCAAGTATTTTGCAGGCAAAGGCAGATAGACATCTATGAGTTTGTGGTCGCTAGGTCTCCACAGTGAGTTCTAAGACAGCCACGGCTACTTACTAAGACCCTGTCTTGGGAAAAACAACAAAGTGACGTTCAATTCTCCACTCTGCTGCCTGCTGTCTTATCATTTCTTGAGTTTTTAATCTCATCTTTTCTCCACTGCAGAGCAGCGCCTCACTTCCACCCCAGCATAGGAACTGTGTGGTCACAGTTTTCTCCTTCTGCTGTCTCTGAGTGCTCATCACAAACCCTCTTCCCTGGAGGCTTGCTAGGCTGGGGAAAGGGACTCAGGCTCTGTTTTTCTCCAGCTGACAAAATAATTAGCTGTTGGCTCCTTGCTGCCAGTCGTTCCTCCATTCTGAATGAGCTGCAGCTCATCGCCAAGCCTCGCCTTCCCTGCCTGCCAGACTGAGAGCCCAGCGTACAGGCCCTGGTGGAGAGCTGTTCCCCTCACTGTGCCTAGGAAGGAATCACTGGACCCCTGCTCATCTGGTTCAGGACTACTGCATGCAGACGCTAACTCACACTGCCTAGCTACGGTCAGCGCCGCTCAACATACTCTGGGCTTCCTGTGGGCTTCTTCAGATGCTTAAAAGAAGAAAAAGCCAAATATAAGTGCACTGCCATGGTTAATCAGAAGTAGTTTTAGAAAAATCTTCATAGGCCAGAAGTGGTAGTACATGCTGACCCTAGCACTTGGGAGGCAGAGGCAATCTGTGAATCTGAGGCCTACCTGGTCTACAAAGCAAGTTCCGGGCCAGTCAGGGCTATACAGAGGCAGGCAGATCTCTGTGAACCAGGGCTACACAGAAAAACCCTGCCTTGAAAAACCAAAAATAAATAAATAAAAAAATAAATAAAATCTGTGTAGTAAAATATACCTTAATGGAACAGTGAGTTGAGTGGGCTCACAGGGGAAAGTTCTTGGGGCTGCTAAACCCGACCACCCGACTTCAATCCCCAGGACCACACCCACTCATATACACACAAACATAGTGACAGGAATATTTTAATACGCCATTACAATAAAAATCATAAAATATTTATAATGTAAACAAATTTGTTTACAACACAATTACTTTATAATAAATATCCATTTTCTAATTTCATCTTGTTTCGTTTTTGATTTTTGAGAGAGAGTCACAGATAGCCCATTCTGGTGTGGTAATTCTCTAAGTAATGATGGATGATCTTGAACTTCTGATCCCAAGTGTTGGGACTACTGGCTAAGGTTTTCAAAAACTCTGTCTCTCTACCTCACCCCCCGCCCCGGCCGTGATAACCTATGTCTGTATGTTTGTATAGACACGTGAGTGCAGGCAGAGTGTAGGAACTGAAAACTAAGCTCAGTCCTCTGCAAGATCAGTGCACAACCTTAACTGCTGAGCCATTTCTCCAATCCCACCAACCCATCTTGAAAAATACAGTTCAGGCACCAGGCATGGTGTCATATGCCTTTAACCTCAGCACTCAGGAGGCAGAGGCAAAACCATTTCTGGGAGTTCAAGGCCAGCTTGGTCTACATTAGGATTTCTAGGCCAGTCTCCACTACACAACAAGGACTCTACCTAAAAAACAAACAAACCTCAGTACACAAATCCCCACCGCTGAGCCAGTTCTGTTCATGGGAGGTGGGGTGCTTGGTGCGATTCAGTTCAGGCACGCATCACCTCCTCTGTGTAAAATGCCTGTCCTGTCCTCACTTCCTAGATCAGCTCAGGCACACATCAGCTCTGTGCAAACTGCCCGTCCTGCCCTCACTTCCTAGATCAGCTCAGCATCACCTCCTCTGTGTAAACTGCCCGTCCTGCCCTCACTTCCTAGATCAGCTCAGGCACACATCACCTCCTCCGTGTAAACTGCCCATCCTGCCCTCACTTCCTAGATCAGCTCAGCATCACCTTCTCTGTGTAAACTGCCCGTCCTGTTCTCACTTCCTAAAAAAACACCTTCCCAGAGGGCCAGGTCTCCTGAGCACTAGCAAATCCCAATTAGTGCACATTTAATGCAGAGACTTCTGGGAAACTATCTCTGTAGATCTGAATATACACGATGTGTGTGTATGTGAGGATGCAAACGTGCCATACACACACATCACATCATGTGCATGGCACTCAGACTGGTGGCAGTCTCCACTTTCTACTGCACTTCATGCCCCAGGCCAGTGGCCTGCAAACTACCAGGAGAGCCTGCAAGAGTCTCCTGTCTTCGCCTCCCATCTCTCCATGGGAGTACCTGGATCACAGTTACATGTCACCACGTCTGTATTTAACATGGGTTCCGGGAACCTGAACTCGGGTCCTCGGGTTTGCACTTCCTACGTCATCCTTCCAGTCCCCAGTACAGTCTAAATTGAAACTGAATGAAACATGCATGCATGTGCTACACATGCACCCCCTCCCAAAACAAATGTGAAAAATAAGAGTTATTATTTGCTTAGATTCTATTGGTGTGGGACCATGGTCTATATTCTGTCAATTATATTTTAAATAAATGCTGACTGGCCAGTAGCCAGGCAGGAAGTATAGGCAGAACAACCAGACAGGAAGTAGAGGCAGGTCAATGAGAACAGGAGAATTCTGGGAAGAAGGAAGCTCTTTCTGCAGTCGTGAGTCCACCACAGAAGCAAGATGTGAATGCCTCGCTGAAAAAGGTACTGAGCCATGTGGCTAGCATAGACAAGAATAATAGGCTATTATAAGTTATAAGAGTTAATAAGGGGCTGGAGAGATGGCTGAGAGGTTAAGAGCATTGACTGTTCTTCCAAAGGTCCTGAGTCCTGTAATGAGATCTGGTGCCCTCTTCTGGCCTGCAAGTATACATGCAGGCAGAAAACTGTATACATAATAAATAAAGTAAAAAAAAAAAAAAAGAGTTAATAAGAAGCCTGAGCTAATGAGCCAATCAGTTTATAGTTGATGAGTTGATGTAGATCTCTGTGTGGTTTCTTTGGGACTTAACAATTGCGATTACAGGAACCAGGCAGGACAGAAACCCCCGACAACATTCTATTTAAATTAAAAAGCACTAAATTGGTACTTCACAAAGTTTATATAATTATTTATTACAGTCAGAGTCAAACACCAAAGAACGTTGCATAAACTGGAAGCTTTGCAGATTTTGAATGGTTGGGGGGACTGTAATTTGGTGGCATAATACTTGCCTGGCTTATTCAGAGCCCTAGGTTAATCCAAGCCTGACAAAGGGGGCAGGGGTAGAAAATCCATTAGATTTTCTAATTCATAATAACAAAAAGTTAAAAAACTAAGCTCCATTGTTTCATATAAAACAAACAAAAAAAAAAAACTTCTTAAAAAAGCTGGGGGAAGTGGGGACAGGGATGGTTCACGACTTTGATCCTAACACCCAGGAGGCAGAGGTAGAAGGATCTCCAAGTTCAAGGCCAGCCTGGCCTACAAAGCCAGTTCCAGCACAGCCAGGGCTACACAGAGAAACCCTGCCTTGAAAAAACAAAGACAAAAAAAAGAACAAACAAACAAATTGGGCGTAGTGGCACATACCTGTCATCCCAGCAGCGGGAAGGTGGTGGCAGGAGGATCCAGGGATTATAGCAGCCTGTACACAGCAAGTCGAGGCACTCCTGGGTTAGGAGACCCTGCCTCAAAATACTCATCAATCAATCACTAACAGATCTAATGGCCATCATCTTTAGCTATGGATAACTTTCTTCAAATTTAAAGAGATCCTGTGGGTTCCAGGCCAGCCTGGTCTACATAGCTAGTTCAAGGCCACCTGAGGTTATATGCTGAGACCATGCCTCAAAAATAAATAACTTAAATTCTAAAAGTGAAGAAGAATATAAAGGGACTTCTGCTCCTTCAAGGAAGGAGTCAACACTGAAAATGGACTCTTGTCCAAATGCACAAAGAGCTGCCACTGAGAACAGGTAACAGTCACCTTCCACAACAGAAACATCAAAATACTGAAATTCAGAAGTGAGAAATAGGGGCTACAGTAAAAATGTTTGGTTTTTTTTTTTTTTTTTCTTCAAGTTGCCAGGCATGGTTGTACTACCTGAATCAAAGCAGGAGGGTCAGAAATTCAGATGCCAACCTGGACTACTCAGTTGAGTTCGAGGCTAGCCAGGACTATGTCTCAAAACAACATAAAAAGTCCTTCTTGATGCTATAATATTAATTATATCTAGATACAGACATTATTTATATAAACCATAGCTCACTGTCAGAGTTCTTTCTTGGAAACACAGAAGAAAGCACACATAGCAGTTAGGAGGTGGGCAAGCATTTAGGGACTACAGCCACAAAACAGAACAAGAGTTCCAGGCCAGCCTGGTCCACAAAGCATGTCCAGGACACCCTGGTCTACAGAGTGAGCTCCAGAACAGCCTGGGCTACACAGAGACTCTGTCTCAAAATACAAACAACAAAAAAATCTGAACACTATTTATTCTCTTCAGGACAAGTGGCCCTCTCCACGTCACTGCCATTTTTTTAATTCTGCTTCAAAAACGTGCTTTCTTCAGGGCTCCAGCATCTTTCTCCAGTTGCCACGGTAATTCTATATTCTACCTCCTTTAAAGTACAGAGACCTACCAATGTACACTATTCTGTTACACTGGAATGAATGCGAACTCTCGGAATGTCAGTTTTTTTTTCTTTTTTCTTTTTTTGCGGGGGAGAGGGGTTCAAGACAGGGTTTTTCTATAGCTTTGGTGCATGTCCTGGAACTAGCTCTTGTAGACCAGGCTGGCCTCAAACTCACAGAGATCCGCCTGCCTCAGCCTCCCGTGTGCTGGGATTAAAGGAGTGCGCCACCACTGCCCGGCTGGAATGTCAGTTTTCTAATAAATTAATGCAGATGAGAACATTTACTTATCCAGGAGCAGCCACGGCTAAACTCAGTCTCTACTCAGACTTCAGGGTCTTCTTTTACTTCATCTTCTAGAAATAAATTTGAAGGGTTGGAGAGATGGCCCAGCAGTTAAGAGCACTGGCTGTTTTCCTAGAGGACCCTGGTTCAATTCCCAGCACTGACATGGCAGCCCATAACTGTCTGTAACTCCAGTTCCAGGGCATCTAACATCTTCACACAGATGTAAAATACCAATGCACATTAAAACAATTTAAAAAGTAATAAAATAAAATGAATTTGAATATAATTTGAACAAGAAAAAATAAAATAAATCTAGCTAATTTAAAATATACTAATTTTTAAAACCTAAAGTCCACACATCAGTGTAAAATGTAGTAAAATTTGACTGAAGACAAAAATATATCAACTGATATGACTGAAAGAGAAAACTGCCCTTCTCCCAAAAATACAATCATAAGCAAGTGCGTGCGAGCCAAAATAACTTAAAAAGAAGTGTTCATCAGATACCCAGCATGTGCCCAAGACTCCTCAAAAGGCAAGTGTACAAATAAATTCACATTATGAGTTTAAATTAAATGGTCTTACCTGACTTAGGAGAAAGGTTAAGGGCAGTTTATGCAGCAGAGAAATCACTCATTGCCTTTGGAAGGACCAGGGATGGGGCTCAAATCTGGTCAATTTTCTCATCTGTAAAGGGAAGATAATTGTATGTACCCATTGAGCTGCTTAGCAGAATTAAATTAGGTATTTCAAGAAGCCATGCTTAGCATGGTACCCAGCACATAGTAATCACTTAATGCTAACTGCTATTCGAAGCAGTAAGTGGTAGTTTATTAGTATTATCATTTTCGTCTCCAGTGTGCAGGGCGAAAATGCCCTCTTCCAGCTGCTAGTGGTTTTCTGAACGGCACAGTGTAATTCTCCACTAATTCAGGCTGGAGTTACAGAATACACTGAGAGATTTCTCCTGCGATCCACAGTAGAAACTATACCCAAACCTGCTTTCTATATCTGTAAAGAGCACTTGGGGTTGATTTTCTTCGGATAGAAAACACTAACAGAAGCCAGGCCTGGTGGCGCTTAAGAGGCAGAGGCAGGTACCTCTCTGTGAATTTAAGGCCAGCCTGGTCCACATAGTCATTTCTAGGGCAGCCAGGGCTACACAGTGAAACTGTCTCAAAAAAAGAAAAGTAGCAAGTGGAACGGTGTCTGGGGCTTGGGCACTGCTTCTTCCCTACACATGGAGCGCTCAGGTTTGATTCCCTAGTAACTCTGGAGCACGCACGCTCGCACGCGCGCGCGTGCACGCGCGCACACACACACACACACACACACACACGGCTGATTTGATTAGAATAGCCATCAGCACCAGTTAATAATTCCTTACAACAAATGCTTACTGGATGCTGGGGCCCCAGTCACGACTGCTGCAGGACCAGAAGGAGAAAAAGTAAGTTGTGGCTGAACTCAGACCTTTTTTCTAAGAATCCGAGACTAATGGCTCTTCCACTACCGAGTCCATCCACTTTCCCCTCCCTTCTCCCACTAGAATTCTCTGGAGCACGTGACGCTGGAGACCACTGTCTCTTGGAAATGGTCTCTCCTGGCCTCAGCCAGTATTCTAGTGTCGTCGTGTCCCCCCTTCCCACCCAGCAGGCACTGCTGGCCAAGCTTCTTTATTTACTTTATAGCGGCCCTTGATGAAAGGCCGACGGGGCAGACGTGGGCTACAAGCAGACTTCAGCAAACTGCTCTTATGAAGGCTCCAAATCAAACAAGTTTCAGCAAGTTACTGAATAAAAAAAAAAGCAGACTTCACAGGGTGTGGTGGCTCACACCTGTAATCTACAACATTAGAGAGGTTGAGGCAGGAGGATTGCTGTAAATTCAAGTCTGTGAATTCCAGGTCACCTAGAACCAGTGTGAAATACTGTCTCAAAAAAGAACACAAGCTGGCTGGGAGAATGGCTACAAGTTCAAGGCCATCCAGAACTGTGGGAGACAGACACTTTCTCCTTCCTTTCTTAATTCTCTCTCTCTCTCTCTCTCTCTCTCTCTCTCTCTCTCTCTCTCTCTCTCTCTTTCGAGACAAGGTTTCTCAGAAGCTATGGAGTCAGTCCTGGAACTCGCTTTGTAGACCAGACTGGCCTCGAACTCAGGAGATCCTCCTGCCTCTGTCTCCTGAATGTTGGGATTAAAGGCGTGCACCACCACTGCCCAACTGAGACCTTCTCTTAATACAACAAAGAAACTAAAAACTAAAATTCAGTCCTACATCCAGACCTTCCAAGTTCTCAGGATTTAAAATTCTCAGATTTTAACATTTTCAGGCCAGCAGTGGTTGAAATTTCTAAATATTCAAGATCAAATTACTTTATAATCTGTTCTATCTATAAAGTCACCAAGTTACAAACAAAAGTATAAGGCACACAGATCATTTCCAGGGCACTTATTGCCATTTTTAATGTGCATCTGACTCCAGGATTTCAAACTCTGTACAGATTGTCCATGTACACAAATCTGTTTTCATTTCCCGACAGTCACTATCAAAGCTGCCTACTCCTACCATCCACCCCGCCAGCACCTCCACACAGCCACACTTCTGAGGCCTCTTACCCTCTAAGTGGCCTTTGCCACAGCCTGTTCTCTGGCTCACAGCCACCGTAGTTCAAACCCTCTGTCTTCTGGGGAGCCGCCGTACTGGAATTCCCTACAGTCTTGCCCCCTTTATTTTACTTACTCTTTATACTACTCCAATCTACTATAATTTAAGTAATATACTTGACCAAAGACTCTAAGGTCTTACAAGTTTTAAAGAAACCCATACTCCTTACCCCAACAGAGAAACTTGAGTCTCTACTAAGTCTCCACTCCCCTGGTCCAAGGCCACAAAGAGCCACAATTTGCAACACAGAATGCTCTATTGCCTAGGCATTTATTCAGACTTGCGGTCCCACCTCCTGAAATACCTAACTCCTCCCATTTGCTTAGGGCAGAAACCTCTGATGCAAAGCCCTCCTAGGGCCTTCCAATGCCAGAGTAGAAAAATAGGTTTCCTTCCTCCCGTTTTACCTATTTGTATCATTCAATGTTGTAAATATCAGTTTTCTAAGTTTTCTTCTCCACCAGACTAAAACTCTGTGATGGGGGAGGCGAGGAGGAAGAGCTACCTAGAGCTATGGCTTGGTTGCTTGGTAGAGTTGCTCACCAACAGTGCCACAAGTCCTGGGTTCAATAATCAATCAACAGCACCTCAGAAATAATGGTACATGCCTAAAATCTCTGCTCTGCAGGTTCCAAAGTTCAAGGTCATACTTCCTGCAGGAGACTCTGTCTTTCTTTTTAAACTGAAACAAGCAAACTAACAAACAGAAAGTCTCTGTATTGTCTGGCTAGGTGCAGACACAAGACAGTTGATCTGTTAGAGGAATAAATGACACAGGAGTCAATGAGCCTGTCACCTCCTCAGGTCACTCCAGAATAAGCCTACCAAGGCCACAAACTACCCAGGCCCTCAAAGCCACTAAAGGAACTCTAAATCTTAAGGGCAGACAGGGAGGAATGGAGGATGTCAAGTTCAAATTCACTTCAGTAGTAGAGGCTGCAAGGCTCTGGGTTCAGTGGCCAGTACCACAAGAAAATGAAAAGAAATTATTCAGGCAGTGGTGGTGCACTCGGGAAGCAAAGAATCTCTGTGAGTTCGAGGCCAGCCTGGTCTACAGCGCTCTGTAGCTCCAGCACAGGCTCCAGCACAGGCTCCACAGCCGTACTACAGAACAGGTGACGTCAGTGCTTAGCTCACCGACGGAGAAACTGAGACAAAGCCTCACTCTGTCCCTAAACACAGCTCTGGCTGACATTAAACTCATGATCCTCCTGTCTCAGCCTCTGAAGTTTACAGGTAAGCTACAGTTCCAGCCTGAAGCTAAGATTATTAATAAAGTCACTTTTAGGGAGCTGGAGAGATGGCTCAGCAGTTAAGAGCGTATGTTGTTCTTTCCTAGCACCCAATGGCAGCTCACAACTGCCTGTAACTCTAAGATCTGGCACTTCACATAGACATACATGCAGGCAAAACACCACACGCACATAAAATAAAAACTTGTAAAAATAAAATCAATTTTTAAAATATTTTTATTTCTAATCATGAGAGTATGTATGGTCTATGTGGGTTTACACACCTCTGGAGTGTCTGAGCCCCAGAATCTGAAGTTACAGTCATGAGCAATCAAATGTCATGCTGAGAATAGAACCCGGATCCTCTAGGAGAGCAGCACGTACTCTTAAGCACTGGGCCGTGTCTGCAGTCCCCGCTTTATTTTGATGTGTCCACGTATGGATATACGAATGCGTGAGTGTTGGTGCTCTCGGGAGTCCAGGAGGGCATGGGGTCACCTGCAGCAGGCCGTTGGGATCCACCAGTGTGGGTGCTGGGAACCAAACAGTTCTCTGCAAGAGCAGCAAATGCTCTTAAACACTGAACAATCTCTCCAGCCTGCCTTTAAAATAACAGTAGTAATTATTGCTGTTGTTATTATTATTATAAAAATAGTTCTCCCATGGACTCTAGAACTCACTATATACACTAGACTGACTGGGCTCAAATGCAGAGATCCACCTGCCTCTGCCTCCCTAGGATTAAGTGTCTGCCACCATTCCCAGCTTAGTGTTCCTTTTGATTTGAATAATAACATTAGTTTGAGAGGTTGTCGGAATGGCTCAGCTGGTGAAGGCACTTGTTGCCAATCCTGACGGTCTGAGCTCAGTCTGTGGGACCCACTTTGTGGAATCAGAAAACTTGACTCCTGTAAGTTGTCTTCTGACCCCACATGCATAAACACACACACACACACAAAATACAATTACATTAAAAATATTCATCTTAATTATAAGGTTTCATATCACTAGGATTAAAGACCAATTTGATTCTAAAGCCCAAACTTTGAGCCAATACAAAAGTTACCTGCAGGGGTCCAAGCTTAAGCTGTCTGCACCTCACACAAGACCAGAAGGCACTAAAATGCTACCATCCTGAGCAGGACTGATAGAGCTGCTCTCCAAATCTAGTATGAGTATGTACTATTTTTAGTAAGGGAAAAAGCAAACAAACAAGATGTTACTTAGATGGTGTTACTAAAGAACATAGGGTAGGCTAGAAGAAGCATCTAATCCTTATAGCAAGGAATTTTATTTCCCTGTCCTGTTAAAGAAACCAAAGATTAAGAAGCAACAGGACCAGAGCAGAGCACAACCCAAAGCCTGCTCCAACCACACACAACTGGACGATGGCGGGATACACAGAGCCCACCAGAAAAGGAGGTCTTCCAGAGAGGGTGGGGTGGGTGCTAACTGTGTAGCCAGGCTGGTCTTGAACCTGGGTCCTCTGGCCCTGCAGGTGTCAGGTTGTGAGACCCATCTCCAAAATAAATATGGAAATAAGGTAGATCACATTATGTGAAAGAATTAGAATCACATGGTCTGTCACCTTAAATCAGGGGAGGAAAAGCAGGAGGCATGACATTTTAACTTATGTTTCTCCCAAATCTCAAAATGGCCAGGAGCACTGTCTAAAACCAGCCTTCACGGGCCTCCGGGATACGCTCACAGCCCACTCTTGGGCCACTTTGAGAACACAGCTGTCTTCACCCTACTCTACAGCCCTGAGCCAGTCTCACCTACTGCTTCACAAAGGATCAGGTGCGGAAAGAAGCTGTCTTTAGACACAAATGCCAGGCTGTCTAAAATCCCCAAACTGAGATACTGGGAGCTAGCCCAAAAGATCTTAGCGAAAGGGAAAGAAAGTGTTTGGTTAAACTAACACTTTTAAGAGCTCACACTTCAGACTGTCTATCTAAATACAAACTTTCTATCCTCTAAACTTAGCAGCCCTGGGAGCCAGACTGAGGGCTCAGAAGTCAAGAGCGTGGGTTGCTCTGTCAGGTGACCCAGGGTTCATCCTCAGCACAAGCAACTGGAACTCCAGTTCCAGGGGATCTGACACCCTCTTCTGGCCTCCTCAAGTACAACACCCACATGGTGCAGAGCCACACCTGCAGGCAAAACACCCTAACACAAAAATAAAATAATTTTTAAAAATAGCAGCAATATGATTTTCTGGAAAGAAAAAAAATGGAGATGGGCTCCACAAATTTCTTTATGAAATCTTTCAGAGCAAAGAAAAGTTGAGTTATAAACTTCTACTTTTTAAACAAAACAACTCACTGTGAAAAAGACAGTCCTTTTTCAATTAAAATAATTCAGCATGTTCCCAGAAAGTCTCTTATTAGTTTGAAATAAAATTAACTTTGAAGACAACAAATCAACCATTTCTTTAGGAATAAAACAGCCCATGAATGGGTTACAACAAGGAATTAAAATGTTTGGGACAGGATGTGGGGGGAAAAACCATCAAACTTTCAGTATTTGTACATATATAGTTTCTGAAACTCTAAAGAATATGAAGCTTAAGATAAGCACTAAATACATGGACCTCTCAGTTTGAGGCCAGTCGGGTCTAAGAGTGAGTTCTAGGACTACAGAGACACCCTGTCTCGAAAAACAAACAGCACAACAAATGAACACAAAAACATATTATAAAATAGTAAGATTTCCTTCGACTTTTAAAATATCCTGGGAAAGGGGGACTGAGAATGAGTTTTTTCTATACGGTTTGCTCTAAAAGTAAGGGCCATAACAGGAATAATGGCTTTGCTATACACATGCATGAAATGCCCTAGTCAATAAGCAATTTCAATTAATCAATAACGTAAAACGACCATTACATGTAATTTGCATTTTAATACCAAATCCATACCATCTTCAAATATCAAGACTTTCTTAGGCACAAGTCTAAATGGCTGGCCATCTAACACTGAGAAAACAGAGCTCTGTTTTAGCCAGACAAAAGCCAAGGATCCTTGGTAAGAACCATGTAAGGAGCCTCACTGTGATGCCTGAGAGAAGTCAGACCAAGTCATGATTACCCCCGGCTTCTACAACTGACAGGCAGTTTTTCTCTACTACTGAGTGATCAGAACATGGACTGCCTCTGCCAGCAATCTCCAACCTGCAAACACACACACACAGAGACACACACACACACACACACAGACCCAAGCTCTACTAATAAAGGGGTCAAATGAACTTGCCACACATGCCCACGATGGGCTGGAGGTGGCCGGGCCATGCACGCTGCAATTTCAACACTAAACAACAACCAGAAGGCGGTCAGCTGTAGCCCAGCCTAGCCTTGAAAAGTAGGAAATCTAGATTTTGAAATTTAAGTTTACTACGTGAAAGTAAAAGAAGGGAAAAAAAAAGTTTCAGAGTTGATGGCACCAAAACCAGAACCAAAATCGAGTTCGTTTATAGGGTAGGCCAAAGTCAAAGTCTATGTTCAGTTCACAGGGCTCCTCCGCAGACCCCTGAGCTGGAGCAATCACAACTTTCAGTGTCTTAAAACCCTCTTCTCTCTAATTGTAGACAGACATCTAAGGGTATCACACAAGGCTAAACAGTTACTATCAGAACAAACCAATCACTGCTCCTTAAACTGCAGGTAGACCTTGCTTCAAAAGCCGCCCTGCCCTCCAGTTCCTTCCTCCCAATTTTGAATGCTCTGCAACGCCTGTCAGCGAGGTCCCCCCATGGCTTCAGTTTCTGAGTTGGTTTTACCGGACAGTGACCAAATCAGAAGGGGAATCTCCTACAACTGGGGGCCCGGGGGCTGCTCCGAAGCCTGCCTGGTCCTGCCCCTCGCCCTGACAGTTTGCTCTCTGCCCCTACTTACTATCTTTCTGCCCGGAGCTGTCCAGAAAGGAGGGATTGGGAGACCCAGAGGAGTCAGGGGGGGAATAAAGGTGGGAGTGATAAATGAACAAGTAACACCCCCACGGCTGTTCCGTGGGGTACGGGATTTCAAAAAGTGGGGGAGGCCGACGGGCAAAGACTGTGCAGTGGAAACAGCACCTGAACCGACCTCCTCCCTTCCCACCCCCCAAAGCCCAGTCACTAACTAATAACGCTACGAAAAACCCCTTGAAAACTTTTCCAAACCGGAAGAGAAGGCTTCTCCCCGGGCCTGCGAGCTCGTGGGGAACGGGCTGGAGTTGGCAGCCCCGAGGGGGACCGCGGGGAGTGGGGTGGGGCGCGGGCGAGGGGTGCAGGGGCGGAGTACCTCGAATGGACGGGAACTGGCGGAGAGTTTCGGGCCAGCCGAGGGCTCTCCCGCACGGCCTCGGGGGTCCCCGGCGCTAGGACCGGGGCTCCCCGGAGAGCAGCAACCCCCAATCCGGGCCTACAAGGAAACTTTCCGGGCCGCGCGGCTGCACCTGACTTCTCGCCGCCCCTCCACCCCACGCCCGCCAGGCCGCCCGCCCCGCCCCGGCCAGGCCGTCCGGAGCGCCGCCGAGGGGCGATAAATAAACCCCTCAGTTACCGGGATCCCGGGCCCGTCCGTCCGCCTGCCCGACGCTCGGGGCCGGGGGCGGCCTCACACTCTGCCGCCCGGGTCCCCGCCGCCCGGCCTTCCGCCCCGCGGGAGAGCCTGGGGCCGGCGCAGGATGCAGCCCGCCCCGCCGTCCGTCCGCCCGCCCGCCCCGAGGCCCCGGGGGACCCAGGGGCGCGGGAGGCCTGTGGCGCGGGGGCAGGGCGCGGCCGCCGCGGAGCCCGAGGCCTAGGGCGCCCCCCCACACCTCCGCGGCGCTCCCCAGGCCCGGCCCGCGCAGGCCGCGCTCGGTCCGCCGCCGGAACCCCCGCCGTAGCCGCCCGCGGGCGACCCCGAGGCCCCCAGTCCCCGGGCCCCTGCCACCCTAGCGCCGGCCCCACTCACCCTTTCATTCTCCGCCCGCGGCCTGGCGTGGGCCGGCGAATCCCCGGCCTCACGTAAGCGCGCTCGCCGCCCGCCCTGCCTGCGCGGCCCAGCCCGCCGCCCTACGGGAGCCCGGGGATGTGGGCCGGGCCTGGGGCCGCCTCTGCTTACCTTTCAGCTGCCTTTTTTTTTTTTTTCTGTTTTTTTTTTTTCTCCTCCTCCTTCCCCCCCCCTCCCCCGCCCTTCCCTCGACTGCGCTGACAGATCAGAGAGGCGCTGGCGGTGGACTAGGAAGCTCGGCTGCTACTGCTCTCCCCCTGGGCTTCGAACAAGAGGGGTGAGGATCATATTTTTATTTTGGGTCGGCGATCATTAGGGGGAAATCCCTGAATGTACTCTCCAGCCGAGAAGGCAGGGCTGCCCGGCTGCACTGGCAGGGGCAGCAGCCTCCGACAGCACCACTACAGGCACCGCGAGGACATGACACCACACAGCAGTCCTCTGCCCTCCGAAACGACAACTTTCCTACCATCTTGGAGGCAGAGCAAAGAGGAGCCAAGGGGAAAAGTGCAACCGGCTGCGGATAAAGTACAGATCTCTACCTCTCCTCTCTGGAAAAAGTCCACACTCGCGGTCTACGCCGGCGCCTAGGGGGTCTGAAAAGCGGGGAAGAAAACAAGCAAGTTCATTTGCTCCGTGGGGGGAGGGGGGAAATGTTTCTGCACCTCTGATGGAAAGAAATCTTTACAAGACACAGGTTTTACGATATTATTGTTTTCCATTTTAATTTTTCCCCCGGTGGTGACAGTGGTAGCTTAATTTTTTTTCAGACTAATTATGATTTTTCTTTGTGGCAGGCCCAAGTTCGGTATGTGGTGGTCAGTCTGTAAATTGGCACCTCAGAGACTTCAAGGTCACTTTATCGTATTTATTTTGTTGCCCGTTTATATTGTATGTATGCGTGCTTATGTTTTCAGGTTACAGTTAAGATTTTGTGGTCTTGGTATCCACGAAACTGAGGGTGCTGCAAGTCAATTGTAAAGAGATGTCTTAAAAGATAGCTGTTTATTTTTCACAGTGCAAATAAAGCACTGTGTATCTAAAGCGTCCTACAGCAGACCAAGCCTGTGGTCTGTCTGCCCAAGAAGAAAGATTACTCCACTAAACCTAGCAGTAGACTGAAAGATGCTTTGGATTTTCTTTAAGTAAAATTATTTATTAAGAATTACATCTAGGATGTCATTTATGTTACTTTCTTCAGTTTGTATAGATAGTTTAACGTTCAGGTCTTCGGTGTATTAGTACAGTTCTGTCTGCCTCTCTAACATAGAATTGAAGGGTGCGTTTGTCTTCCTAGTGTTGAAATGTTCAGAACATCCAGTGTAGTGCCAGCCTGTTGAGTAACTTTATAGACTGCAGAGATGTCATGAATTTACTTTTGGTTTTTTGAGTCCGGGTTTCTCTGTAGCTTTGGAACCTGTCCTGGAACTAGCTCTTGTAGACCACGATGACCCCGAACTCACAGAGATCTGCCTGCCTCTGTCTCCAAGTGCTGGGATTAAAGGCTTGTGCCACCACCACCCCACTGCCTGTCTGGTGACCAGCTGATTTCAATGAGCTGGAATGGAAGGAAGGCGATGACAAAGCAGGTGTGACTAGGTCAGACTGACAAGGGCCAGAGATGTGTTTTTTTTTTTTTTTTTGATAGTTATTGAGTTCTACATTTTTCTCTGCTCCCCTCCCTGCCTCTCCTTCCACAAGATCCCCATGCTCCCAATTTACTCAGGAGATCTTGTCTTCTTCTACTTTCTACTTCCCATGTAGATTAGATCTATGTAAGTCTCTCTTAGTGTCCTCATTGTTGTCTAAGTTCTCTGGGATTGTGGTTTGTAGGCTGCTTTCTTTGTTTTATGTTTAAAAACCACTTATGAGTAAGTACATGTGATAATTGTTTTTCTGTGTCTCAGTTACATCACTCAAAATAATGTTTTCTAGCTCCATCCATTTTCCTGCAAAATTCAAGCTGTCATTTTTTTCTGCTGTGTAGTACTCCATTGTATAAATGTCCCACATTTTCCTTATCCATTCTCCGATCAACGGGCATATAGGTTGTTTTCAGGTTCTGGCTATGACAAACAATGCTGCTATGAACATAGTTGAACACATGTCCTTGTGGCATGATTGAGCATCCTTTGGATATATACCCAAAAGTGGTATTACTGGAAGGTTGTTTCCTAATTTTCTGAGAAATCGCCACACTGACATTCAAAGGGGCTGTACCAGCTTGCATTCCCACCAGCAATGCAGAAGTGTTCCCTTTTCCCCACAACCTCTCCAGCATAAGTTGTCATCAGTGTTTTTGATCTTGGCCATTCTTACAGGTGTAAGATGGAATCTCAGAGTTGTTTTGGTTTGCATTTCTCTGATGACTAAGGATGTCTTTCAGTCATTTTAGATTCCTCTGTTGAGAGTTCTCTGTTTAGGTCTGCACTCCATTTTTTTATTGGATTATGTGATCTTTTGGTGTCCAATTTCTTGAGTTCTTTGTATATTTTGGAGATCAGCCCTCTGTCTGATATGGAGTTAGTGAAGATCTTTTCCCATTCTGTAGGCTGGCATTTTGTCTTGTTGACAGAAGCTTTTCAGTTTCAGGAGGTCCCATTTACTAATTGTTTCTCTGAGTGTCTGTGCTGCTGGGGTTATATTTAGGAAGTGGTGTCCTGTACCAATGTGTTCAAGTGTACTTCCCACTTTTTCTTTTATAAGATTCAGTGTGGCTGGCTTTATGTTGAAGTCTTTGATCCATTTGGACTTGAGTTTTGTGCATGGTGATAGATATGGGTCTATTTTCATTCTTCTACATGTTGATATCCAGTTATGCCAGCACCACTTGTAAAATATGCTTTCTTTTTTTCATTTGATATTTTTTGCTTCTTTATCAAATATCAGGTGTTCGAAGATGTGTGGATTGATATCCGGGTCTTCTATTCGGGTCCATTGGTCCTCCTGTCTGTTCTTATGCCAGTACCAAGCTGTTTTCGGTACTGTAGCTCTGTAGTAGAGTTTGAAGTCAGGAATTGAATTTACTTTTTTAAAAAATGATTTATTTATTTTTATTTTATGTGCATTGGTGTCTTACCTGCATGTATGTCTGTGTGAAAGTGTGGAGTCCCCTGGAACTGGAGTTAAAGACAGTTGTGAGCTGCCATGTGGGTGCTGGGAATTGAACCTGGGTCCTCTGGAAGAGAAGCCAAGGAGTGCTCTTAACCACTAAGTCATCTCTCCAGCCCCAGAATTTCCTTTATTTTTCTTTTTCTTTTTCCGTAAGAGCAAACTTTAGTACATAAAGAGTATCAAAGTTAAACTGTCCTGTGTAGAGGTGACACTGAGGTGCTATATGCTGGCTCTACATAGTGGAGGATTACTTGCTGATGCATGAGGAGCGCAATAGGAAATGACCAGGCTGTTCGCATGTTCCAAGGGAATGAGGAGTTTTCATTTAAATTCATTACAAATCATTTAGGAGTAACTGATAACTCAAGTTTAAAATGCCTACTTCTGAGTAACCACTTTAAGATTAATTCAGATACTCTTTGTAGAACTTTATTATCTAAATTTGCATGTAATATCTTCTGAGAGTTTTACCTCCCTTTGATGGGAAAAACTAGAGGCATTAAAATTAGCCAGTTTCTCACACCTTGGAAACCTTACTTGTGAAGTTGTGTTATATTTACAGTTTTATTGTTTCTTTTGCTTTGTTTTGTTTGTTTTGAGATAGGATCTTGCTGTATAACCCAAGCTGACCCTGAACTCAATGTGTAGTTCAGACCTGCATTGAACTCCTAGCAATCCTCCTGCCTCTCAAGTGCTTGTATTAGTTGCATACCATACCACCTAACCCGTATTTGTTCTTTATCACGTGGACACGAAGCCCAGTAGTTGTTAGGAGAGAGTGAGTTTCCACGACTGAGATCACTGTTGGAACTGGAAAGCACGGTTGCCAGCAGTGTGCAAACCCTGCACGTGCCTTAACTTTATATAGACGATGGTCCCAGCATGCCGTGTGCTGAAGCAGCCTTAGTATTCAGTCAGTGTGCAATCAACCCTCCTGCCACCGCAGACCTGCTTGTGTGACCAGCAAAGGCCGTGGCGCTTGACTTTAGGGTTTCATTGCTGTTTCGTGTCCCGGGTTTTACATTGTCATAACCCATGTGTACCCCATCATCCCAGCTAGCCAAAATTTGGGGGATTACAGTTCAGCCAAGAAGGAAGACATCCCACTAAATCTACTGTTAGAGAAGCCAGTTGTGAAGATTTGTTAGATTTAGCATGTGGAGAGGCCCTGAGTTCCTCAAGTGGAGGTCAGAAGACAGTCTGTGGGAGTCTCTCCTTCCACCATCGATCCATCTCAGGGATCAAACTCAGGTCATCAGGTTTGGCAGAAAGAGACTTTACCCATGAACCATCTTACCAGCCCAGGATTTGTTTAGGCTGACAGTTAAAAGCATTCCAATGCCATGTGTGATTCCTAGGAACTGTGGGTGCTAATACAAATTAATAACAATTTAGGAGCCCTTGTTTTCCCCAGTGAAATCCTCTGTGAATATCAAATTTAGCTGATATTGCTGAGCACTTGACAGACCTTGGGAACCTTTCTAGACGCTTCATTTCTGTTTATTTATTTTATTTTATTGGTTTTTCGAGACGGGGTTTCTCTGTGTATCCCTGACTGTCCTGGAACTCATGCTGTAGACCAGACTGGTCTTGAACTCAGAGGTCTGCCTGCCTCTGTCTCCAGAATGCTGGGATCTGTGTGCACCAGCGCCACCTGGCTAGACATTTTAATGTATGTGTTATTTATTTGCTGTTTTGGGTTTGGTTTAGTTTGAGACTGTTCCACTATGTTACCCAGGCTGGTCTAGAACTCAGTCTGTAGACCACGCTGCCCTTGAATTCACAGAGATCCCCTTTACCTCTGCCTCATGAGTGCTGGAATTAAATCTATATACCACTGTCTTCTCCCCTTTTTGAGGAAGGGTCTTTCCCTGTAGTCCAGGATGGCCTTGAGCTCCCTTTGTGGCCCGAGGTAGTCTTGAATTCATAATCCTTTTACCACAGCCTGTAAAGTGTTAAAATTATATATACCAAGATATCTTGCTGGATCTGCCTTTTGCTACTAATGATTTTAGTTTCGTAAAAATTGAGTACTTGGCTGGAGAGATGGCTCAGTGGTTAAGAGCAGCTACTGCTCTTTCAGAGGACCCGGGTTCAGTTCCTCACACCCACAGAGTAGGCCCCAAACATGTATATCTCAAGTTCTGGGGAATTCAATGTCCTCTTCTGACCTCAGTGGGCACCAGAAATGCATGTAGTATATATGCATACATGCAGGCAAAACACACACATAAACCTGAAATTTGAGTACCTCATTGTGAATATTATAATGAAGTTATTAAGAAAATGACAACTAGATCCTGTCTGTAAAAGTTCTCCTTTATACGGTGATATATATGGAAATAAAACAATAGCCACTATTTTGCTTGCTTACTAAAGAATTAGTTTCAAAAATCTCATTTAGAGATTGTAAATTTAAAGTAAAAGATTCATGTGTGCCATCAGTGAAAAAGCCATCCCTTCCCTGGCAAATGTCTGGTGACAGAATCATCAACTCTTTTTTTTTCTTTAAAGAAAGAATCCGCTGACAATAGACATTGTTACTCAGTTTTACTAAGACTTTTGTTTGATTTGGAGGGAGCTTGTTTTGTGGGTCGCTTGGGTTTTATTCTTTTTTGAGAAAGGGTCTCATGTGCCCTAGGCTAGCCTCAAACTGTATATAGCTGATTCTCCTCCCCCCAACTTTGAAGTGCTGGGGTCATGGACATGTATACCACATCCAGCATATTAAACACTGAGGGCAGGCTCCATGCCAAACACTGGCTTGGTAGCTAATACCAGGCAGGAGGATGGACAGACAGATCCAGAGACCTTGCTTGCATGGATGAATGAGTGTCGCAACACAGCGCTGCAGTTATTGCAGAGGCTGGCTGAGCAGCTAAGCTGAGCCAGCTCCTGGCTGCTGTGGGGTTGTGACTCATCAATATCTACTGGGCAACAGATCCCAAGGCCCTGAAATGCGTAAGTGGCAGGTACTGTGTGCCTAACACTGACCACAGACAATTCTAAGCCTGTTTTAGAAACAGCCATTGATAGTATTTCTACCTAAAACAAAGACTGGGTTTTACTTTGGTTACTGGGTCTTGCAAGAAACTATCTCATTCATTGATATATATATATCAAGATATTCTATATAGAATAAATATATTCTATATATTATATAGTCTATATAGAATATAAAAATACAATTTATGTTTTGAGATGTGTGTGTGTGTGTGTGTGTGCGCGCGTTCAATGAAAGAAGTAAACAGGGAAAGAAAAAGAAACTGTCTCGGGTACACATTGTATAGAGCAGACACAAAGCTTTAGATTATTTCAGTGTGAAATTTCTGTAAATATATGTAAAGTATATATGAGTTTAAGCTAGGCATGGTGGCACATGCCTTTTAATCTCAGCAACTTGGTAAGCAGAGGAAAGAAGATCTCTTCAAGTTCAAGGCCAGCCTGGTCTACAGTTCCAGGATAACCAGGACTATTTAGTGAATCTCTCTTGTGCGCTCTCTCTCGCTCTCTCTCTCTCTCTTTCTCGTATATGTGTATATACATATATATGTATATCCATTCAAGTGTGGTCACATAAGCATTAACTAGATAATCTAAATTCTAACCTTTACCCAGGACCAACCACTTAGGCCTGAGAACTGTTATCTGATTTTATGCTACAAATCGAGAAAGGAGTTTGAGAGTTCTGGAGGGAGGAGGCTGTTCATTTTGTGGGTCTCGTCTCAAAGTCCAGAGATACCCTTCCAGACCGCGGTAGTCAGTGGCTGTGCTGATAGTAGCCAAGACTGTGGCCTCTTCAAGCTATAGGCAGAGAACGTAGGTGACAATGTAGCCTCAACTGTAGACATTGGGGGACAGGAAAATAACTCTCCACCACAAGTCACAATGTAAGGGATTATTAGTTTTTTTTTTTAAAAAAAAAAGCTTCAAAGCAAGATCAGAAATTGGATCTAGGTAGAATTAGCAATGATAGTCAACCTTTTCAGTAATTTACAGTGGGGAAAAAGAAGTGTCCCCAAAGTGATGGTTAGTAAAATGGAGTAAAGAGAGAAATCCCTAGAGACCTCAGGATAATAAGCATGGTTTAGCACCAGGTGACAGTGTTCATTTCTGTGGCATTCCTGGCTAAACAAGCCTTTGTAGACCCGCTAGGAATGTAATCACGATTTCCATGGGACATTGTGGACACAGCCACTAATCAGTTTAGACCTGCGCTCCTGAGTCCTCAGCACGCAGGCATTCTGATAGACTGCCAGAGTTCAGAGTAAGGCGGGGCAGTGCAGGAGCAAACCCACTGGCTCAGGATAAAGGGAGGAACTCAGTGGAAAAGAGTGTCAGAACGGTCGTACTGCAGAAGAAAAGGAAAAACCTCTGTGACTCAAATTAGACTGTTTATCTTTACTCTGTGTGCTTTGCAGCTCCTGGCTGTCATGCGGTCTTATAGACATTTGCATTTTGTCTTACTCTTGCTTTTTCTCTATGAGAGACACTGTCTCTCAAACTAGCCTGGGGTTAACTGTGTGAACCGGACTGGCCAGGAAACCGGGTCAGTCTTCCAGCCCCAGCCTTCGAGGTGCTGTGATAAAGGCGTGGTCCACCCTGCCTGACTGTGTTTCAGACTTACAGCCCGAAGGAGGGCCAGGGCCATGGCTCAGCAGAGAAAGACCCTTGGGCAACCTAGCTTCTCTCCCTCTGGCTGCACCTTGAGGCAAGAGGAGTGAACGGGCTCCACAGAGCTTTCACCTAGCTTCACACCTACACAGTCAGCCTCCTCCACCGCCACACAGATAGCTAATAATCCATTTCAAATCAGAATAAGAAAGACATGAGCAGGGGCTGGAGAGAGGCCTCAGTGGTTAAGAGTACTGACTGCTCTTCCAGAGGACCTGGGTTCAATTCCCCCACAGGGGAGCTCACAATGGTCTGTAACTCCAAGATCTGCTGTCCTCACACAGATATACATACAGGCAGAATACCAATGCACATAAAATAAAAATAAAGTATAGTTAAAAAAAGAAATGAGACAAAAGCAGGTAAAATTCGCCTTGCCCTCCTATTTGCTGGTACTTTTTTTGGCCACTTATTGTGGTGTCTTTGTCTCTGCCATGAGGACCCATGGCAGAACGTCACTCGGCATAACCAAGACCTAGAGTTTGGTTCCCAGCATCGGAGGGAAAAAAGTATTAACATATCACATGTGTGGGTGTGTCCCTGAACTGGGACCAAAAAAAAGAAACGTGAAGTGAAACACTGCTGCTGTGTTTTTAAAGGTGAAATGTGTGGTGCTTCTGTCACTGAACAGTGAGCAAGAAACGTAGTGGGTGGTGGGGTGGATAGATAGATGATTGATAGGTAGATAGATAGATAGATAGATAGATAGATAGATAGATAGATAATAGAATAGATAGATAGATGATAGATAGATAATAGATATAGATAGATAGATAGATGATAGATAGATAGGTGATAGATAGATAGATAGATAGATAGATAGATAGATAGATAGATAGATGATAGACAGATGATTGATAGATAGATAGATAGATAGGTGATAGATAGATAGATAGATAGATAGATGATAGATAGATAGATAGATAGATAGATAGATAGATAGATAGATAGGTGATAGATAGATAGATAGATAGATGATAGACAGATGATTGATAGATAGATAGATAGGTGATAGATAGATAGATAGATAGGTGATAGATAGATAGATAGACAGACAGATGATTGATAGATAGATAGGTGATAGATAGATAGATAGATAGATAGATAGATAGATGATAGATAATAGATAGATGATAGATAGATAGATAGATAGATAGAAAGAATAGATAGAAAGAATAGATAGAAAGAATAGATAGAAAGAATAGATAGAAAGAATAGATAGAAAGAATAGATAGATATAATAGATGGGTGGGTGGATAGACAGACAGACAGACAGATAGATATAATAGGTGGGTGGGTGGATAGACAGACAGAGATAATAGATGGGTGGGTGGATAGACAGACAGATAGAGATAATGGGTGGGTGGATGGATGGGTGGGTAGACAGATAGACAGATATAGATAATAGATGGGTGGATGGATGGATGGATAGATGGGTGGGTGTTGGGGACTGCAGACCATCAGACCCTGAATTTCCCGTAAACAGCTTGTTTTCCTCTGCTCTGAGCAGCCTGCAGCTGCCCTGAGCACAAGACCCTGATGGCAGGGGAGTGGTTTCTGGTGACCCTGCAGCCGAAAGATCCTGAGAGCTGGGGCGTGGCCAGAGCACTATATAAGCTGCCCCTGAACACAATAAAGGGGGCATTCTTGTTTCAAGGATGACCCGTGTCTCTGTGTCTTTGTGTGTTTAAATCTCCAGACCCTTGCCCGGCTGGCAAACATGCAGTGCAGGCATAGTACTATGGTACACATAGCAAAATGGACGGTACAGGTGGGTGGGTGGGTAGATAGGTAGATAGATGTGCCCCATTCTTGATTTACATTTAAATCACAGGAATGATGGAATCTGAGGAAAAACTTGAGGTTACCAGTTTTAAATTATGCAACCTCCCTCACTCACACACACAGTCACTGGCAGAGCTAAACACACATCCATGGGAAATTTGTTAACTAATTAACATGTGTCACCCTGGCTAGAGCATCTCATCAAAATGTAGTGTGTCCGTGCAATTTAGGTCACCCTGGTTCACAGACACAAAGGAGCCAGACAAGATGGATGGAATCACTGTGTTGTCATGAAAAAAACAAAACAAAACAAAACAAAAAAAAAACTGGCAATGCAAAGGCTTCTCTGGTGGAAAAGGAAGTAAAATGAGTTTTAGGATTTGAATGGGAATGCCACCCCTATCATGTACACTGGTTTATTTCCCAACTGATGAGCTTGTGTGTGGTGATATTTTGTTTGTGCTTTAACAAATAAAGCCTGCCTGAAGATTAGAGTGTGGAGCTAACTACTAGTTAGCCATAGAGGCCAGGGAGTGGTGGCACACAGCTTTAATCCCAGCACTGCGGAGATAGAGGCAGGATCTCTGTGACTTCGGAGCTACAAGTGATTTAATCAGTCTAAAAAAGGAACAGAGTAAAGTGCTGGTGGCTCACACCTTTAATGCCAGCACTAGGGAGGTGGAGATAGGAAGGGATATGGCTGGGCAGAGAGAGGGATATAAGGCGGGAGGAGACAGGAGCTCAGGGCTTTTAGTCTGAGGACTTGGCAGAGACAGCATCTTGCCTTTTCGGTCTAAGCATTCAGAGAGGGAAGAATTAGTGGCTGGCTCCTCTGCTGCTCTGAGTTTTCAGCTTTCACCCCCTAATATCCGACTCCGGGTTTATTAATTAGAATTTGCACTACACTTGTAGAAAAGGGTTAGATCCTTGAGGGAGCTCTCACTTTGTGAATGAAGTGGGCCACGGACGGTGTGCCTTTGAGAGACCTCTCTTGTCCCCAGCTGCCCTTCTCCGTCTTCCTGGTTGCCTGGAGGTAAGCAACTTGACTCCTGCCTACTCGTCTCCCATGATGCTCTGCCAAACCGAGTCCTCTGAAACAGTAAATAAACCAGAGTAAATCTACCCACCTTTAAGTTGTTTCTTTCAGATATGTGGCCCTTCAATGGAAGTCTTAACATAGCTGTGTTATGATTCCCTGAACGTTGTTTATCTATGAGTCAGAAAGATACTTGGATCTAAAGAGAATGGTGTAAGAAAGAAGGGACTAGGGAAGAGGGGGGAGGGGGACAAAGGTGTGGAGTTTTGGGTTTTGCTTTATTTGAGCCAGGGGTTCATATACCCCACCTCAAGACAGCCTAGAACTCCTTGTAGCTAAGGATAGCCTTGAACTTTTGATCCTTTTGCCATGACTTCTAGCATCCAGGCATTGCAAGACATAAACCAGCATTCTCAGTTTATCCAGGCCTGGTGATAGAACCCAAGACTTCATACCTGCTAGAAGAGACCTTTGCCAACAGAGCCATAGCCCCAGTCCAAAATAAGCCATTCTTGCCGGGCGGTGGTGGCGCACGCCTTTAAACCCAGCACTCGGGAGGCAGAGGCAGGCGGATCTCTGTGAGTTCGAGACCAGCCTGGTCTACAAGAGCTAGTTCCAGGACAGGCTCCACAACCACAGAGAAACCCTGTCTCGAAAAACCAAAAAAAAAAAAAAAAGAACAAAATAAGCCATTCTTCATGCAGCAAGTCCCGATCCTACGTAGCTTGTGTGTGCGTGTTTTCCAGACAGGGTTTCTCTGTGTAACAGCTCTGGTTGTGTGTGTGTGTGTGTGCGTGCGTGCGTGTGTGTGTGTGTTTTCCAGACAGTGTTTCTCTGTAACAGCTCTGGTTGTCCTAGAACTCACAGAGATCCACCTGCCTCCACCTCCTGAGTGCTGGGATTAAAGGCACAACACCACACCCGGCCCCATACATAGTTTATTTTAAAAATTGGCATAAATGGAAATTGATTTAAACATTAACTTTTCCTTTTTCTTTTTTCCCTGAGTTTTTCTGTCAATATAGATAGTTCTATACCCCAATAAAATATTTGTAAGAATATCTTTCATTGTACAATTTTCCTTTAAATCATTGTGGCGGCGGGGGGGGGGGGGGGGAGGCAATCTTTCAACTGGGGAAAAAAAACTAAATATCCTCATAGTTATAAACCATTTCTATTTTCACAGAAGTTGTGTGTCTATTTTAAATGTATTAAGAGCAACTATGTAGACTAATGCGGACAGAATTTACCCTTCAAATGTTGCAGCAATGAGTTCCCTCCGTTTGTGGGCGGATGCACAGATGCTTCCTGTCGCCTGTACAGGATGGTGTTGACATCGATGTCAGGGAAGGCCGTTAGGCAGCCTTCAGCCAAGGGTAGCCACTGTGTGTAACACGACTTCTAATTGTTCTTAGTAATAAAAACTTGGAGTCAGATATCGGGGTGAAAGCTGCGAGATCAGAGAAGCAGTGCAGCCAGGCACTAGCCTCACCTTCACCAGTGCTCACCCCTTCCTCAGACTGTAGACTGCACTGAGATTCTGTCTCCTCCTGCCTTATAGGCCTCTCTGCACCCAGCCGTATCACTCCTGTCTCCATCTCCCTAGTACTGGAATCACCTTTGTGTGAGCTGTTTCTCTTTTAGACAGAGTCAATCTCGCGTAGCTCAGGGTGGCCTTAAACTAACACAGATCCATCTGCCTAGGATTAAAGGTGTGTGCCACCATTGCCTGACCTCTAGTAGCTTAGCTCTGCACTCTGATCTTCAGGCAAGTTTTATTTGTTAAAACATAAAAAATATATCAGCACAATTACTGTCTATATTGAGGAGGGAGGGAGAACTGTTACTTAAATTTTACTTGTTTCTGTTTATGAAACAAGATCATATTCTCTGTATTGCTCTGTAGCCTCATACTATGCAGTCCAGGCTGACCTCCCAATTTAACCTGACTAATACTGCAATCAGAGACATGTGCACCTATGCCCAACTGTTACCTAAAATTATTTAAAGATTTATTTATTATGCATACAATGTTCTGCTAAATATGCACACGCCAGAAGAGGGCACCAGCTCTCATTATAGATGATTGTGAGCCACCATGAGGTTGCTGGGAATTGAACTCAGGACCTCTGCAAGAGCAGCCAGTACTCTTAACCTCTGAGTTAAGCTCCTGTTGCCTAAAATTTAAGAGCAGGGCTGAAAAGGTGGTCAAGCAATTAAAAACACCAACTACTCTTCCGGTGGACCTGGATTCAATTCCCAGCACCCCCATGGTGACATACAACTATCTGTAAACTCCAGTCCCAGGGATCAAACTCTCTTCTGGCCTTTGTGGGTACCAGGCATGCATGTGGTACACAGACATCCATATAGGCAAAATACCCATACTCATAAAAATAAATAAAATCGAAGAGCAATGAACCTGAGTACTTTATACACCTAATGGTGAGATGAGCTGTCATAAGTGAGTGTGTGTCTACCTCTGTCTGAGTTTATCTCAGGCAAGCATGGCAGTGCACACGCATGTCCCAGACAAGAGGGGCTGAGGTAGGCTGATCCTGTGAGTTTGTTCCGGAGTTCAAGACCAGCTTGACCAACATGGTGCAGCTCCATGTGAAAGCAAATAAGGAGGGCTGAGGATATAGTTGTGTTGATGGCATTTGCCTAGCATGCAGAAAGCCCCGGAAAACAGGATGCAGCAGTACACACTTACAATCCCAGCAGCTAAAGGCAAGGAAGACCAGAAGTTCAAGGACGTCCTCAGTTACACACAAAGTCTAAGGCCAGCCTTTGTTCCAGACCATGTTGGGGTGGGGCATCGGGGAGATAGTAAATAGAATTGCAGAGAATTCAAGATACCACTCTCCCACACCCCTTTGGTTTTTCGAAACAGGGTTTCTCTGTAGCTTTGGAGCCTGTCCTGGAACACGCTCTGTAGACCAGGGTGGCCTTAAACTCTCTCTAAGAAACACCATGTAACTGTTCTCTCAGGCCATTTGTCTTTTTTTCTTCCTTCCTTCCTTCCTTCCTTCCTTCCTTCCTTCCTTCCTTCCTTCCTTCCTTCCTTCCTTCCTTTCTCTTTCCTGTTAGAAGGGAGTTTCTGTTCTGATCAAATGTTTATGAATATATACATAAGTACATAGAGTTCATATGTATTCCAATATGGAATCTTTATTTTCTACCAGAATAGTTTGCTGCTATTCTCTTTTGCTTCTAGAACTATCTTAGCTGAGATGAGAAAAATGTAAGATTCTTTTTTTATTTTTGGTTTTTTGAGACAGGGTTTCTCTGTGTAACAGCCCTGGCTGTCCTGGCACTAGCTCTGTAGACCAGGCTGACCTCAAACTCACAAAGATCTGCCTGCCTCCTGAGACTGGGATTAAAGGTGTGGCCACCATCACCCAGCTGAAAATGTAAGATCCTTTAAAGATATGTTTATGTGTTTGTTATACCTGCATGTATGTAAGCGTTGGTACCCTTAGAGACCAGAAGAGAGAGCTGGATCCTGAGGCTAAAGGTATTAAGTTGTAAGCAGACGTGTGGGTGCTGGGAAAGCAACCTGGGTCTCCCACAAAAGCAGTAAGAAAAGTGAAAGATTCTTTTCTCTGTTGTTTTTTTGTTTGTTTGCTTGTTGGTGCGTGTATGTCCCACCTTCTCTAGCGCCCAAGTTTGAAGTCAGTCTGGACAGTAGAGTAAGACCCAGAGTTTGTGGTCAGGGTGGCAGTGGAGGCGACAAGAACAAGTGTAACAACATGGAAACTGGGTTTCTCAGTTCTCTGGATATAATGGTGTCCTGTAGCTCACTCAAAAGTGACACTGTGACACTAGTTACCAAAAGTTGTCATCAGATCCCACAGCTTTAGTGACTCAGTTCCACAAGATAACCCTCACTAAGGTACAAGCATCAGGTCCCAGGCAACCCACACTTGTGTCCCACGTGGCCACAGAGTCAGGAGTACCACAGCTTCTAGACTGATGATTTGCTAGAACTGCTTCTACAAACAGGAACAGTCCTGGTTACCCGACAGCCAAACGCAAGAGCAAGCTGGGCAGTGCACTTCAGAGGGGCCCGAGAGGCCCAGGGTTTCCATGGCCTCTCTGGACACACCACCCTGAGCTTCGGTTTGTGTTCTCCGTCCTGGAAGCTTCCATACCCTGGCATGTGGAGTTCTGATGGAGGGTCAGTCACGTGATGCCAGTCACATGACATGCTTAATTATTAATGCCCTTTTCCTTCCCTGGGGCCACGGGGTAGGCAATGATGGTTTCAGGCCTCTGACCAAGGTTGGTCTTTCTGTTCACCACTCATTCTGAAGGTGTTTGGGAGAAGGTCAAGAGCCACTTATTAGAAAGATACTTCTTTGACCCATGAATTCCAAGAGCTTTCAGAAACCTGTGAGAAACCAGGGATAAAGACCAAATATTTGAACATTTACTTCTTTTTTTTTCTTGATTTTTGAGATTCTTTATCTCTTCCAAAATCAAACTACCTTGCTGGGCACATAAGCTGTCTCTATAATCCTAGCCTTTGGCAAGTGGAGGCAAGAGGGAGAGTTCAGAGTGATCTTCAGCAACATGTGGAGTTTAAAGCCAGTTTGAACAACATGAAATGAAACAAACCAAACCTACAAAATAAGATAAAAACATTAAACTATGGGAAATGAAATTAGAACTATTAACATACATAGTATGAAACATAGCAATGTTTCAGTCAGGAATCTTTTTTCAAAACTTTTTTTTTTTTTTTTGGTTTCTCTAGCTGTGGAGCCTGTCCTGGAACTAGCTCTTGTAGACCAGGCTGGCCTCAAACTCACGGAGATCCTCCTGCAAATGAAACTGTAGGGTCTCAGGGGTGACTGCCCTTCCCAAGCATCTGTGTTTAATTTTTTTTCTTTTCAAGATTGATTTACTTGTTTTATGTATGAGAGCTCTATCTGCATGCACATCTTTATGCTGGAGAGGTCATCCAATCCCACTATAGATGGCTGTGAGCCACTATTTTGTTGCTTGGAATTGAACTCAGGATCAATGAAAGAACAGACAATGCTCTTAACCACTGAGCCATCTCTCCAGCCCCTCAAAACTTTTTTTATGTTTACGTGTGTGTTTACATGTGCACGGCACGGCTGTGGAGGCCAGAGGGTTATGTTTATATGTGTGTTTACATGTGCCCGGCACAGATGTGGAGGCCAAAGGATTATGTTTATGTGTGTTTACATGTGCCCGGCATGGATGTGGAGGCCAGAGGATTATGTTTATGTGTGTTTACATGTGCCCGGCACGGATGTGGAGGCCAGAGGGTTATGTTTATGTGTGTTTACATGTGCCCGGCACGGCTGTGGAGGCCAGAGGGTTATGTTTATGTGTGTTTACATTGCCCGGCATGGATGTGGAGGCCAGAGGGTTATGTTTATGTGTGTTTACAGTGCCCGGCACGGCTGTGGAGGCCAGAGGGTTATGTTTATGTGTGTTTACAGTGCCCGGCACGGCTGTGGAGGCCAGAGGGTTATGTTTATGTGTGTTTACATTGCCCGGCATGGATGTGGAGGCCAGAGGGTTATGTTTATGTGTGTTTACATTGCCCGGCATGGATGTGGAGGCCAGAGGGTTATGTTTATGTGTGTTTACAGTGCCCGGCACGGCTGTGGAGGCCAGAGGGTTATGTTTATGTGTGTTTACAGTGCCCGGCACGGCTGTGGAGGCCAGAGGGTTATGTTTATGTGTGTTTACAGTGCCCGGCACGGCTGTGGAGGCCAGAGGGTTATGTTTATGTGTGTTTACAGTGCCCGGCACAGAGGACAACTTTCAGGAGTCACATCGTGTCACTTCATGGTTTCTCCGGGCTGACCTGGTGTCTTTTACCCATTGAGCCATCTTACAAGCTGTCCCCTAAGATCTTACCTTTTGTAACTGCAGCACACAGGAGACAGAGGCAGGCAGATCTCTGAGTTCAAGGCCAGCTACACAGTGGAAACTTCAAAAGAAAATAACAGAAGAGTGCGTACCTTTGATTGCAGCACTCAGGAGGTAGAGGCATATGAATCTGTGAGTTCGAGGACAGCCTGGTCTACAGATCGAGTTCCAGGACAGCTAAGGCTACACAGAGAAGCCCCATCATGAGAAAGGAAACAAACTGTATTTACTTACAGATACGTGTATGTGCATGTGAGTGCAGGTCCCTTGGGGACAAGAGTCTCCTGGACCTGGAGTTAAGGTGGTTGTGGACTGCTCTGTGTGGGTGCTAGGAGCCATACTTGAGCCCTCTGCAAGTGCAGTATGTGCTCTTAACCATTGAGCCACCGCTCCAGCCCTACACTTTTCAATCTTAACAATTGGAAGGACCAGCAAGATGGCTCAGCAGGTAAAGGCATCTGACACCAAGCCTGATGACCTGAGAACCCACATGGCAGAAAAAGAACCAAAGCCTGTAAATTGTCCTCTGATCTCTACTCGTGTGCTACAGTGCACACAGACACACACACACACACACACACACACACATAGGGTTTAAAAACTAATAAAACAATTGGAAGAAAACCAGTTCCAGCAGGTGAGTTGCTTAAGTTACAGTGTCCCTCTGGTTCTGGGAGAAACAACTCTGGTATGTTTTTGTGTCCTGGCGAGCACTGCGCACTCGGATGTCATCAGTCTCACGCTCATATCCTCTGAGACCAGTGACTCAGTCCTTCCTGTCTTTTCTAACTCATCACTCTGGAGAGTACTGCTCTTCATTTGGTAGAATGCCTCATACTTTGGGTTTTTCCCAGTGTTTCTTGTTTGTTTTCATGGGGGTGACATAAGAATCTCAGCTGTAATGACATGCACATGCCAATGTATTATTAACTCGGGTCCTCTGGAAGAACAACCAGTGCTCTTAACCACTGAGCCATCTCTCCAGCCCCCACCCACATGCAGCTCACAACTATATGTAACTCTAGCTCCAAGGGATCTGATACCTTCACAGCAACACATAGTTAAATAAATTAAAAAATAAAAAATAAAAACATCCAATGTATTATTAATAATTATACCATGTACTATTGTTGCCATAATCAATCATCACAGATTTAACATTTGAAAGCAACACCCTTTATTATCTGTCTCTGGGGGTCAAAAGAGAATGGCAGACCTCCTGCATCTTCCTGGGGATCATCATAAAGCCAAAGTCCATGCGTGGGTTGGACTGCCTTCTCATCCGAGTCAGACTATTGGTCAGTTGTCACATGGTCCCACATCTACAGAGCTAGCAGATCCCCCTGCACACAGCCCTCCTCACACTTTGCCTACTTCTAGACTCAGTTTGAAATGTTGCATAAAGCTGGACATGTGGCACATTCCTGTCATCCCACTGTTTGGAAGAACGCCTGAAGCAAAAGATTGCTGCAAATTTGAGTCCAGCCTGGACTTGAAAGTGAGACCACAGTGAGTTCCTATTTCAAAGGGAGGAAAAGAGTGGGAAAGAAGAGAGGGAGGGAAAAATGGTTATCGGTGTTGAATTCACAGAAATCTGACTGTCTCTGCCTCCCAAGTGCTAGAATTAAAGACGTATGCTACCATACCCGGAATCCAACACAAATGTATTATCTTGTCGTTCTGGAAACAAAATCCAAATATTTACTTGGTGAAATTAAGATGTTAGGAAGAGGTCAGGTGTGGTGACCTTCGACCTGTACACGTGTTCTACTCACGCCTGTAGTTAATTTAATCCTGGAACTTGGAAGGAGGTTATTCCAGTCTATACAACAGCTAGTTCCTGGCCAGCCTGGACTACATAGTTACATTCTATCTCAAAACAAATAAGAAGAGAGTAGTAAGGTCCCAGTGACCCCAGAGTCAGCAGGGGCAATCTACAGCCTCTCCTCTTCATGGGCATTCTTGTCTTCATCTTCACAGCCAGCAGCCTTGTCCCTCTGACTCTGACCCATATGACTTGCTTGCTCTTACAAGGACCCTTTGTTTGTGTTAGACCCACCTGGATAATACAGGGTCATCTCCCCGTTACATCTCCCCACACAGGATCTCTTTTGCTATGCAAGCCTTGTTCACAGGTCCAGGGGATCAAGACGTGTTGCTTTAGGAGCCACTATTCTGCTTCCCACATAAACATATTTGGCCTCATGAGATAATTGATCAATCCAACATAAAACCTTTTTGTTTTAAAATGGGGTCCCTGCTATGCAGCCCAAACTTGCAAGGGGTCATCATGCCCTGCTTAGAAAATGATTTTGTTAGTGTTATAGATCGAACCAGGGATTTGTAGATACTAAGAAGTGAGTACTCTACCATTGAGAATAAGCTTCATGCTCTTTTGTGTAGTGGTATTTTATATATATATATACACATACATTTTTTTTTGTTTTGTTTTTCGAGACAAGGTTTCTCTGTCGTTTTGGAGCCTGTCCTGGAACTAGCTCTTGTAGACCAGGCTGGTCTCGAACTAACAGAGATCCGCCTGCCTCTGCCTCCCGAGTGCTTTATTTATATTTTTACAAATAAAACTTGCCTGAAGGTCAGAGTGCAGAGCTAAGCTACTAGAGGCCAGGCAATGGGGACACATACCTTTAATCCCAGGATTCCGGAGACAGAGGCAGAGCGATCTCTGTTAGTTCAAGGCAGAGAAATAGAACTCACACAAAGGTAATCCCAGCACTTTGAACCACATACCTTTAATCCCAGCACTAGGGAGGTGGAGACAGGAGTGATATGGCTGGGTAGAGAGAGGAATATAAGGTGAAAGGAGACAGCAGCTCAGTGCAGCCTGAGGTTTGGTGGAGATAGATGCAGTCAGGAGATGCAGTCTGAGGACAGGATTACCCCTTTGGTCTGGGCATTGGTGAGGTAAAAACTTTCTAGTGGCTGGCCTCTCTGTTCCTATGATCTTCAGCATTAACCCCTATATCTGGCTCTGGGTTTTTATTATTTACGACCAACTAGAACTCATGCTATACTTTTGTTTGCTTTTTGAATAGGGTCTCTAGCCTATCTCAAATTCCCTATGTAGGGATTGTTATTCTTTTTTAAAGATATAAGGGGGAGAAGGCCGGTCCCACGAGGGGCAGCTGGATCCCATGAGGGGTAGTTGTGGGTAACCAGAGCCCAAGGCCTCGGAGGGCAGGTGGGAGACGGGTGGGTGAGAGACAGATAGATACATCATGCAGAGTGAGTATAGAGTTTATTCAGTGGGTTATGGAAGGGAAGGGGGAAGGAGGGGGGAAGAAAGAGAGAGCGAGCAAAAGTTACCTTTTCAGAGAGAGATAGAAAGAGAGTGCAGGTTGGAGGAGGCAGAATAGCCACTTCCCTTGATGGAAAGAGAGGGCGAGGCTTGTCTCTTAGAGGGACAGGGTACCCAGGTGACAGACCTGGCCAGCAGATCATAACAGGTATGACCTTGCATTTCTGATCCTGGACACTTGCTATCATGGCCCATTTATGTGGTGCTGGAGACCTGACCCTGGGATTCAAGCATACAAGGGAAACATTCTTCCAAGCGACTGCCTTGTCTGTTGTGTTTTGTTTTGTGACAAGTTCTCACTCTAGTCCAGTCTAGACTGGAACTCACAATGGCCCCAAATGCACAGTAACTCTCTTGTCTCAGGCAATCAAGTACTGAGATGACAGGCATTAGCCACGACCTTGTCTGTCTGGCATTTTTAAGAAATTGTAGCTGTACATTTGTCTGCACCCTCCATGACGGTAAATGTCACCAGTTCCTCACTGCCAGGACACTGGTTTATAAATCCTCCATGAAGGTCAATGTCACCAGTTCCTCACTGCCAGGACACTGGTTAATTTTGTTCTCCAGCAACAGTGAAAAACTGTCGATCCATCTGTCTGTTCTTCTCTTTCATCTTTGTACCAAAAGCACAGATTTTTACCCAACTGTAAAAGCAATTATTCTAATACACCCTGCTATGTTTTAGAAAGTGAGTGGTTTATAAACCCTACACACATCCCTGGCTGGGAACCACATCCTCAGAATCAAGTGAAAAAGTTAAATAATCTAAGGCAGGCACAGTCATGCATGCAGGTGGCAGCAATGACCCAGGAAGCAGCCCAGGGGTTCATATAAGCTGGAGAATTTGAAGTCCTACTAGGCAACATGTTAAGATCCTATCTCAAAAGAAAATCATTTTAAAATAAATGTTCTCATCATACTCTTGGCTGCAATGCATTTTTATTTTTATATTCACTTATTCAATAAATAAATGTTTACTGAGTATCTACATTGGAAGCACTGCAGTAAATATAAACAGTAAGATGTAATAAATCATAATGTAAAATGCAGAAAAGATGCCTCTAGTAGCTTAATCTTAGGAATAGTTAAGGTATCTAATATAACCTTCCTATGAGCAGTTTATAAAGTGTTTCCCCCTTACTATTTCAACTTATGAGAAATAAGGATCTTGATTTAAGACATTGTGTGCAACCATGTGTGGTGGTGGACAGTGGAGGCAAGAGGACCGGGAGGACTCAAGCCAGTCTAGGGCACTTGAGCCCCTGTTCCGAGAGATGTATGAGTAGGTAAAGGCGCTTGTTTAAAAAAGTTCAAGGGTAGCTGGACAGTGGTGGCACACACTTTAATCCCAGCACTCTGGAGGAAGAAGCATGCAGATCTCTGTGAGTTCGAGGCCAGCCTGGGCTATCTCGACAGATCTCTGTGAGTTCCAAGACAGGCTCCAAAAGCTACGCAGAGAAACCCTATCTTGAAAACAGAAACAACAACAAAAAGAGTTCAAGGATAGCCTCTACTATGTAGTGAGAACCTCTTTCACAATCCCCACCACCACTACACACACACAAGGAAGTCATGAAACACTTTCTGTTTTAATACTGAAGTGTACATTGGTTGAAGTAGAAATCACTCTGGGAGTTGGGCAGTGGTGGTGCACACCTTTAATCCCAGTACATAGACAGGAGGATCTCTGAGTTTGAGGCCAGCCTAGTCTACATAATGAGTTCCAGCACAGCCAGGCCTACACAGAGAAACCGTGTCTTGAAAGAAAGGAAAAAAAGAAAAAGGGAAAGAAAGAAAGAAAGAAAGAAAGAAATGCCAAAGAAATCATTCTGGAACTGGAGGGACAGCTCAGCACTCGCTGCTGTTGCAGAGGACCCATGTTTAATTCCCAGAACAACTGCTCCAGGGACTCCAGTTCTAGGAACCAGCAGCCTCTTCTGGCCTCCAAGGGCATTAGGCATGAATACAGTGCACATACGTACGTGAGGCAAAACACTTCCACACATAAAATAAACCTTGTTTTTAAAGCCATGGGATTCTTCTCAGTGTCCATTTCTATTCTTTGAAACTTGTTTTAAATCTTATGTGTATAGGTATTTTGCCTGAATGTGTCCTTGGAGGTCCAGAAAAAGGTATCAGATCCCCCCAAACTGGAGTTACAGACCATTGTGAGCTACCTGCTGTGGGTGCTGGCAACTGAATCGAGTCCTTTGCAAGAGCAGCAAGTGTTCTTAACTGTGAGCAGTTTCAGCCCCACTTCCATTCCTTTCCAAAGATCAAACTCCTGGGAATGACTCTGCTGTTTAGTTCTATAATCCAAGGTCCTCAGGAAATGAAGCAAGAGGTTTCTAAATGCCAGACTATTCAAAAAGGACTGGAGATTAGTTCAGTGTAGAACAATGCCTAGTCTGGGTAAGGCACTGACGTACCCCAAGAGTACCAAAGAAGAAAAACAAAAGTGAAATTCCTATAGCCATTCCTGGTGGCACACACGTGTCACCCTGCACTCTCCCGTGTTCAAGGGAAGCCTGGATTGCGTTGGAAGCCCTGTCTCAAAGTCAGCAAACAGACTCATGGTGTGTAACTCCTAGAACTGCTTAATGCTTGACACCGCCACACTTGCTGGGGTGTGCTGTTGTCAAATACTACTTAACTATGTCAAAATGTGTTTCATTTGTTTATGCTGCATGCTTTTGTTTTTTATATATAATTTATTTTTATTTTAAATGCATTGGTGTTTTGTCTGCAAGTTTGTTTGTGTGTGGGAATCAGATACCCTGAAACAGGAGTTACAGACAGCTGTGAGCTGTCATGTGGATGCTGGGAATTGAACCCAGATCCTCTGGAAGTGTAGCCAGTGCTGTGCTCTTAATTGCTGAGCCGTCTCTCCACCCCCCCCCCAACTCTTCTACCTTAAATAAATAAATAGAAGAAGATTGTGAAAGGAGGAGCAAGAAAGAAAGGAGAGGAGGATGCCAGAGGGGCAGTCACCCAGTCAGACATAAAATAAGAAGGAAAAATAGCAAAAGGTAAAAGCCCAGAGGCATAAGGTAGACAGGATAATTAGTTAAGAGAAGCTGGCAAGAAACAAGTCAAGCGGCCAGGCGGTGGTGGCCCACGCCTTTAATCCCAGCACTCAGGAGGCAGGGGGAAGCAGATCTCTGTGAGTTCAAGGGCAGCCTGGTCTCCAGAGAGAGTGTCAGGACAGGCTCCAAAGCTACAGAGAAACCCTGTCTCGAAAAACAAAAACAACAAAAACAAAAACAAAAAAAAAAAGAAAGAAAGAAAGAAACAATTCAAGCTAAGAACAGGCGTTTATAAATAAGAATAAGCCGTGCGGTGGTGACGCACGCCTTTAATCCCAGCACTCGGGAGGCAGAGGAAGGCGGATCTCTGTGAGTTCGAGACCAGCCTGGTCTACAGAGCTAGTTCCAGGACAGGCTCCAAAGCCACAGAGAAACCCTGTCTCGAAAAACCAAAAAAAAAAAAAAAAAAACCAAAAAAAAAAAAAAAAAAAAAAATATATATATATATATATATATATATATATATATATATATATGAATAAATCTCTGGGTGTGGTGGTGGGCCCCCAAAGAGCAAAGATTTTTTTAAAAAAACTACATTACAGATTTAGCCCATTATCATCATTTCAGGAAGCATGGTGGCATGTAGGCAGACATGGTGCTGGAGAAGGATCCAAAGGCAGCAGCAAGAGAGACACACTGGGCTTGGCTTAAGCATCTGAAACCTCAAAACCCACCCTAGTGACCAACAAGGAGCAACAAGGCCACGCCTCCTAACAGTGCCACTTTATAATGAATAAAATAAATATATGAGCTTACGGGAGTCTGTAGGCCACGTGCACGCCTTGTGTCTATGGAGGTCAGAAAGGGGCACTGGATCTCTGGGACTGGAGTTACAGACAGCTGTGAGCTGCCACAGGGTGCTGGGAATCAAACCTGGAGTCTCAGGAAGAGCAGCCAGAGTTCTGAACTGCTGGGCCATCTCTCTGGTTGGACCTTCTACTTCCAATCCCCCTATAGCCACCTCTGAAGAGCCGGGATTACAAACTGTGGGCGGCCAGGATCCAACAAGCGGCCTCCTCCAACAGTAGTCTGAATGAATCTGGTGCCCATAATCTCATGGGGAGTGGCACTATTAGGAGGTGTGGCTCTGTTGAAATGGGTATGAGCTTTTTGGAAGAAGTGTGTCACTATGGGGACAGGCTTTGAGGTTTCCTATGCTTAGGATACCGCCCAGTGTTTCAGTGAGCTTCCTCCCTGCAAACCAAGATGTAGCTAGCACATCTGCCTTCACACTGCCATGCTCCCCACCATGATGGGTGTTGAAGTTAGCTCAATTTGGGAAATAGCCAGGCTAACTAAAAGATGAAACAATTATATTTTTATTTATTATAAGGGGAGAATTCATGAAACAGGAACAAGAAATCCAAACTCAGCTGTGTTGTGAGGGAACCACACAGAGAGAGTGCACCTGGGCCACATGCCTGTTTTTCTCCGGATCTCAGAAAGCCACACACTAACTTGATCCCACCTCTTAAAGATAATTGGTTGACAAAGATTTCCCATCACCTCCCCCTGTTGTCTAAACAAGAGTGATCCAAACCCAATACAAACTTATATACAACAGGAACGGATATCAAGTATAAAATTACAATAAACATAAACAACATTAAGCAAGGAACACATGACAAATGTTTTAATAAACATTCTATTCCAGAGTCTAAGTCTTGCATTGGAAATAGGCTTGGCTAAATCATAAGAGGAAGGTAACTAGGACTATCTAATCTTCAACCCCATCGAAGACCTGAGGAGATAATATTACTGGAGTTGAGAGCTAGAGATGGCTCAGTGGTTAAGAGCCCTCTGCCCTTCCAGAGGTCCTGATTTCAATCCCCAGCAACCACATGGTGGCTCACAACCATCTGTAATGAGATCTGGCGCCCTCTTCTGGCCCTCAGGCATACATGCAGGCAGAACACTATACATAATAAAAAATATGTATTACTGGAGTCAAGCAGTATATGATGGAGACAACTGGCTACCTGAGCAATCACCCAAAGTCTCATTTGCAATGTTGAAGCAACCAACTTTGGCTAAGGCCTAACATAACTGTCAGACCATTTTCAGAGGCAGGAAAAAATTTCAGAACCATCTTACCCTGTCTTGGCAAGATTTGGTAGTCCCTTTCCTCATGTCCTGCTTGTCCAGTTCGGATAACATGTACTTTGTCAGTGGTCGATGTATGGGCAGTTCCTTGCTCAAAGGCCAATTGTGCCCAGAAGAAAACAAGCTTCAAGTAGAGTATCTTTGGTGCTCTACATTCTCTTAGCAATAGATTGGTGCTGTCGGGAGCAATCATGTCTCATGTCAATAGAAACCTAAATTATTTAAATGCCATGTTCTACAGTTCCTTGAAGTGGTTGAAGATTACCTATCTAGGCAGAATACAATCTCTATGTATCTAAAGAATCTATAACATATGTATAACAAACATGAACAACTATTGACCTATAATATTTAATACCTGTATCACTTAAAGACGAAAACTTCATGTCAGAATATTAAGTAATCTGTAAACAAATGTATTCCATAAGAAACTATTGCTAGTTTAATTTTCTTTAGATCAGTCATATATACGGGCTCCCATGTATATTTTTTGATTACCTTAGGGTATTTGGTGCCAGATGATCTTTTCGATAATGTCACTGGAAAAGCAGGTATAACTCTGGGTAAGTTATCCCAGAGTTTGGTACGTACTGATGAGGCTAAATTTTGTCTTTGTCCCTTTTGTCCCTGGTCATCAAATTCGATAAATTCCTCAATCTTTTGAAATCTTTTTACTACTGTCTTTTGTAAAGTCTGGATATCCTGCCTGGTGTTTTGTTCTAATGCCCTCATTGAGGATTTTAAAGTGTGAAGTCTGTCCAGTAAAGATAATATCATATCCTTGGACATAATTTTTTTTAAGAAATAATTATTTAGGGGCTGGAGAGATGGCTCAGTGGTTAAGAGCATTGCCTGCTCTTCCAAAGGTCCTGAGTTCAATTCCCAGCAACCACATGGTGGCTCACAACCATCTCTAATGAGGTCTGGTGCCCTCTTCTGGCCTGCAGGCATACACACAGACAGAATATTGTATACATAATAAATAAATAAATATTTTAAGAAAAAAAAAAAGAAATAATTATTTAATTTTACTTTTAGATTTATTTATTATATATACAGTGCTCTGCCCGTATGTATGCCTGCAGGCCAGAAGAGGGCACCAGATCTCATTACGGATGGTTGTAAGCCTCCATGTAGTTGCTGGGAATTGAACTCAGGACCTCTGGAAGAACAATCAGTGCTCTTAACTGCTAAGCCATCTCTCCAGCCCCCTTGGAGACAATTTTTATAGCATGCATATCACCTTCTTGGAAAGACATTCTATCAGTCTATCATAACCAGAGTCTGATTAACACATTCAACAGTACAATTCTCTCAGACCCTCTGTCATGGACTGGGTTTTGTTTGTCAAATTGGTTGTATTCTTCTGCAGAGTGCTGAATTTCTCTTTTAGTTGATAATTATCAGTCTGTAAAGACTGAATCATTTCTAAAAGTGCCTCATTCTTGGCCCTATTATCAAACCATGCTTTTAAGGAGAAAATATGAAGGACAAGCTTATCCCCAGAATTAAATAGAGGGATGTAGGAGAGAAATCATATAAACCTTGCATAATATCATACATGGTATAAGTAAAAAAGGCATTGAACTCCTGTATTATTAAATTATTCATCATTTTGCCCTTTTAAATTATAATTTTATAATTTACATTTTAAATTATAAATCTTACTTGTGGTTGAGTTGGAGTAGGAGTAGGTGCAATAACCGTTACCTGTCAGTAGGTATTGCGGCACAGTTATAGCCCCGTGGCCGGCTTGAACCTGATTTTAGCATTAAGTACGGAAAGCTATCTCAATTAAAAACAGTAATTTAGTGTAAATCACAGACTGTGTGCTCCATGGAGGTCCCTGACTGGTCAGCAGCCGTACAAGTACAAAAACAGCAAGGCAGCAATGCCAGAGACACCCAGGAAAGCCCGTGTCCCACATGAGTTTCCGCAGCACAGAGAAGCTGGACCCAGAAGCCAGACACGCAGTCACTGGTGGCCAAGGAGCGGCTCCAAGACGTTACCACAGCCAACAGCTACTCAGGGTTACTGCAGTGGGAATCCTATACCCAGAAGCACCGGTGGCTGGCTACAGCCGCTGGAGACCCCAGCCCCACGACTTGGCGCCTATTGTATTAGTTAGCTGGATTCAGGGAATAACCAGGCTAGCTAAAAGATAAAACAGTTATATTTTTATTTATTATAAGGCGAAAACTCATGAAACAGGAATGAGAAGCCCAAGCTCAGCTGTGTTGTGAGGGAACCAGACAGAGAGAGCACACCTGGGCCACAGCACCCCTCCAAGTAGCAGAAAGCCACACCCTAACTTGGTCCCACCTTGTAAAGATAATTGGTTGACAAAGATTCCGCATCAGATGGGAATGGACTGAACCTCTGAAACTGTAAGCAAGCCACCCCAATTAATTTTGTTTGTTTTTTGAGACAAGGTTTCTCTGTGTAGCCCTGGCTGTCCTGGAACTCACTCTGTAGACCAGGCTGTCCTTGAACCCAGAGATCTGCCTGCCTCTGCCAACCTGGTGCTGGGATTAAAGGCGTGTGCCATCACCTGGTGCTGCCATGCCTGGCTGATGTTTAGTCAGTGCTAAACACAGAGGCCAGAGCCTTGTACAGACTCATCCAACACTGTACTACCTGAGCTACTTCTCCGTACCCGATGACTGTTAATATTGTCAACTTGGTTAGATTAAGAAGTGCTTAGATTTGTAAAGCACACGTGTGAGGACACTTCCAGAGCACAGGCTAAGGTATGTGTGGAGGGGGGGCTTCTTTGAATGTGGATGACACCGCTCAATGTGTGGGGGCCAGAAAGGAATGAAGGGAAGGAGTGAAGAAACTGGTCATTTCTCCATCTGTTCCTGGGGGTCGTGAAGGAGCAGCACTGCCTACCACGTCTTCCCAGATAAAAAATCAAAACAGAATTTTCCTCCCTTGTTGTTTCTCTGCTACACTAGTGAAAACATCTAAAATAATGACAGTAGCTTATAACTGACAGGGCTAGAAGCTGCACTTGAGAATCGACCCTATGGCTTCCTCTCTATACATGAATGAAGGGATATCAGTGCTCCACCAGGAAGTAGCACTGGATGGCATGACTGCTTCAACTTCTCCCAACGCTGTCATAGATGAAAAACTATTTTCCACAGAAAATATACAAGGTGCAAATCTCAGAAATAAACTGAATGTTATACAGACTTAGATTTACATCAAAATTCTGCTTACACAGAAGGGTTCTTCTGAGATAGGGTCTCCTGTCCTGGGTGCTATGTAGTTGAGGAAGATGTTCCTGAGAGTTGGGATCACACATATGTATCAGCGTGGCCAGGTTTATGCGGGGCCCAGGCTTCACACATGCTAGGCCACTGCTCTGCCTTCCTCACCCTACAGAAGTTTCCACACCAGCTTCCTTTCTACACGACATTTCATGTATGGAAATGTGTTTTCCTGCGTCAGGACCGCAAGAGGGTAATGTTTTCATGCTTCTCACTTCTTTCTTTTTTCCCCCTTGAGAAAGGATATCCTGTCTATGTCTGTGGAGCCCTGGATATCCTGGAACTTGCTTTGTGGCCTCAGACTCAAGAGATCCCTCTACCCTAGAGGTGCTGAGACTGAAGGTGTGAGCCACACCTGGTTTTTATGTTCTTAAAGCAAGTTTTCCAGTCCTACAGGTAGTTTTTCTTCTCATGTTTAGGGCACATGTGTGTATTCCCATGTTCGAAGGTGTGGGGGTGTGCTTGTGTAAGCATATCTCCAGGTGTGGGGGTGTGCATGACATGTGTGTGAGCAGTTGATATCAGGGTTTCTCACTGACACCCAGAGCTGGCTGATTGGGCTAGTCAGTTTGCCCTGGGGACCTTGTCTCTATCCTTCCAAGACTGGAATTACAGGTGGCTACCACCCCTGCCCAGCATTTATACAGATTCTGGGGATCTGAACTCAGGTTCTCATCTTTTTGTGGAAGTCTTAATCACTTAGTCATCTCCCGGCCCGATCCTACGTTTTAAAGGCTGTATCAAGCAGGTGTGGAGGGAGCTGTCTGTAATATGAGTATGCAGTGGCTGAGGCAGGAGAACTGCTTTGATTGAGCTGAGTTCTGTAACAAGCTACATAATTTGATCCTTCTTCAAAAATAAAATAAATGAAAAGAGCAGGGAAAAAAAAGGAAAGAAAGAAAGGGAAAGAAACCAAAGCCAGGCGTGGTATTGTTGACATACTTGTACCAGCACTTGCAAGATAGAGGCAACAAAATCGGTTCAAGATTGTCTTTGGCTACATAGCAAGTTCAAGGCCAGTCTGAGCTACATGAGACTCCTTCTCAGAAAAATAGGCCAGGTAAGGTTACCGCATGTCTTTAATCCCAGCACTCCAGGCAAAGGTAAGCAAGTCTCTTGTGAGTTTGATGCCAGCCTGGTCTACATAGTGAGTTCTAGGTCATCCAGGGCTACAAAGTCAGACCCTTTGTCAAAATACATACATACAAAAACCCACATCATATGATAAGGAAAAATTATTTGTTTTTAATTCACACTTGTAGAAGTCTTTGAAATGTGAATGTAGACACTAAGAAAGCATAGTATTCAAGATAACTGAAAGTTTTATAAAATAGGACTACACAAAATATGACTTAGAAGTCAAACAAAATATACACAAAGTAAAAACCTATTAAAAATGTTGTGTGTATGTATGTGGTCTATGGGGAGGGTATACATATCCACGTACATTTAGGGCAATGCTGGGTCCTCTACCACTCCTGTCGTACACTGTGAAGCAGGACTTTCCACTGAGCCTGGACCTAAACTGATGGTCAGGAAGACCCTGCAAATCTTCCTGTCTCTGGCATACACACACACAGGGTTATAGGTGTCTGTGACTTTTTATGTGGCTGTTGGGAATTCAAATCAGGTTCTCATGCTTACAGTAAGTGTCCTCACCTACTGAGTTATTGCTCCAGTCTGTAGGGTTTTTCACTTGTTTGCATCTGAGACAAGGTCACCTGAGGAGTGCTGGGATCATAGTCGCGTCTATCCCACCATGACTGGTTTATATTATAATATGAGCATATGCATAACTAACTATACATAATATACTCAGGGTTGCTAATGCTTAAAGTGGTTTTTTAAATCATTTTTGGTTACCTATAAAATTAAAGCAATCAAAGATAGCATTCCAGTAAACCAATAAATTGTAGTAGATAACAAAAGGCTGAGGGGCTGGAGAGATGGCTCAGTGGTTAAGAGCATTGCCTGCTCTCCCAAAGGTTCTGAGTTCAATTCCCAGCAACCACATGGTGGCTCACAACCATCTGTAATTAGGTCTGGTGCCCTCTTCTGGCATGCAGACATACACACAGACAGAATATTGTATACATAATAAATAAATATATATAGACTGACTAGTTAATACCTGGACAACAACAAAATAAGCCATATGAGAATCATAGTGGCTAACAAGCTAAAAGAAATCAGCGGAATAAATAAATGGAGAAAGTTAATGATTATAGTAGCTGCTACAAAAGAAAAACATGTTGTTTTTCTTTCCTGGAGCTAGAAATTGAAACCAGAGCTTTGAAGCAAGTGCTTACTAAGAAAAAGTATAAGGCACAACATAGTTAACTAAATTTAAGAATGTAACTGATTTAGTCAAACCTACTTAGCAACCAAGAAGTCTAATGATAATGAACTTATCATTTGGGAAGAAAAGAGAGACCAATGTGTTTGATGTGTTAGCTTGAAGAGGGGTCAGGAGAGGAGAAAGGACTAACTATGGCCTTAGACAACGAATGGAAGGGAATGGATGTGTGGCATCCTTTTGGCCAGCAATGTGTACACATACCATCCTGCAATAGACACTATGAGGAACAACTTAACTCTGTCTGACCATGCTGAATCAGAAAGCCTGAAGGAAGTGGTCTCAATGAGAGAGGAATGGTCTCTTCCAGGACAGAAGAACCTATTTAATAACTGTCTTGGCCTGTCCCTTACATTTTAATGCCTAGGCAAAATGACCTTATTTCAGGAGTAAGCATTCGGATTGTCCCATTCAACACTAGCAGCAGGCATGAAGAATAAACAACATTTGAAAGCACACTGCATGCTTCCCATAATATAACATGAGTCAGCACAGTCCTTACTAGTGGCCTTAGTTTAAGCTATTAGAGGTAACAGCAGGTTGTTGTTGTATCAGAAGCAGTAAAAGCCCCTAGGGATCTCTTTCTACCCTATTGCATGTTGTATTTCATTTTCTCTTTTTTTACATGTACATTTTCTTTTTGTACGTGTACTTACAGGGTTAAACCAGAAACATGATGGGAAGAACCAACTCCTGGTAGGAAGTTGACAATGGGTAAGATGTGGTTCTTACCTGTGTGAAGGCTTTTGCTGTTTCTGAGAGTTTTGCTCTATATCCCAGGCTGGACTTGAACGCATTATGTAGTTGCTGCGGGCTTCCAGCTCCTACACCCTCCTTCCTGTCTTACCCTCCTGAGTGTTGGCATTACAGGAGTGTACCCCTACACCTGGCACCAAATATATTAGGGATTAGAGCTCCAGAGATGGCTTAGTGCTCGCCCAGAGAACTGGAGTTCAATTCTCAACATCCACAAGCACCTTTAACTCCAGTACAAGGTGATCTGAGTCCCTCTTCCTATCTCCTTAGGCACTGTATGCACATGGCACACATATATACATACATGCAGGCAGAAAACTCATACAAATAAAAATCTAGAAAAAAAAAGATTGGAGATTTCTTTTTGTACTCAATGGAATTTATATAGGAAATCAGATTTTTCTAAAAACCATACTTTTGTGCCACTATCCCATTTTGCGACAGTAATCATTTCATTTTTACCAAAGAGTAATATATTTTGTAAGTCAAGCCTAAATAAAGCACATAAGGCAGCCAGGTAGTACTGGCACATGCCTTTAATCCCAGCTTGCGGGAGGGAGAGGCAGGGGAGGCAGAGGCAGGCAAATCTCTGTGAGTTCAAAGCCAGCTCAAAGTGAGTTCCAGGACAGCCAGAGCTGTTACACAGAGAAACCCTGTCTTGAAACCGTGCCTCTTTCAGGGGATCGCTCATGTAGGCACTGGCTGGAATAGCCTGAGGTATCCTCCTGCCTCTGTCTCTCAAGTGCTGTGATTAGAGGTGTGTGCCATCACTCCTGGCCTTAGTCACTGATACACACGATGGGAAGGTGAGTGGAAAACATGAGGTAAGCACATTAGAGGGAAGCCACAGAGACACAGTTGGCGAGAGGGTAAAATGCCTTTCCCTTCCACAGGGCAAAAAGGCTTGAAAAGAGACGGAGCAAACACATTAAGGACACATACTAGGCTATTAATGAAGGGTGTAGATCATAGAGGACACACACTAGTTACTGAGAAATAAACCCACTTCCCAAGAGAACAGTGCTGTACAGGGCTACTTATCCCCAACTGACCATTTCTAAGGTTCGCAGATGCAGAACACACCCCACCCCATGAAGAAATGTGGCTGTGTAATTCTTGCTAAGCAAACACCAAGTGTCTGCTTTCTGGACACCGTAGCCTGGGAAGCTACAGAAAGAGAGTAGCTCTACTAACTCAATGACACCGCAGATGAGTAAATCTTCTCCCAGCATTGAAAGAAAAAAAGGTTTACAAGTTGGGCATGGTGGTGCACACCTTTAATCCCAGCTCTGGGGGAACAGAGACAGGAAGATCTTTGATTTCAAGGCCAGCCTGATCTACTTGATTAGGGCCAGTCACACACAGAGGCCTGTTTCAAACACCCAAATCCAAAACAAAATGAAATACATTTATTCATGTATGTGTGTGCAAGTGTCATGGTCTCGGGACAACTTTAGAGACTTCTCTCCTCCCACCACGAGGAGTCCCAGGGGTCAAACCCAGGGCTGGGAGCAAGTGCCTTTCTTTGCCTTCACTAGTTCACAATTATTTAAACTATGTCACTCAGACTAGCTTGGAACTTGTGATGTTCCTGATTCTGAGTGAAAAAATAACTCTCTCTGTCACAACGCACATGCACAGGCACAGTGTGTGTGTGTTGTACGCGCATGCTTTTCTCTTTGGCAAGTAGATTGGTGAATATAAGTCATGCCTGCCCCCCCTTCTTCCGAGACAGGGTTTCTTTGTGTAACAGATCTTGCTGCTGTCCTGGAACTCACTTTATAGACCAGGCTGGACTCGAAGTCACAGAGATCCTCCTGCTTCTGCCTCCCAACTGCTGGGATTAAAGGTGTGCACCACCACCGTGCAGCTTCCTTTTATATTTCAACACTATCCCAGAACTTCCAAAGCAAACAGATACTTCTGGTCTTTAATAGTGAGGCAAGTTCACCCTGCCAGTCAGATCACAGGCTCAGTGGTCCTGACTTTATTTCACTTGTTCACAGAGTAATTTTCATCTCAGTGTTAATGTAATATCCCATCTTTCTGGCAGGGAATTTACTTATTTTGCTAAGTAATACAAGAGGGGCCAGGGAAAGTTCAGCTGGCAGAGTGCTTGCCTTGCAAGTATGAGGACCTGAGAACTCACAGCTAAAAAGCTGGTGGCGGTACAGCCCACACTCGTAGTAAAGCCCAATAGAATGTTAATGAAACCCCACAGTTTGAGGTTTTACTCTTTCATACAAACTACAGTGCTAAATATTTTCTTAGAGGAGTGTTTCTTCATTTGGAACTTATGCTGACCTGTAGTAACTCAGGCTACACAATCCATATCCAACCTACCACAAAATCATCTCCTGAAAAGTCTTTGACTTGAGCCAGGTGTGATGGGGCAGACCTGTGGTTCCAGCATTTGAAGGGCAAAATTAGAAAGACTGGAAGTCTGAGGCCAGCCTAGGCTACAAAACTAGCCTTTGTTTGAAGAAAAACAAAACAAACACAATTATATGTTCTATGCCAAGTTTCTTTAGTTCTATTTACAAGATTGGGGCTGGAGAGATGGCTCGGTGGTTAAGAGCGCTTGCTGTACAGCTATGGGGCCCACTGCTGTGGAGAAGGAAGGTCTGATGGGGCTTGCTGGGTGCCAGCCTAGATGGAAAACATGAGCTTCTGGTGTGCGGAGAGACCCTGCCTCAGAGGAACAAGGTAGAGTATCAGAGGACACCTGGGCCTCCTCTGGCCTCGGCACACACAGGTGTGTACACTAGCATACATAAGTACATAACCCTCCACCCCCCAGCACTGAAATTAGAACATTCTGAGCTTCTATTTGGGCCCTGGCAACCAAACCCAGGTCCTCAGTAAGTTATACTACAACTGTCAAAATTCTATCAAAATAAATATAGAATGTCTACGTAATAAAATAGTTTTCGTGATCTGTGATAGTGGCATTGTTGACTGTGCTACCCCTGGAGAATTTGTTAATTTCTCAGCATCTGTGAGAGGAAGACACCTTTTTTAAAAGGGAAAATACAAACTAGAGGTTATATAAAGCATGATTATTCCTCAGCCTAGGAACTAAGTTACACTTAGATGGGGACTTCCAATTTAGGATCAAGGACTCACCACCAGGCTTCCCTGCATCTACAACAACAGGGTACTCGGTCACTGAGCAGGCTGGACTCCTGCTGTCGGGAACAGGCCAAAGGGTTATAGACTTTCTGATTTAACTATGTATGGGGTTGAAGGTGGTAGTTAAAATTTTTATCCTCAGCTTACAAATAGAGAAACAGTGTTAAAAACTGCCCAACTCTGGGCCTAGAGAGATGGCCTAGCAGTTAAGAGCACTGGCTGCTCTTCCAGAGTTCCTGAGTTCAATTCCCAGCAACCACATGGTGGCTCGCAATCATCTATAATGAGATTTGGTGTCCTCTTCTGGGGTGCAGGCAGAACACTGTATACTTAAAAAAATAAATCTTTAAAGAAAAAATGTCCAACTCTTCCGAAGTTAAATAAGATTGGTTTGAGCTGGCAGGAAATACTTCAGTAAGTTAGCAACAATCAATGGTGGCAGCACAGTCACCTGGTCTGAGCAGAAGGACACGAGCTCAAGTTTGTGTTTATATTTCCCAAAGACATATGGCAAAAGAAGCCATCTGTCATAGCACACGCCTTTAATCCCAGTCCTCGTGAGGCAGAGGCAGGCAGATCTCTGAGTTCGAGGCCAGCCTGGTCTACAAGAGCTAGTTTCAAGACAGGCTCCAAAGCTACAGAGAAACCCTGTCTCGAAAAACTGAAGAGAAAAACATACATACACATCAGTAGCTTTGACCTTTCTCAGAATCCTATCACTACCAAGAAATTTTCCTCTTCTGATGGAAGTTTTATTTTACTCTTAGAAGCAAACCTCGGTAAATCTGACTAAATTTGAGCAGCATAGCAAGACCCTTTACTCAAAGAACCCACTTTTGCCGTTAGTATCCAAGTGTATTCTTGGTACCTAGAGGGCGGCCAAGGATGTTGGACCCACTTAGCTGTATCCAGCTCCTTCTCACTGGAGTATCCAATTCACTGAAGAGGCCAGCAGTGTCGAGTGGTGAAGAATACTGGGAGACAGAGGAAATCTGTATTGGATTCAAACGCTTAGAACAAAGAATTTAGACTTTCAGGCAACTAGGAGTTTTAGGCAGAGTACTTTTGTGTATGCTGGGGCCAAAACCTAGGTCCATCCACACAGATGCTCTACGGCTGAGTTACACCCTTAACCCCAAGCTAAGTACTTTAAAGTACACAACTTCAAGACAGCACCAAAAACAAAGAATTCTGAAGAAAGCTGGCAAACTCTGTATAGTTATTTTGTGTGAGGGGCACATTCCTCGGCCCTGTCCAGCTGCTCAATTATTGATGGCACACTCCTACTCTAGAACCATACTGTTGGCTAGGCCAGGAAAATGCTATCCTAAATGTGGGGGTCTTAGTGAAAAGAGAAAGGAATTAGCATTACAAAAGAAGGAATTTTGAAAAAATAAATAAAACAAAAACAGTACTGAGGCTATATTGTAATGGCAGAACACTTGCTCAGTCTGCTTAGGACCTGGTTTAATCCTCTAAGTACAGATAAAACAAAACAACAAGAAAACCTTTACCTACTTTTGGATCATCTCCTAAGTTAATTATAAAATTACTTTTTTCTTTAATTAATCCCCCCCAAGAGAGGGTTTCTTTGTGTAACAACAGCCTTGGCTGTCCTGAAACTCACTCTGCAGACCAGGCTGACCTTGAACTCAGAGCTTTGTCTGCCTCTGCCTCCTGACTGCTGGGATTAAAAGTACACACCATCACTGCCCAGCTAATTATTGTTTTATTGTATGCACATGGGTGTTCTGCCTGCATGAATGTTATGCACCACTTGCATGCCTGGTGCCCACGGAAGCCAGGAGAAGATGATGTGGGATTCCCCTCTGTATGCTGTGAATATGTCTTATTACCATTGGTTAATAAAGAAGTTGATTTGGCCTATTAGCTCAGGCTATTACTAACTAGCTGTTACAACTTAAATTAACCCATTTTAATAATCTGTATATTGCCATGTGCCCTGTGGCTTAACCAGTTCCCACATCAGGAAATCGATCTGGAAATGAAGTTAACAGGCAGTTGTAAGCCATACGTGGGTGCTGGGAATTGAACCTGGGTCCTCTGGAAGAGCAGTCAATACTCTTAATAGCTGAGCATCTCTCTAGTCCTACATTTCTATTAATTAATTTTAACAGAAAACTTAAATTTTTTAAGACTTTTTTTTTTTTTTTTGAGACAGGGTTTCCTTGTATAGTCCTGGCTAACCTAATACTCACTCTATAGATCAGGCTGGCCTCAAACTCAGAAATCCACCTGCCTCTGCCTCCTGAGTGCTGAGATTAAAGGCGTGCGCCACCATGTCCTGCTGAGACAGCTAGAGTGTGTGTGATCTGCAGGAGTCAGTCTCCTCCTTCTACCATGTGAGTTCCAGGGCTCAACTTCTAGTCAGAGCTGGCGGCAAGTACTTTACCCATTTTGAGTCATTTTGCTGGCCTTAAGCACAAAACGTGAGACTGAATGGAAGATCTTTGTTTTCTTAAGCCTCAAGGGTTGAATCTTTAGCCTTACACTACTGCACCGATGAGCTATGTCCCTAGTCCTAAAAGGCCTTTCCTTTCATCCATTTTGAAACAAAAATGATCTATGAAAAAAATTCATATTTTAAGGATCAGTGTTTTTAACATGAAAGAACAAAGGATAGCTTTATTAAACTACTTAATGCTTATACATAATACATAAACTTTAAACTGCCAAGATTTTGGTTAAGGGCAATACCATTTTCAAATAAGCACAGCATAACTTTAAATATTACATCATTCAGAATCACATTGGAAAACATCAGCTTGTAAGGGATTACACCAATGTCCATTTACTGACTAGAGCAAAACTGGGTCCCTGGTGGATGTCTCAGCATATGGATGGCTCCTCTACCGCCTGAGCGCCCTCTGTGACAGCTTTGACACACTTGGCCATTGTCTGCGAGGCTCTGCTAATTGAATCTGAAAGACATTAAGAACATGCATTTTGTTAACAGAACTTCCTTTGTTGTTTTGGAAACAGTGTCTCAGATTTCAGACCAGACAGGAACTCAATAGTACACCAAGTTAGCCTCAAACTCGTGCTCCTCCTACCTCAGATTCCGATGTGCTGAGATTACCAGGAAGAGCCACTATGTCAAGTTTTTGTTAATGTGACTTTAGAACATGCACTGAAAATTTAGTGTTGCTCATATTCAGAACAAAAGATGGTGAGGCTGTAATGCAATTATAAATAAGCAATACATTTTGCACATAAGCTCTTGACTGGCCAAGTATTTTTAAGCTGGGTCTTGTTATCTTGCGCTGCTTATGAAGCCAAGGATGACCTCTTTGAACTATGGTCCTCTTGCCTTCACTTCTTGTTTACCACCACAGCTTTCTGGTTAACTGCTTTTAATATTTAGCAATAATTAAATAATCACATAAGAGCTAGACAACATACTAGTATGAAAAAATTAAATGACAAATTTCTTTAAAAAAATCTTTAAAAAAAGACACAACTGTTTATGTGGTAGGCTGAGACAGAAGGATTGCTGTGAGTTTCAGGTCTACCTGGCCTACACAGAATTTACAAAACAAAACAAACCACCCAGGTGCTGGCAAAGGGCAGACAAAGTGAGTTTGAACTCTGAATCCCAACATAAAAGCTTCATGTACAGGCACACATCAGTAATCCTAACATCACCATGACAAAATAAGCACTTAGACTAAAACAAACATCCTGTAGCTCGGGCCAGCTAGAGTGGGGTAAAGAGCACGGCAGAGACAGCAAGAGAACCTCAGCCTCAGCATGATGGAAAGGGCTCTTGCCTCGGAAAGTTGTCCTCTGGTCTCTACAAGTACGATGGTGGCACACACAGACCTGCTCACACATGAGCAAACACACATAGTCACAGTCACTGGCTTTCTTTGCTTATAATAAATTAAAAGTAATTTTAAAAAACATAAACTGGTTGGGCAGCGGTGGTACACACCTTTATCCCAGAACTCGAGAGGCAGAGGCAGGTAGATCTCTGTGAGTTTGAGGCCAGAGCAACTTCCAGGACAGGCCCCAAAGAAACAGGGAAACAAACACCCGCCCCCCCGCCACACACACACACACACACACACACACACACACACACACACACAAAGGTGAGCCAGGTGTGGTGGTGGCGGCGTGTGCACAGTTTAACCTTTAATCCCAGCACTTGGGAGGCAGAGGCAGGAGGATCTCTGTGAGGTACAGTGTGGCTGGCTTTATGTTGAGGTCTTTGATCCATTTGGACTTGAGTTTTGTGCATGGTGATAGATATGGGTCTATTTTCTTTCTACTACATGTTGATATCCAGTTATGCCAGCACCACTTGTTAAATATGCTTTCTTTTTTCCATTTGATATTTTTTGCTTCTTTGTCAAAGATCGGGTGTTCGAAGATGTGTGGATCGATATCCGGGTCTTCTATTCAGTCCCATTGGTCCTCCTGTCTGTTCTTATGCCAGTGCTAGGCTGTTTTTGGTACTGTAGCTCTGTAGTAGAGTTTGAGGTCAGGGATTTTTTTTTCCTGAAGAATTCCTCTCGTTTATTGTCCAAACAGCTTTTATAACAAAACATAAACTGAGTGGGAAATACACCAGCCAGCCTTCTCTCTTTTCACGTTCACATCTACCTGTCTGCTCTGTACGCTGTCACGTAGGCTTGAATCAGCATTTCTATCCGGCATCCTCCAAATTACAAAGAAAGGAGCAAACAACATCTTGACCTTAGGTAGTGACGGCCTGTCTGGATGAAGTCAGGGATTGTGATGCCTCCAGAAGTTCTTTTACTGTACAGGATTGTTTTGGCTATTCTGGGTATTTGCTTTTCCATATGAAGTTGAGTACTGTTCTTTCGAGGTCTTTGAAGAATTTTGCTGGGCATTGGGTTGAATCTGTTCAACATAAGGTCCTACTATGTGCCAAAGTTTAACCTTGAACTCCTTAGTCTCCTGTCATCCACGTGCTGAGACTACAGGTGTAAGCCACTATGCTCATCAAAAACTGCCAATCTCTGAATACAGAAATTTTCCTGCCTCTGCCCCTCAAGAGCTAAAGTCAGTGATGCTTCATTATGGTTTTGTGCTGGGTTCTGTTGTATTCTACAATGACCCCAACTTGTATTTATTTTTAAAAACTCTTGTTTAGAAATTTGTTATTGGTGTGGGGGATGCACATGTCAGAGTGTCTGTGTGGAGGTCAGAAGACAGCTTGTAGGGGTTGGCTCTCTCCTGGTGTGGGGTCAGGGTTACACGGCAAGCTCCTTTACCCAGTAAGCCATGCTGCTGGCCCTGACCCTAACCTTTCTAATCACCTCACGAGATAACCTATCAATATACGCTGATTTAGAAATATACGAAAGGGGCTGGAGACAACTCAGGAGTTAAGATCTGCTGCTCCCGGAGAGGACTGGGATTCAGCTCCCAGCATCTACTTGGTGGCTCACAACTGTATACAGCTCTAGTTTCAGGGGATCCAACACCTTCTTCCCATCTCCTCAGGCATTTACACACATATGCTATACACGGACATGCATACAGCAAAACACTGTACACATTTTTTGTTCTTGTTTTTTGAGACAGGTTCCTCAGAATAGCCCCGGCTGTCCTGGAGCTCACTCTGTAGACCAGGCTGTCCTTGAACTCACAGAGATCCACCTGTCTCAGCTTCCTGAGTGCTGGGATAAAGGCAAGCACTACCATTACCCAACCGTCACTGTATACATTTTTAAAACGGCATAAAACAAAAGAAAAAATTAAAAAAAAAAAAAACAGAAAAAAAAACTATGAAACATAATTTTAGGGCTAGAGATGTAGTTCAGTTAGTAAAAGGCTTAACTAGTGTGCAGGAAGCCCTGAGCTGGACTCCCAGTGCCACGGGCAGGTGCAAGCACGAAAATTACAAAATCAAGGTCATCCTCTGCTATAACACAAATAGTCTAAGTCACCTTGGGTTACATGACACCCAATTTTAAAATAAACAAATAAATTTATGCTATATGATTTTACATATGAAATTATTTATATATTAACTATCACATACATTTACCAACTGCTGTCAAATCTATAGAAAACGCATTATAGATGGTATGTTGTGGACTATACTTTAACTAGGCAAAGATGTGTTACATTTGTTTATGCTGCATTTGTTTAACAATGTAAAGATGTGTTGTTTTGCCTACCTAAAGCACCTGATTGGTCTAATAAAAAGCTGAACAACCAATAGCTAGGCAGTAAATAGATAGGCAGCGCTGGCAGGCTCAGAGAATAAATAGGAGGAGGAATCTAGACACAAGGGGAGAAGAGAAGGAGGAAAATGCCTAGAGCCAGGCAGTCAGTAGCCAGTCAGACATGGAGGACACACAGAATGAATGAAAGAAAGGCAAAATGTAGGTTAAGTTGTAAAAGGTAGTGGGGCAAACATAAGGTAAGGCCCAACATCCATAACTAATAGTAAGTCATCGTGCCATGATTTGGGGAGCTGGTTGGTGGCCCAAAAGAAAGCCTGTTACAGGTCTATATTTCTTAAAAAATTTCTTCTGGGTGGTGGTGGTGGTGCACACCTTTAATCCCAACACTTGGGAGGCAGATACAGGTGGATTTCTGAGTTCCAGGCCAGTCTGGTCTATAGAGCAAGTTCCAGGATAGCCTGGACTGTTTCACAGAGAAATCCTGTCTTAAAAAACAAACAAACAAAAATTCTAACAATTTACCTCAGAAGCCCTATTTAATATACTTCATATTTAGATATTTTGAATATTTCATCTATAATTTTCAGATGAACCTTAACAGTATTTTTAGTACTTTGAAAAATCCTAAATTTCTGTTCAGTAACTTTTCTTATAATAGCAAAATTTTACATTTAAAAATCTGCTAACCCGCCGGGCGATAGTGGCACGCCTTTAATCCCAGCACTCGGGAGGCAGAGGCAGGTGGATCTCTGTGAGTTCGAGACCAGCCTGGTCTACAGAGTTGGTTCCAAAGCCACAGAGAAACCCTGTCTCGAAAAACCAAAAAAAAAAAAAAAATCTGCTAACCCTTTTGGGTGTTAAACTTTGCTTACATGTCACAAGCACTGAAAAAGTTAGAAGACTAGGGGTATAGTTCCCATGCTTAATGTACCATGAGCTTCCAGCCCCAGTCCTGTCTCTTAAATTCCATTAATGTTTGACAATTCAGATTAGAGGCCAGTGAGGTGGCTTCGTGAACCAAGGTGCTTGCCACCAAGCTTGATGACTTGAGTTGGATTCCCACAGATTGTCCCCTGAGTGCACACACTTCACGGTGAGTGTATGCTTGCTCACACAAATAAATGTAAAATCACAAAATCCTCAGATTAGTAGCAAACAGTGCCAAGCACAAACAGAGATAAAGCAGGTCTTCTGATTCTCTCTGGGTAGTCGGTAGTCGAACTGAGAGCTACTTACCTGTCATATAGAAGTCTTTTATAGTAAGCTGAGGTGGAACAAGTGGGTCAGCAAGAAGTTCCTGATTCACCAGCTGAAAAAATAAGACAAAAAATCAGTACTATTTTGCCAAGATATACACCATTAGGAAAATTGTTTACAGGCAAGCTTTTACCTGGGCAAGCTCACTTGCTTGCTGAAAGTAATTAGCTCCTTCAACATCATCATATCGAACAAGATTAGGAGAGACCTCTTCTAGACGGTTCCTCACTTGATCCAGAGAATCATATGGAAGAGTGATACCTGCAATCTACACAGGTCAGATTCATCAGGACACACAGTTTTACTACTGCAATATGTCATAGTTGGGGCAGCCAAAATGATTCAAGCTACCTGGTGTCAAGCCTGTAGTTTGGAGTCAATCCTTAAGACCCACTGGGTGCAGGGAGAGAGCAGATGCCCTCAGGATGCCCTTTAAAGCTCAAATACATGCTGCAGCACGCACCGCCCATGACCCAAAACAAAAAATGCCACTTAGCGTGGTAAGGTAGCACAGGGTTTTGAAATATTACATTTGTTTAACGATATAAAGATGTGTTGCTTTGCCTGCCTAAGGCACCTGATTGATCTAATAAAAAGCTGAATGACCAATAGCCAGACAGTAGAGGGACAGGTGGGGCTAGCAGACACAGAGAATAAAAGGAGGAGATATCTAGGCACAAGGGGAGAAGAAAACAAGGGGGGGGGAAGATGCCTGGGGCCAGCCAGGTTAGCCAGACATGGAGTAGGATACACAGAATAAAAGAAAGGTGAAAAGCTCCAAGGCAAGATGCATATAAAGAGACACAGGTTAATTTAATTATATGAGATAGCAAAAAAAAGTCAGTGGTGATGGCACAGGCCTTTAATCCCAACACTCAGGAGGCAGAGACAGGTGGATCTCTTGCCTGGTCTACAGAGCAAGTTCCAGGACAGGCTCAAAGCTACAGAGAAACCCCGTCTTAAAAGAAAAAAAAAGGGGGGAGGGGAGAGATAGCAAAAATATGAGCTAAAGCTAAGGCTGAGCATTCATAACTAAAAGTAAGTCTTTGCGCTATAATGTGGGAACTGGCTGGTGGCCCCAAAGAAAGCCTGCTACAGCTCAGACCTTCAATCCTTGCATTTGTGAGGCAGAGGCAGGTAGATCTCTGAGTCTGAGGCCAGCCTGGTCTATAGATGGCATTCCAGAGCACACAGAGAAACTCTCTTGAGAGGGTTGCAACTTAGTATATACATCAGACTGGGCTCAATCTCTAGCACCAAAAACGGGGACAAAAATAACTTATAATTGTAACTATGGTGAAATAATGAGGTATTAATAAAAGGAAAAAAAAACCCTCTATTAGTATCTTTTAGCAGACAAATTTTTCCTTTCTTCTTAAAAATTATTTATTCATCATTACTTTTTTGTGTATGTGTTTTGCCTGTGTGCGTATCTGTATACCACATGCATGCCTGAGCTCTAAGGAGGCCAGAAAAGTGTGATAAATCTCCTAAAGTGAGTTACAGATCATTGTGAATCACCATGTGAGCGCTGGGAATTAAACCCAGGTTCTCTGGAAGAACAGCCAATGATCTTAACCACTGAGCCATCTGTCCAATCCAGACAGATTTTTCAGGGAAGCATCAGGTGTGGAATACAGATGTCAAAAACTCTAATTCATAAGATGTCACCATATTTATCTGCAGAATGTTGCTCCATAGTACAGAGAGTTCTTAACAAGTGCATGGTTCTGAAGTCAAGGATTACAGAGATGATGCTAGGTTAAATACCGATTCCTATTTTAATACTTAATTTTCTGAAGGCCTTTTCTCCTATACTACTAGGTTATGCAACCCTCCCTCATTCTAGAGGAAAACTTTCCGCGACTTTGAAAATCATTTTAAAAAGCTAACATGTCTAGCATCCCTGAGGCAGCATCACTATGACATGCCTTAGTGAATGAAGATGTAGCTCTGCGGCAAGGCTCCTGCCTAGTATCTGCTGAAGCCCTGGGTCTATCTCCAGCACTATAAATTATGTACAAGAATTTATTGAACCTAGGACTGCATGCAAGCACAATACCAATCGAGCTACGTCCCCAACTGCTTAATGAATAAAATTACGTCAAAGAAATGCCTCAAAAATAATACCTCTGAGAGAGCTCTTATGATTTTCCAGTCTTCTCTTGCCAAGCCAGGAGGTGTAACTGCTACTTTGGTTTGTTGGGCTCTACCCTCAGTATTGACATAAGTAGCAGACTTTTCTGTGTAAGCAGCCCCTGGGAGAATAACATCAGCTATGGGAGCACCAACATCACCATGATGTCCTGTGAGGAGAAACTGTATTAATAAACACAAAGTAGTAGTACACAACTGTAACCCAGTACCTGGGGCCAAGGCATAAGAATCTTCAGGTCAGTGTGAATTACAGCATAGACCATGTCTTAGAACCTATGACCGTCAATAAACCAACCCAATATATACTGGTCACTACTATATGTGAAAACTGCAGACATGGGGCTGGAGAGATGGCTCAGTGGTTAAGAGCATTGCCTGCTCTTCCAAAGGTCCTGAGTTCAATTCCCAGCAACCACATGGTGGCTCACAACCATCTGTAAAGAGGTCTGGCGCCCTCTTCTGGCCTTCAGGCATACACACAGACAGAATATTGTATACATAATAAATAAATATTTAAAAAAAAAAAAGAAAGAAAAAAGAAAACCGCAGACATACCTCCTTTGTAATTCCTATTACTAGTTTTGTAGCTCTGGATACCAAATCACCTCATGCAAACTATTTACCACTGAACTGTACTTTTTTTTGAGACAGGGTTTCTCTTTGTGTAGGCCTGGCTGTCCTAGAACTCGCTCTAGAGACCAGGTTGGCCTCGAACTTGGAGATCAGCCTGCCTCTGCCTCCTGAGCACTGGGATCAAAGGTGTGCACCACCATGTTCAGACACTTTCATAGGTTTAAAATGAGAATGAGAGGGTAGTTCAAGTTGGGTGGTGGTGGCACACGCCTTTAGTCCTAGCACTCAGAAGGCAGAGGCCAGCAGATCTCCAAGTTCAATGTCAGCCTGGTTTCCAGAGTTTATTCCAGGACCATCAGGCTACACAGATAAAAATACTGCCTTGAAAAACCAACTGAAAGAAACAAACCAAACCCAAAACCCAACAAACTCCTTCCCCAAAATCCAAAATTAAGACAATACGTTTTTAAATTTTGTATTGATCTTTATTGGGCTCTACATTTTTCCCTGCTCTCCTCCCTGCCTCTACCCCCCTTCAACCCTTTCCCAAGGGCCCCATGTCCTCTATGTACTCAGGAGATCTTTTTCTACTTCCCACGTAGATTAATTAGGTCCTTGTATGTCTCTCTCAGAGTCCTTAAGAACAATACATTTTTTTTATATTTATTTATTCATTATGTATACAATATTCTGTCTGTGTTATGCCTGCAGGCCAGAAGAGGGCAGCAGACCCCATTACAGATGGTTGTGAGCCACCATGTGGTTGCTGGGAATTGAACTCAGGACCTTTGGAAGAACAGGCAATGCTCTGAACCTCTGAGCCATCTCTCCAGCCCAGAACAATACATTTTTGAGAGGCATTTCAAGAAAGGGTTTCCCAGTAGCTATGGAGCCAGTCCTGTGGACCCCAGGCTGGCCTCTGCCTCCGAGTGCTGGGATTAAAGGCGTGCACCACCACTGTCCAGCAAGACAATGCATACTATGCTAGCCGGATGTGATGCTGCATGCCTGCTTATGATCAGTCAGGAGGCAGAGGCAGAGAAAATCAACCAGAAATTCAAGGTCATCCTTGGTCAAACTAAGCTACCAGAGATTCTACCTCAGGAGAAAAGAAAAAAGAGAAAAGGTGTGCATATCCAATTGACTACCCCTAGAAAGCAGTAAAACAATATTTTAGCTCAGTCATTTTGTTTAGTACCAACTAATTATATTAACTAAAGACATAATTTTTTTTCTTTTGGTTGTTTTGAGACAGAGTTTCTCTGCTTAGCAGTGGCTTGTCCTGGAACTCTTTCTGTAGATCAGGCTGGCCTCAAACTCAGGAGATCCACTTGCCTTAGCCTCTGAAGTGTTGGGGTAAAAGCGTGTGCCACCACTGGCATAAAATGTTATATAATAATTTTTTAAAATAAGATATTTTGTGTGTGTGTGTATGTTTGCCTGCATATATGTCTGTGCACCAAATGTATGCTGATGCCTGCAGAGGCCAGAGAAGTTGTTAGATACCCTGGACCTGGAATTACGGGAAACTGAGAGCTACCATGTGGACACTGAGAATCAAGTGCTCTTAACTGCTGAGCCATCGCTCCAGCTCCTGTATAATTTTTATGGTAATAAAAATAAAATATCTACTATAAATCACATCCATGTATACAATAAAATAAAAGCCTCTCCTGCAATTTTAATTATCCAGGAATATACAATGCACTACTTACTCTAGGGAAACATAATTACATTTACAAGTGGGAGTTCAAAAGAATTTGTCAAATACAGAAAGTCAGCATGCCATGTTAACTGTCTACTTATGTATTCCTTAGCCTCTTGCTAAAGTCGGCTGTAACTTAATTTACGTAAGACATGGTCCACACCTGGAGGCAGAACACGAGGCTCATGAGTTCAGGGCCGGCCCGGGCTGTCTTCCACAACCAGGGTCTACAGGGAGCTACATCTGAGGTGACGAGCACTTGCCAGGCATGAAAACGCACGGACAAGCTCTGTGTAAACGCTCCACACGACTTACTGCCTGTCCTGTCACACAGAATCCAAGGCATTAGTTAAACTTTACAGTTTAGTCAGGCATGATGGTACATGCCTGTTACCCCAGTACTTGGAAGTGGAGGCGAAAGGATCAGGTCATCCTCTGCTATGTATTGAGTTAGAGGCCAACCTGAGCTATATGAGACCTTGTTTCAAAGACAAAATTATAAGAAATATTTTGCACTATTAAAGTTCTTTTCCCTTATAGACACTAATAATAGTTTATTATTGTTATTATTAAGTAATAATGCCAAATATTCTGATAGCGTCTAATGTTGTCCTCAGTGACCTCAAACTTGCATCCCTCCTACCTCAGCTTCCTGAAGACAGGACTACGACTCTTGAGTTTAACACCCTCGTCATGAGTGAGCCAACTTTAGCCAATCCTGTTACTGAGCATTCAGGTTACCACTGCTCCTTATTTATTAAGTAATTTCAGGTAAGAAATCTTTAAATTTTTTAAAAATTATTTTGTGTATAGGTATTTTGTCTGTGTGTCTTGCACCACATACATGCCTAGTGACCTCTGACGTCAGAAGAGGGTGTTGGAGCCGCTGGATTGGAATAACAGACAGTTGTGAGCTGCCACGCTGGTGTCTGAAATGGAATCTAGGCTATCTGAGGAGCCGTCGGCGCCCGTGACTGCGGATCCCTTTCTCCAGCCCGATAGGTAGCTTTCATTAGCAGTTTCAAATACAGTAAAACCTAAGATGGGCTTTTAAAGAATACCTCGAACTCTCTTCTTCTTGTCTCACCCTCGCTAGCTGGAACCATAGGCATATGTCACCCCTCTATATAACAAACAGATTTTGTTTGTTTTGATTTCTAAAATAAGGTTTACTATAAAATACTTGCAAATAAAAAGAAGTCACATATTCAAATTAATCAGATCCAAAGTCTATACATGTCAATGAACTTCTATACATTTAGAACAGAACTTTTGTGTATCAAATAGCTTTTAACATACACCATGTGTGACTCTCTTTTGTTTCTGGTGCCATGGTGCTACTTGCCTTGGTAAATAATGAAACAATCCTTTGGCAAATCCTGTCGTGTGATGCAACCTCCATCTGCTCCCAGAAGAAACAGCACTTTGGGAGGGTTCTTCCTAATTGCGTCCACCCCAGGTTTATAGCCAAGGTCCAAAGCAGCTACCTGGCTTGCAATCCTATAAAACAATTGTGGAATTCCAAATACATGCAGCATTTCCAGTATAAGTAATTCAATTTGGGTAATTACACAAGAATTATCACCATATCCCAGCTAAAGCAGGAGGATCATTAGGAAGATATTTAGTCTGAGTTACACAGTGAGTTCAAGGTCTAGATTGCAGAGCAAGAGCTTATCTCAAAGGAAGAAAAAAAAGTAAAAGGGAGAAATTTAAAGTATTGATAAAACAATAATTCAAGTAGGGATGATGCTGGTAATTCCAGTTACAAGGGTCAGAGATATGAAGAACTCTCCAAGTTTGAGGTAAATCTGGTGGGGGCAACATAGCAAGTTGAGGGCTATCCAGAGATATAATAAAAACCTGCCTCAAAAAGAAAAAAGGGGGAGAGGGCAAGCATGGTAGTGCATGCCTTTAATACCAGCACTTAGGAACCAGAGGCTGTTGGATCTCCTAGTTCTAGATTAGCACGATCTACACAGCAAGTTCCAGGCCAGACAGAGCTACATGGTGAGACCCTTTCTGAAAAACAAATGAAACACACACACACACACACACACCACGGGTGGGAGGTAGGGGTGTGAAACAGTCAATCTTGGAAAACCATTACCACAGATATATACAAGCTGGAATCGGCCTTTATAGAACTGTTTCCTACACCTACTGTTTTTTCAGTGAAAATATCCCCTAAGAATGAGGCTCAAAGCAACAACCCTTCTGAAACTAGCAGAGACATACAAAACAGCTCTGACTAGTCTTATAACCTAAGGAGGTAATCTAAAGCTCAGTTACCTGTGCTATCGCTGCTTAATTTGTTAATTTTGAGCTAAGAATGGAAACCACAGGCTTGCAGTTTACACCACTAAACTACACCCCAGTCACTCACAGAATTAAACGTCGCTAGAAATTTGCAGGGCAGTGGTGGCACATGCCTTTAATTCCAGTACTTGGGAGGCAGAGGCAGGTGAATCTTGGTGTGTGCATGTAAAAAAATCTTAGTGCATACTATAAGAAAAAGAGTGTTATATATTATTATAGTAGATAACTATTAACATCTTTTGTTTTATTCTGGTATTTTTTTTGTCACTGGTTTTTATCTGTCTTGCCTTCTTTTGGGGGGGGGGGACATGAAGCAGAGTGAGCAGGAAAGTGGGAAGAACCAAGTAGGAGTTGGGGAGAGCAAAGAATATGATCAAAATATATTGTATAATATTCTTTTGGGTTTGGGGTTTTTTGCTTTGCTTTTCAAGATATGGTTTCTCTGTGTGACAGCCCTAACTGTCCAGGAACTTGCTTTGTAGACCAGGCTGTCACAGAGATCTGCCTCCTCACCCGAGCCTTAACTTTAACGCTGAGAGCTGGGATTAAAGGTGCGTGCCACCATGCCCAGCTGAAAAAAAAAAAAAAAAAAGATTTTAAAGAAAAGAGTCCATAAAGAATTTCCAATTGTAGGTGAAAATTCTTATATGGTAATAAAAATAAGTTAAATCAGGACACAAAATTTATAGACAGAGTATGATTTCAAATATATAACTAAAATCAATCATACAGGGAAAAAAGACTAAAAGGAAAGGAACTAAAATAGCAATAGCAAGCATTTTCAAATTGTGAAATAATTTAATTGTCACACTTTGTCTTTTTCAGCTTTCTTAAAATAAATCAGCATACTGGAGTTTACAAAAAAATCTCCTTAGCTGAATTTTCAGATTATATATTTTTTTCATTTAATCAAAGTCAGAGGACTCACTGTAATTTTTCTGTTTTTTGAGACAGAGTTTCTCTGTGTAGCACTGGTTGTCTTGGAACTCATTCTTAGACAGGCTGGCCTCAAACTCACAGACAACCGCCTGCCTCTGCCTCCCAAGTGCTGGGATTAAAAGTACACGCCACCACCATCTGGCTAACTTGCATTCTTTTTAAAGAAAACATTTTACATCTCATATTTGCAATGGGAATAATTTTTCTAAATGCTGCCTGTCCAAACAACCATGACAAGTCTGTCAGGAATGAACACACACACACACACACACACACCTTGAATTTTGTAGTATGTAAAGCAATAGACAAACCTATGTAGAATATTCATAACTTTCCAATCTCCAGAAACACCGCTCGTCACCCGAACCGTTTGTGCAATGCTGGACACAGCTGCAAGAATTGCTGCTCCATCATTTCTCTGGAGTGCAGAGCTGCCTAAAACCACCATGGGTTTCTTAGCTTCCTTTAAGACCTATTAAAAACAAACAAACAAACAAAAATGAGCCGTGACCTTAAAACATTCCAAGTATAAGCTAAACAATCTAACCATAGTTGCATTTACGTGTTCTTCTAAGTTTGGAAATCTAACATGAAGAATCATTAATTTACCTAACAATATCTGAGTTAATAAAAACATTTTGCAGCCGGGCGGTGGTGGCACACGCCTTTAATCCCAGCACTCGGGAGGCAGAGGCAGGTGGATCTCTGTGAGTTCGAGGCCAGCCTGATCTACAAGAGCTAGTTCCAGGACAGGCACCAAAAGCTACAGAGAAACCCTGTCTCAAAAAACCAAAAGAAAAAAAAAACATTTTGCCAATGCACTGTGAAAAAGCTCAATATTTTACACAAGTAAGCATTGGGGATGAAAATTCTAGCCAAGTGTCCTTTGGCTGGAATGAATATCGGTAAGTTGCTACAACGTGGAGAGCGACCCTACAGATGGTCAAATGGTACTGAAGACCCAGGTGTGGTGAATATCAATGTCAGAGCACAAAAGAACTGAAGCTCAAGTGTCACCCCTACACTTCCTATAGTCACTAAGACCCAGACAGAGAGAAAGCAGGGAAGCAGCAGAGACTGCTTCACCACAGAACAAGGGGTGAGTTTCCAGAGGACACCAAACCACAGGCTTGGTGGGAAGTTGAAAACTAGGTAAGACTGAAGAACAATACAACAGCATAAAGACAGAAAATAGCTGGTGGTGGAGCACACCTTTAATCCCAGGAGAGCAGAGGCACACGGATCCCTCTAAGTTCAAAGCCCGCCTGGTCTACAAAGCAAATTCCAGGAGAGGCAGAGCTGCTGTTAAAGAAAAACCCTGTCTCAAAACAAACAAAATACAATAAATTAAAAGAACTAGAGAGATGGCTCAGAACTTGGAGAGGGACGGGAACTCTGTTTGGCAGCTCACAACCATCTGTGACTCCAGTTGAAGCCCTCTTCTGACCTCTCTGGGCACCAGACTTTCAAGCAGTAGATAAACATGTAGGCAGGCAAGATATTCATACACAGAAAACAAAACTAAATAAAACTAAAAGAAAGACTAACAATACTTAAGAAGCAGGGTGGAGAGATGGCTCAGCAGTTAAGAGCACTGACTGCTCTTCCAGAGGACCTGGATTCAATGCCCAGTATCCACATGGCAGCTCACCACTGTCTGTATCTCCAGTTTCACAGACATACATGGAGGCAAAATACCAATGCACAGCCAGTGGGAGGCAGAGACAGGCAGATGTCTGTGAGTTCAAGGCCAGCCTGGTCTACAGAGCTAGTTCCAGAACAGGCTCCAAAGCTACACAAAGAAACCCTGTTGCAAAACACCACCATCACCACCAACAACATAAAACCCAAACCAATGCACATAAAAATAAATAAACAGAAATAATCATCAAAACCCAACAACAGTAGACATGTATAACCTAAAGCACCTGGCTGAACGGATGGCTCCCTGAAGCGATGTCTTGCAGGGTTTTCGGAGAGTCTCCTAGATGGTCGTATCTGTAAGTGAGGTCCACTGGACTACCTATGAGGGCCACTTTTAAGTCATTATGAAGCCAACTGAAACAAAAACAATTTTTGGAGTCAAATAAGTTAAGAACAGTCCTTGGTCTCATAATTCTGAGTAACAAAATGTCAAAAGCACAAAAAAACTCACAGAATACTTAATCTTAACAGATATAATTTCATGTGCACCTTTCAAAATAAGAGTGTTGTAAAAATGCATAAACAATTCAGGGAACAGATTTGTTGTATAGGAACCTAAGTACAAGTTCAGTGTAGACAAAGACTACTTTAGAAAAACTGACCTGTAGGTTACATTTCACAGTATTTTTATGGCAGAATCATTTATTTCTCAAATAGTCATGAAAATAAACTGTCATTTATTCACTCTTTACAGCGGGGTCCTATGGCGCTATTTGAGTGCAGTCACCAACTGTAAGGCTGGGGGAAGCAACGCTCATTTAGCTGCGATCCTGAAGTAGTAATTCCCTCTTTCACTCTCAACATCTCCCAGATGAGCCAATGAACTGTGTGTTCGCCCTGCGGACAGTGTCTACAACACAAGTGAAAAGGACGGGGGTGGAGGGCATTCTACACAAGAACTTGCCTGTGCTAGCAGAGGAAGTAAAAGGGGGATGAATGTGTGACTCTAGGCCGCTGGACAAGAAGGAGGAAACTGCTCTAAGAGATGGGGCGCGGCACACAGCTCGGCTGGCAGGTACTTACCTAGTCTACAAGGAAAAGCCAGAAGACAAAAGAAAACAGGGGTGGGGCTGGCACTCGCCACTCAATTCCATTCCCGGGATTCATTGGGCAGAGGAGGAAACTAACTCCTGAAAGCTGTCCTGATTATCACAGGCACACTACACCACAGCATGTTCATGTCCATATACATATACACACAGAATAAAATTCAAACCAACAGGCCTGTAATTCATGGAGACAGAGGTGGAAGCTAAAGGATCAGGAGTTCAAGTTCAACTTTAAATTCACTGAAAGTTCAAGGCTAGTCTTGACTACATCATGAAACCTTGTTTTTAATAAAAAAAAGTAGCCGGGCAGTGGTGGCGCATACCTTTAATCCCAACACTCAGGAGGCAGAGGCAGGCAGATCTCTGAGTTTGAGTCCAATCTGGTCTACAGAGTGAGTTCCAGAACAGCCAGGGCTACACAGAAAAACCCTGTCTTGAAAAACAAAAATAAATTAAAAAAAATAAATATAGGGCCAGGTATGGTAGCACCTGCCTATAATCCCAGCACTTGAGGTAAAGGCAGGAAGATTAGGAGTTCAAGGTTCACTCTGATTTACAGTAAGCTTGAGGCTAGCCTGGGCGCCATGAGACCTTGTCTCTATAACAAGGAAGCCAGACGGGTTGGTACATGTCTTTAATCCCAGCACTCAAGAGACAGAGGCAGACTGAGCTCTGTGAGTTCCAGGCCAGACCAACTCAAAAGAAAAGAAAACACTAACAAAATAAACTGAAAGACAAGGAGGAGGGTAGAGTGAATCTGTTAGGAATCTTCCTCTAGAACCACACAGTTAACACTTAGTTGGAATCACCTAAAATATATTTATATATGCAAAAACAATCACATATTTTCAAAATTCTTACTACACGAGGATTAAGTCACTTACCTCTTTCTAATTCTAGCATTGAATAGCGGTGCCTCAAAACGTGGGTTTGTGCCAATTAGAAGAACAACATCTGCCTCTTCCACACCAGCAATCGTAGTGTTGAGAAGGTAATTGGAACGTAGATCTGTGCTAAAAGTGTAATACATGGCTCAAGCTTACGAAGATAAGAAACTCTGAAAGAGAACTTAATACACGCTAGAATGCATACATAAAGTTAACACATGCTAGGAATTCATCGCCTACTATCGTAAATCCCAGGGCACTCTCCTGACTTTTGTTTAGGAAACAAGGTCTCCCTTTACAGACCAAGCCGGCCTGGAACTTGAGAAGTCCTTCTCTCAACCTTCCAAGCACATCAGCCACCATGCCAGGCAGGTGTGTCTAGATGAAATCAAACCTACAATATTTATTAGTGACTATATTCTACAATTCTGGCATTTGGTTTAATGCATTGAAGTCTTTTATTACCACATATTAACTACACCGAATGGGTCTAGAATCCTGTTTTCACACATGTGTAGAGTGGAGTGTGAGCACATTCAGCACTCAGTACCCCCCACTCCTGCCATCTTCCTCTTCTCAAACAGCCCTTTCTACTTTCTATGTCAAAGTGCATGGGTAGTTAGAGACCTGCAGTGTGTCAGAAACTGAACACTGATGTTACAGATGCGGCTGCTCCATGCAACTAAATGATGGCTGAGTACAGAAGCATTCATCCTTAATCCAAGCACTTGGGAGGTAAAGAACACAAAGTTCCTCTGTTCAAGATCAGCCTGGGGGGCTGGAGAGATGGCTCAGTGGTTAAGAGCACACTGCCTGCTCTTCCAAAGGTCCTGAGTTCAATTCCCAGCAACCGCATAGTGGCTCACAATCATCTGTAGTGAGATCTGGTGCCCTCTTCTGGCCTGCAGGCATACATGCAGACAGAATACTGAGAATACTGTATACATAATAATAAATCTTTAAAATAAATAAATAAAACCGAAAGCAGCAGCCTGGAGCACAGCTTTTAGTCTCTCACCCAGCTCCTTCGGTGGGGAAGATCTCTTCAGTGCATAAGTTGTCAGAGTCTACTTTATTAAGCAAATCTTTCAGAGCTACTAAGGCTTCAGCATCCACCAAGCCACCTGCAATTGCTCCCACATCCTTGCCTTGGAAGCTCTGTAACTAGAAATAGAAAAACAGGGCATCAGTAGTGAACCTACAGTCAGCAAAGACCATAATTGTTCAGAAAATAAAACAAGTCATTTTCAAGTATCAGAAGAGAACTACGCATTGGGACACATCAGTCCTCTTTCCTGGCTAGGGATAGCTACCACCCATCAGAGGAGCTTCTCTTCACAGCAACTGGACAGAATGCAGATCAAGGCGACCCCAGACACAACAGATACATCTACATCATGGCTCCTGCATCTACAGCTCAGAGAACACCGTAGAAAAGACAGATTCTTTTTGTTTGTTTTTTAAGACAGGGTTTCTCTGTGTAGCCTTGGCTGTCCTGGAACTTGCTGCAGACCAAGCTGGTCTTGAACTCAGAAGTTGACCTGCCTTTGCCTTCCCAAGTCCTGGGAAGGTGTTCGCCACCACTCCCAGTTTAATATTAAAATATGTTGTATGAAAATTATTTTCAACAAAAAAAGAAAATGGCTATCAACTAGAGAGTGGGAGGGAAATGAGAAGGACTTGAAGAAGAGTAACAGGGAGGGCCTGGAGGGAGAAAACAGGAAAGCGATGCAATTCTATTTCAATTAAAAACATTTAAGAAATAAAAAAGGGGAGCAAATATAAAACATAAATTTAAAAGAACAATGTTGTCAAAACTATTAGCAAATAACAGAGTTTTAACCCTTTCTTTTGCTTCTGGATCAAATTAATTAGCATATGACTGTTGAAATAACTTATGAGTTCTAATTTAATATATTTAGGGTTTGAGTGCAATGAATCACTTAATTATATCTATTTCTGATAAACATATTTCTAACAGTTGTCACTGAAGCAGATTATAAGCTTTATAGGCTTTTTTTTTTTTACATAATATTAAAGCCAATCTATACATATTCTAAATTTTTCCTATATTTTAAGAATTACACATTTTCAGCTAGGTGATAGTGGTGCACGTCTTTATTCTCAGCACTCAGGAGACAGAAACAGAGAGATTTCTGTGAGTTTGAGGCTAGCCTGGTCTACAGAGCAAGTTTCAGGACAGCCAGGACTATTAAACAGAAAAGCCCTGTCTTGAAAAACAAAAACAAAACAAAACAAAAAAACCATTTTCTTTGCCAAATGCATCAGTAAAACATACTGATCAATCTGCAAAGCAAAAAACCAGCAATCTGGATATGACTAAAAACTGCCCCACTACTCACTTAGTCTAAAAATGAGAAGCAGCCATGGTGTGTGGGACCAGGGCAAGAAACCCTAGCTTGGCAGGATGCTGTGTGTGCTACCTTAGGAACAAAGGAACTTCAATATGAGCTCTGGACAATGAAAATCATGGCGCTATAGTTACCTTAGCTGAACGCAACCTCTTCTAAACTATCTGCCATTCCCTCTAGGCTTTTGCTTTGTCTACACTGCATCTCATCCGGTCTTTCTTTCCTCTTTTATCGGCTGCTGGAAACTAAGCCCAGGCTTTGCACATGCTAAGCACACTAGTACAAGTGAGTTACACCCAAGCTCACATTCACCCTTAGGCTTTGTTTCAGGATCACTTCCTTTAGGAAGGCATCTTGATACCATAGTTTTGGTCAGGCACCGTGCACCCTTCTGTGCTTTCTCATTAGTGTCCTAGCAGACCAACAACTATGCCCTTCTCTAGCATGACAAGGTAGAAGGTAGAGGTCATGTGTGGTTAGTCTGTTATATTAGTATAATATCTGAGATACAGCTCTCAAAAATATCAAATCTTGGCAAGAGAGAGAGAGAGAGAGAGAGAGAGGGAAAGAGAAGAATGGGTGTGATGGTGCATGTCTTTAATCATAGCACTTAGAAGGCAGAGGCAAGCAAGCAGATCCTGCATGTTTAAGACCAGCCTGGTCAGCTGGAGCTACACAATGAAAGCCCTGTCTAAAAAAATAAAGGAAGAAATAATAAAGGAAGAAAGAGGATGAAAGAGAAAGATATGCCCTTTCTCATGACAAAGTTGTTTCTTAGAAACTACACACTATTTATCCTATATTCCAATTTTTTACCATTCCAGCTACACGAGAGAGTGCATCTTCCCAGCAGGTGTAAGTTAAAAGCCCCTTTTCATTTCTGATCATTGGCTCAGTAAGTCTTTGACGTTTTAGTCCATCATAGGCAAATCTAGACAAAAGAAATCACACAATATACAGAATTTTGATAAGGAGCAACTACAATTTCCATGGTTTAAAAAAAAAAATCTTATTTAAATAGAAGATTACCTAAAATATTAAACAGAATAATAAATACCTAAGGCAGGCATGGTGGCAAGAGATAGATCTGCCTTAGCTGGGCACAGTGGCACACGCCTTTAATCCCAGTATGGGAAGCAGAGGCAGAGACAGATGGATCTGTGCGTTCGAGGCCAGCCTGGTCTCCAGAGAGAGCTCCAGGACAGCCAGGCTACACTGAGAGAAAGAAAAGCTCTCCCTTTGCTCCGTTATTCCCCGAGCACTGGAAATGGGAAGCAGGGCCTGTGTTCTATAGCTAAGCTATATCTCCAGCCCCTCTGTATTTTTATTTTGAAACAAGGTCTATGTTTCCCAGGCTGGCTATGAATTTCAGATCCTCCTGTTTCAGTCTCCAAGTAGCTTCGACTACAAACTTGTGCCACTATGCCCATCATTTATAACTATTAATGTTGCTTTTTTTCCCATTCTCTTTATAAAAATTCAGACTTTTCAATAGACTATATCATTTTGCAACATAAAAATTTCCATTAAAAATGACAATAAGGACTGGAGAGATGACTATGTGGTTAGGAGCTCTTATTCTCACAGAGGAACTGAACTCAGTTCCCAGCACCCACATGATGGCTCACACTGTCCATAACACTGTAATAATCATAGATCCATAGGAGCAAAACACTCACATATAAACTAAATCTAAAGGGAAACTATAAATTTTTATAGCAACTGTAAAAACATACAGACAGTACCTGGTTTTATCAGAGATCCATTCTTCATTAATATCTTCATGCATTCGTGGCAAAATCCTCATCACCTCTCCAGTCCTTGTACTAACCACAATGTTACTCCCCACGGCATCCATTACGTCAATGGACTCTGTCTTTCTGAGAAAATAAACACACATTTAGTACGCTGATTCTAAGAGCAACAAGAGCTTCTGTTACTTAGTCACATCCCAATTAGTTTTGTTTTGGTTTAGTTTCTTATTTTGGCAGTTTGAGACAGTCCCATACACGTAGGCAGTCCTCACATGCTCTAGAGGACAAGTGACTCTGAACTGAGGGTGACCTCTTCACCCCAAGTGCTAGGATTACAGATATACACTTCCAGACCCACCTCCCTTTCTATATCTAAAGATGGTGGGACTTAGAAAGATAACGACAGACATAAGCACCTCCAGATTTGAAACACACTGACGGCCAGCTGCACGGGAGCACAACTCATCCATCCTGGGCGCTGGCTGTCAAAGATAGCTACAAACCAACTATTCCCGAGAGCAGAAAGGAGTTCAACAAAAATAAACAAGGAAATAAAATAAAAATCCCACAAAATAAGTTTTTTTTGTTTTGTTTTGTTTTTTTTAAATTTTATCACTTACACACCAAAATGTAAGCTACTTTAGATGTATAAAATCTTCTCTGTGGGGCTGGAGAGGTGTTGTAGTGGTTAAGAGCACTTGTTGATTTTGCAGAACCCGAGTTTGGTTCCCAGCACCCAGATGGCGGCTCACCACAATCCAACTCCAATTTCAAAGGATTTATTTTTTTTTTTTTTATTTTTTTTTTTTTTTGGTTTTTCGAGACAGGGTTTCTCTGTGGTTTTGGAGCCTGTCCTGGAACTAGCTCTTGTAGACCAGGCTGGTCTCGAACTCACAGAGATCCACCTGCCTCTGCCTCCCAAGTGCTGGGATTAAAGGCGTGCGCCACCTCCGCCCGGCTTTTTTTTTTTTTTTTTTTTTTTTTAAATTTCAAAGGATTTAATGCTCTCTTCTGGCCTCTTCAGGCACCTGCATACATACAGTATTCATACATAACTCAGACCCACATACACGCACATAAAATAAAAAATAAGTCTAAAAACAACTTTTGTGGAACTGGAAATGTGGTTTAGTAAATACAGTACTAGTTATGCAAGCACAAAGATAGGAATTCAGATTCCTAGCAGCCACAGAAAAGCCAGGAGGGCTTGTCAGCATAGATAGCACTCTGGAGGATGGAGAGCTAGGTGGGTGGACCAGGAAAACTGGCTAGTCAAAGTAGGAACAGCAATTGATAGGCAGCTGCAGGCTAAGCAAGAAATGCTGCCTCGATAAATGGAGTGAAGGGAGTCAGGAAGACACCTGTCAACATCTGGTCTCCACACATGTGCACACGCACAAGAACACTGACTAGCTAAAAATCTAAAATAGTTAGGTGTGAGTGGCACACAGTGTAATCCCAGCACTTGGAATGCAGAGGCAGGTAGATTTCTGTGAATTCAAGGTCACTCTGGTCTACAATAACCAATTCCAGGACAGCCAAGGCTACATAGAAAGACCCTGTCTCAAACAAAAACAAATAAATCTTTAATGGTCTGGCTTGATGCTGTTCCTGTCTCCCTTCTCATTAAAGGCTAGTACCATGCATGGTACACATGCACATAAGTTTTTTAATCTTAGAAAGAAAGAAACTATAAATAGTTTTGTAGAGGTTTATCCTACCTTTCAATTTAACTAGCTACCTTCCAACAAACCATTCTTCTGGAACTGGTCCAGACCCAATCAGTGGGTATAGGCTGCACATGTATAAAGTCATGAGATGCAATGTCTCAAACTCACGTAAAGAGGCCACCTCACATCCACATCACTCACACACACACACCACATATAAACATGGAAACATGTACACACATACAAATCTTTTTTGGTGTCTTTTTGTTGTTGTTGTTTTGTTTTGTTTTTCCAGACAGAGTTTCTCTGTGTAACAGCCCTGGCTGTCTTGGAACTCACTCTGTAGACCAGGCTGACCTCAAATTTACAAAGATCCATCTGCCTTTGCCTCTCGAGTGCTGGGACTAAAGTGTATACCACCACATCCTGGTAACACAGATTTTTTTTTTCTTTTTACTTGATTTTGGTCTACACTTTTGTTTGCTTTAAGTTAAAATAAATAAATAAATAAATAAATAAATAAAATTTGGGAAGAAAATGACACAGAACATTTTATAAAAAGTAGAGAACTACAATTTAAAAACAAGGCCAGGAAGGTAGCTCAGAGAGTAAAGGCGCTTGCTGAGCAAGCCTGAAGACCTGAGTTGATCCCTAGAACCCACACAGGAGCCAGATGAAGTGGCAAACATCTCTAATCCAGCACTCCTACAGTGAGTTTGTATTTCTAATCCAGGACTCCTACAGTGAGTTTGTAGGCTGGCAGGCCTGGCATATGCAGCACAATGGAAGAAATAAGAAACCTTCCTTAACAAGGTAAAAACTAATTTCCAAAAGTTGTCCTTCTCGGGGGCTGGAGAGATGGCTCAGAGGTTGAGAGCACTGTCTGCTCTTCCAAAGGTCCTGAGTTCAATTCCCAGCAACCACATGGTGGCTCACAACCATCTGTAATGAGGTCTGGTGCCCTCTTCTGGCATGCAGGCATACACACAGACAGAATATTGTATACATAATAAATAAATATTTAAAAAAAAAAAGTTGTCCTTCTCATGTTTACAATGGCACGCACCCACCCATCTGTGCAAGAACACAAGCACAAGCACACAAACTAAATAAAAATTAAAAACAAATAATCAGGGCTACGAGTATGGTTCAGTCTGCAAAGCCATTGCCTAGTAAGTACAATGACCTGAGTCTACTCTCAAAGCGTATGTGAAAACATTGGTATGCTGGTGCATGCTTGGAATCCTGGTGCCGGAGAGGCAAGGGGAGAAGGTCTCTCGCCAGCCAGTCTAGGCCAACAAGAGACCCTGCCTCAAAGAAAGTGGACAATGTTTCTGAAGATGACACCAAACGTCGTCCTCTGGCCTCCAAACACACCTGCACACATGTTCATGGGCACCTACACCACATTTGCCCCAGCCCACACACAAAATAAAATCTTGTAAAAACAAATTTGTTGAAAACGCAAAGATAAATACCTTGTTTCCCAAGGCCGGGCAGTAAAGGCATAAGGCTTAGAGGTCAGGGCACCTACAGGGCAGATATCAATGATATTCCCAGACAATTCAGACATGAACATTTTCTCGATGTATGTGCCAACTTGCATGTCATTTCCTCTGCCTGTTGTGCCCAAATCATCTACTCCTGCAATCTCACTTGCAAACCTAAAAAATAGGAATTTATCAAATGGTTGAGTCCAGAAAACAGCATTTCCTTTCTGGCTCATAATCACAAAGGCAACAACTTTCAAAACATTAAAAAGGCATTAGTGTATTTCCATGTGTATGTATAAGCATAGTTAGCAAATAAAAATTAAAAAATTAATGTTTTTCTGTAACTAAAGTGGAACACACAAATGGAAAACTGTACACATAATTTGTACACAGTTTGGTACGTTATCACAGAATACCAGATGTAAAGGTTTAAACTGAACTGAATTTGGCATTGTTTGAAAGCAAATTAGCATAGTCCTTTTACCAGAATATATGAAAAAAAAAATACCAAAACTAAACAAAATCTAACTTTTTCCCCACTAAATAATGGCTATAGTTTCAAGTGTTGTTATTCAATGAAACTATATGGAAATATTCCTGAAGAGAAACATTACCTGATGCATCGGGTACACTGTATACATCTGGTCATGATAGTCTTTACCAGGGGTCCAAGGTTCTTGTCCTCCACAGCACGTTTCCCCTCTAGAAATCGGCTCCTATCGCTCCCAAACATCATGGACTGGTCCTTAAGTAGATTAGGAAACAGTCAATCTAATGTTATAATGAAATTAAAATGAGTCCATCAAAAAGATTTACAGAATTATTCTAGATACCTGCAGATCACATTCACCTCCCTGGTCACAAATAGGACAGTCCAATGGGTGATTTGCTAATAAGAACTCCATCACACCTTCTCTGTATGAAAAATCAAATATATAGAGTGACAAAAGCAGCTACCCCTAAAAAATGGCGATCTACAGGCTAGCTCAATAACCTTCAGTATTAAATACAGTTTGAACACGCTCATAAGAGTGTCAACTAAAACACCGATCCTAAGAAATTGACTTCCAGGGCTTTGTTTATTCACTTATTTATTTTGAGGTAGGGTCTCATGAACCTCAGCTGACCTTCAACTCACAATATGGTCAAGGACACCCCTGCATTCGAATTTTCCTACCTACACCTTCCAAAAGATAGAAACAGAGGCATATACCACCATCAGCAACATTCTTTATTTTTTCAAAGACGGGGTCTTGCTATGTAGTCCATGTAGCTTCAACCTACCAACTGAGGAAATTACAGGCATGTGCTACCATGCTCATCTTTTAAAATTATGACTTTTGGGCTAGAGAGATGGTACAGTGGTACAGTGGTTAAGAGCACTGGCTGCCCTCCCAAAGGATCTGGGTTCAATTCCCAGCATCTATATGGCAGCTCTAAACTGCCTTTAACTCCAGTTCCAGGGGATCTGGCACCCTCTCAAAGGCATGCATGAAGGCAAGATACCAATGCACAGAAAATAAAAATAAATAAATCCTTTTTTAAAATTATGCTATTTTAACAATACAGAATTCCCAAACATTGCTAGGGGTAGGATGTAGACTGATTAAGCATGAAGCCTCGGTTCAGGCTCCACTACTGCATTCCTCAGGTATGGTGGCATTGTGCCTGGAATCCTAGTACTAAGGAAGGGAGACCAGACTCTCTAGGTCATCATCAGCTCCACGTGTGAGACCAGCCTGGGCCACATGAGGTCATCTCCAAAATAAAGATTTTAAAAATTGCTGAAAGATATTCTCAGAAAGTATCTACATTAATTTACAATGAAGATAATGTATTAGTTTTATCCAAGCTTCACAAACACACACTGAGCCCCAGAGCAAAACACTAATGTATCATGAACTCAGCTCAGCTCAGCAAGACTGGGTTCTACTCATCACGAGGTTTATCGCTGACACTATTCCATGTGATACCTCGACCATCTGAGCTGATTTCCGCTACTGTACTCATGCCTGCTCTTTTCCACAAGTTGATACTAAATCCCTCATCTGGGGGAGGCATAAATTCCTCCTGACAAATCTACAGCAGGAAGAACAAAGTACCTGGCTTTCTTGGATTTTTCCGAGTTTGTCAGGATATTCCAGCCCTTCATAACGGGCATAGCACAAGCAGCAACAACCTAGAATTTCAATGGAGAAATCCATATTTGTATTTACTTTTAGTCATAACTAATGCTTATTATAAAATATTAATAAAACATTAAAAAAGAAAGCCCTGGGATACACAATGAGTTGCATGACAGCCTGAGATATGCCTCAAAGATTAAAAAAAAAAAAGCACAGATTATCTTTCAAAACAGACTTTAGTTTTCAGCTAGGTATAGTGGTTCATTCCTGTAACTTGAGCACTCAGGAGGCATAGGCTGCAAGTCTGAGGCCAGCCTAGTCTAGCTAGGGTTGGATTTTACAGTGAGACCTTTTCTTTTCTTTTGGTTTTTCGAGACAGGGTTTCTCTGTAGCTTTGGTTCCTGTCCTGGAACTAGCTCTGTAGACCAGGCTTGTCTCGAACTCACAGAGATCCGCCTGCCTCTGCCTCCCAAGTGCTGGGATTAAAGGCGTGCGCCACCACCGCCCGGCCAGTGAGACATTTTTCTAGATTTTTTTTTTTTATAACCATAAGATACTCTGACCCTTCATGTTAATCTTAAAAACAAATAAAGCATGGCAGTGGTTTACTCCCAAAAGGCCATGTACTGGAAGGCTGGTCCCCAGTCTACAGAGACGTGTGAGACACAATGCCACGTGGGAGGCAGCTGGGACACGTGAGAGTAACACTGGCATCTCCGCGGTCAGGTCTTGGAGCAGAGCAGTCCCCGTAAGAAGTGGGTTACTGCCAATAAAGAGGGAACCTCTTCCCTAGTCTCTTGCTTTTCCTGCTGTCGTATTATATAACAATTAGATGTCTACCAATGGAGTTGCTTGATTTTGGCCTTTCAGACTCTAAAACTATGAGCTAAACCTCCAAAAAAGCTAAGATACACTAGTAGTTCTTTTTTTTTTTTTTTTTTTTTTTTTTTGGTTTTTCAAGACAGGGTTTCTCTGTGGTTTTGGTTCCTGTCCTGGAACTAGCTCTTGTAGACCAGGCTGGTCTCGAACTCACAGAGATCCGCCTGCCTCTGCCTCCCAAGCGCTGGGATTAAAGGTGTGCGCCACCACCACCCGGCCACTAGTAGTTCTTAAGGATATTCTACTAGTCAAAACAATACTTTTCTCTTTTTTTTTTTTTTCTTTTGGAGACAGGGTTTCTCTACCTGGCTCTTCTGGGCCTCTCTACATAGACCAAGCTGGCCTCAAACTCAGAAATCCACCTACCTTCGTGTCCTAAGTGCTGGGATTAAAGGTCTACACCACTATGTCTGAATTTACTTTTTCAATTTTTTTCTGGTCTGTTTTAAATTAATTTTTACTTAATTTTTTTTTTTTTTTTTTGGTTTTTCGAGACAGGGTTTCTCTGTGGCTTTGGAGCCTGTCCTGGAACTAGCTCTTGTAGACCAGGCTGGTCTCGAACTCAGAGATCTGCCTGCCTCTCTGCCTCCCAAGTGCTGGGATTAAAGGCGTGCGCCACCACCGCCCAGCTAATACTTAAAATTTTTTTTAAGACAGGGTAGTGTCTTATGTAGTAGTGCTGACCAGGAACTCACTATGTAGACCAGGCCAGGCTCCAGCTCACAGAGGTCCACCTGCCTCCGCCCTGAGTGATGGTATTAAAGGTGCACACCCAACCTGATCACCATTTTTGTGCTTCAAAAACCAGAAATGGGCAGACAAGAAGGCTCCATGTGTAAGGTACTTGCTAAGTCAACCTGGCACCTACATAAAAGAGAAGAACGATCTCACCAAGTTGTCCTCTGATCACCGTGTTTCATGGCACATGCAAGCATGTCATGCACATACATGGTAAAATTAAAATAAAATTGGAAAAGTACAGGTATGGTGACTAATGCACCTATCTATATTCACAATCAGGAGGCTTGTGGGTAAAGGCACTTGCTGCCAAGCTTGGTAGACCTCCAGGACCAACTTGGTGGAAGAAGAAAACTCACTCCTCTGACCTCCACACAAGCAGTAGTATATACATGCATGCACAAGTATGCACAAGTGTGCATATACACTCAGGCATGTATGCAAACAAGCACAGAAATATATATACACTAAATAAAATTTTAAAAATTTAAAGAGTTTAACACTAGTCTGTGCTATATAGTAAATTTGAGGTCAGCATAGACTAGGTAGAGAGACTTTGTCTCAAAAAAAATGAAACCAGGGGCCAGTGAGATGGCTCAGTGAGTAACGAATGGCGCTTGTCAAATCTAGTGACCTGAGAGTTCAATTCCCAGGCCCCACATGGTGGAAAGAAGATCCACACCACTGTAAATTGTCTTCCGACCTCCACACGTGCATCATGGCACATGCCCCAGACCTCATTTCCTACTAAATCAATGAATACATACTTTTTAAATTAAAAATAAATAAAACGAAAAATCAGGAAAAGAGCCCTCGTAAATCCTAAGATTTAAGGAGACAGCTCAGTCAGTAAAGTGCTTGTCGTGTAGGCCTGAGAAGCACGCTGACGTTAAGTCTGATCCCTAAAACCAGTATCAGAACAGTCAGGCATAGTGGAGCAGGCTTGTGACCTCAGCACTAGGGAGACAGACAAGTGCATCCCTGGAGCTTGCCTAGCTTGACCTAACCTGAGAGACCTATCTCTAAAGAACCTGAGGAATGATACTTGAAGTTGCCCTTTGGAAGGACACACACACAAACCTTGTTCTCATTTGTACGCATTGCTGTGTACACCAAAATGCAATCATATAACCTCAAGGGAACTTCTCTACAGATACGCTATATGCTCCACACTCGCCATGAGTCTCAAGATACTGATACCTTGAGGCCTGGCCATGGCACTTGGGAGGCAGGCGATCTCTTTGAGTTCAAGGCCAGCATGGCCTACAGAGTAAGTTCTAGGTCAACCAGGGCTAAACAGAGAAACCCTGCCTAAGCAAAAAAAAAAAAAAAAAAAAAAAAAAAAAAAACAAAACAAAACAAAAACCCTTCAATTCCTAGATTTTTTATACAGCATTTACTTTATATAACACTTTCATCAATGTATTTCATTTCAAAATGAATTACCTACATATAAAAAATACTAAATTTATAGTTGTGTTGATTTTCAAGAAAGTTTACTGCAAGACTGAAAGTCTTCTCCCTCCCACAACATGGTATGGAATCCCAGGTATCATGTACCTTTGGAGCTTTCTCAATTTCCACCAGGCACATCCTGCAGTTCCCAGCAACAGACAACCTTTCATGGTAACAGAACCGAGGGATCTGCATGCCGACCTTCTCGCAAGCCTAGAAGACAAAACTTTGCATTAGAGGATCTTCACTTGGTTCTTGTCCTCACTGAAATAGAAGGCGGACGGGGATCCTTTATTACTAATATCCCTAAACACCTCCATCTGCACCCACTGCTCCATATATTCCTGAAGAGATTTCACTCTTTGCTTTGAACCCAAACCCTCTGGTGAATCCTGGACGTCTCCTCATCTTACGTGTGAGAAATCAGATAAACAGCCACATTCTGCGGAGTAGTCTTTCTTCCCCATTATCTGCTTGAACCACTGTCCACCAGTTCCCTGTCAAACTGTCCCAGTGCTTCATGCCTGGACTTCCTTTTTTGTTTTGTTTTTGTTCTGTGAGACAGAGTTACTCTGTGTAGCCCTGGCTGGCCTCGAACTCCTAGAAATCCTCCTCGTGCTGGAATTAAAGGCATGTGCCACCACTACTGCCTGCTAGCTAATGTTTTGTTTCATCTTTAAACTAAGCAGTATGAAGCAAAAAGTTTTTTTAAACAGAAATTAGAGAACACAGTCACAAAATTAATTACAGCACATGCTTACCTGCAAGACAGTGGTTCCTGGCTCCACCATGACAGATTGGCCGTCAACAAACACTTCAATCAAGGTACTTGCTGCTGTACCAGTTGTTCGAACTGATCATAAACACAGTAAGGTGAAAAACAAATTAACAGAGCTTCACTCATGACAGCAGAAGCTAATGGATAGAAAATTTTTATTTTTTACTAGTCCTCTTTCTCTAGATACACATTTCTTTAAGAACTAAATCTAAGGTAAAGTAAGAAAGTACTAAAGTAACAAAGTACAAAAGCTTTTTCAATTCAGTTCTACCCAACACATATACGGTTGTCAGATTTGGTTTTGTGGTGTTTTGTTTGTTTGCTCGAGAAAGGGACACTGAAAAATACTTGTAAACATACAACAAAAACAAAACTTACCACATTTTTAGGAGTTAGAAAGACCTATCAAGGCTCTTCTTACAGGTATCACTAGGTAGTCCTGGCTGGCCTGGAACTCATTATGTAGACCAGGCTGTCTCAAACTTAAAGACACATGCCTCTGCCTCTCGAGTGCTGGGATTAAAGGTGCGTGCCGCCACCAGCTGGCCTTATTGTCTGCTTTCACCAGTAGTTTAGTTGAGATTTTAACATTGCTTTTCAAAAACCAAATGATCATTGTTTTTTATTTTGATACAGAATGTAATTCCTACTATGTTCTATTATGTGTTTTTTGTAAACTAAAGAAGAAAAAGTTTTATTTTGAAAATTCTTCTGTCAACTTGGATCAATGGTTTCTACTCTTTATTTAATGTAAATTATGGGCTCAAATTTTCTGAAGAAATACCTAATAGACCATGGAACTGACAAAGGTAAGTCTAATACTCATGGATATTAAAAACAAAACAAAACAAAAAACTTACCATATCCTTTAGGAGATTTAGAAAGGCCTATTAAGGCCCTTTTTACAGGTATCCTTAACATGATGCCTAAAAAAATAAAACAAAGATAAGTTGTTGTAGAGGTAAAAAACCCACCTATTTATAAATTATCTGGTATTGTTTTATGATTTTATATACATTATTCTAAGAGAATATTCAGAGGTACTGATGTTTTCTCTCAGTCCCAGAGACGTCAGCATATGCAATGTCACACAGCTAGGGAGCAGTTAGCACGCAGTAGCCTTTGGGTCCACATGCAATTGAGACAACTGAGCTGTCTCTCCAGCTGTAAATGCAATTGAGACAACTGAGCTGTCTCTCCAGCTGTAAATCTGGGCTTTGTAATGGAAAGGGCAGTTCTGTTGTAACTAGAAAGAAGTGGCAAGTGCTTGGAACACAGTTCAGTTGGTGTGCAACGCACAAGGTGCTTGCCTAGCATCCAGAGAGTCCCAAATTCTAACCCCAGCACAGCACACATGGAATACATGTCTGTAATCCCAGAACCTGGGAAGCGGAGGCAGGAGGATCACAAGTTTAAGGTCATTTTCTGCTACATAGCAAGTTTGAAGTCAGGCAGAGATATAGAAAACACTGTCTCAAAAAAAAAAAAAAAAAAAGAAATAAGAATTAAGTAAAATAAATTGTATAATAACTCTTATCATTAATAGCTACTTAAACAACAAATAAAAAAAGAAAAACCTTTCTGTCCTCATCTCTTACCAGTACGTTGGGGTTTTGGTTTTGTTGAAACAGGGTCTTGCTATTAATCTTGGCTAGTCTTGAAGTAATCCTCCTGCCTCTGCTTCCTGGGTGCTACCACAACTGGCTCCAGTATGCACTCTCAGATGATACATGAATTATATATGATCCTAAAATATTCCTGAGGTAGTTCAGAAGTCAAAAGCCTTCGTTGCATCTTGAGGCCCATTATTCTGTGCTGAGTAGCATGTTTATCTCGCAGGCCTGCAAGACACTATACTTCATCCTGAATCTATCACAAACTCACGGGTAAGCTCTAAAACAACAGTCCTCCCCCGGACCCAGTGTTGCAGGACTGTAATCTCAGTTACCTGAGACACCAAGGCAGCAGATCATGTACTCCAGGCCTGCCTAGACCTTGAGTGAGTTCAATGTGAGCCTAAATAACCTGGTGAAACCCTGTCTCAAAAACAGAAAGGGGACTGGAGAGGCTCACAAGTTTAAAGCAGAGAACCTGGTTTCAGTCCCCAGCGCCCACATGGTGATTCACAACCATCCAGAACTGGAGTTACTCATGTCTTCCTCTGACCTCTGCATGCATCTGCGCACACAGCGCACATGCATACAAGCAGGCAAAACATTCATAGACAGAAAACAAAACAATTTTTCCTGAGTGCTGGAATTTAAGGTATGTGCCACCACTGCCCAGGGTTGAAACATTTCCTTAACTAAGGTTCCCTCCTCTTGGATGACTTTAGCTTGTGTCCAGTTCACATAAAACTGTGCAGCATAGCCTCTAAAATCATAATTTTTTCTTTGGAATTTTTTAAAGTTTTTTTTAGTCGGTTGGTTTTAGTTTTGGTCTCATGTAGTTCAGGCTAGCCTTATACTCTTGATCTTTCTGCCTTTATCACCAAACTGCTGGGTTTACAGGGATATGCAAAATGACTAGTCTTTCGTGTAGTTGTTTTTACCTTTTAAAGATAGTGAGAAAAAAATTATGTGATTAGAATGTATCAACATTAATTAATTAACATTAATATTTGTAAAAAAGTTTCAATAGCAGTAGCATTAATAGAAAATCATGCAAAAAATCAGAATTTTTTCTTTTCCCTTTTAATTAAAAAAAATTGTGTGTTTTGCTGCATATATGTCTGTTCACTGTGTACACACTTGATTCCTAGAGAGGCTAGGAGAGGGTGTCAGATCCCCTGGAACAGGAGTCACAAACAGTTGCTAAGTTGTCATGTAATTTTTGGGAATCAAACCTGGGTCCTCTAGAAGAACGGCCAGGGGTCTTAACCACTGAGCCACCTCTCCAGTCCCTAATCCCAGGCTGGTCTTGAATTCATGATTCTCTTGCCTCTACCTCTTCAACATATCCTACTGGCATGTGCTACCACAACTGGCTTTTAGCTATATAGAGACCAGTCTGGCCTGAAACTCAGAGATCCATCCACAGGCCTCTGCCTCTGCTACCATTCAGATAAAATAAAATCCTAAGCACTAAAGTCTGTAGTTATCATACAAGACCTATAATTAAAACTTTCTTTAATTCATAGTTCATTTTAATTAATTCCTTAATAACAGTAATCTATAACTTTCGATACTGAATCTGCAGACAGCTGCAGTCTGTTTACAGTCTGTTGTCTACTAATAATTTCTGGTATAAATCAGTTATTGGTTCTTAATCTACAGAGCAGATCTACAATACTTCCTAGGGTGTTATTACTATGTCAAAAATTGCCAATACTAAAAACAAAGAAAAATTTGCAATAAAAGCTGACTTCAACTTAATCAGTAATGGTTACTGACAATCAGTTGTGAAGTGTTCTTTGCTTGTGGTCATTTTCTTTATTAACAGCACATGTCATGTGCTGTAGGAATTCCTACAGCCAGCAGCCTTTAAGTTACCCACCCACTTGGGCAGGGCCTCATATACTATTTATGCTGACGTAAAGTGTGCATCCACTCTCTATTCCAGCTGTGGCATTTTGGTTGCTGTTCCCTGTTCGAGCAGGGCTTTGTGATCTGTGAGTCTACCCCTAAATAAATAACCCTCTCTTATAGTCAATGCTGAGCTAGTGTGGGATTTCTTTCAAGCGTCCTTCAACCATGCATTTATTTTACTAATCTACTTACTAAACGTAGGCTAAGCTTTAGTGGAGGACCACTTCCTTAGCCTGCACTGGGCTGTATCCAAAGCACAGATAACGAAGTCCCCAACGCTGTTGCATGTGAATTATTGATTTTGGTACCTACTAGACCATAAATTCCTTGACAAGAAATCTATTTCCCTTTTCTGAAGACTAACACAGTACCCTTACAAAAACAAGTCACCAAATTCCGGAATGAGTAGTACATACTCCATTAGACAAAAAGTATTGAAGAGGTCAAGCATGATGGCCCAATGCCCATAATCATCCCAGCACTGGGGACCCTGAAGCTTGAGAATCATGCATTTTAGACCAGCCTAAGCTATACAATGATATAAAACCTGCACTACATAGAGTTCAAGGATAACCTGACTTATACAGAATACAGTTTGTTTTGTTGAGTATTTTATATAAATCTCATGTAGCTCAGACTGACCTCAAGCTTGCTATGAAGGAAAGGATCAACTCAGGACTCCTAGACTTCCCAAGTGAGTGCCAGGATTATAAACAAACCCCACCACGTCCAGATTGGTGCGTGTCTGTTGCTGGGCTTGTTTTTCACATTCATTTATTTACTTTGCGTGTGCTAGCAAACACACATGCACGTGCACGTTGACCACCAAAGCACAACTTTTGGGAGTCTGTTCTGTCCCTCCATCATGGGGGGCCTGGGGATCAAACTCAGGTTGTCAGGCCCCCCGCCAGCCCTGATATACATTTCAGACATACTATCTACCAGATAGGAACAGAAATAACTACTCAAGTTGGGGCTGTAGGTCAGACATGCTGAATCTTTCCCGGTAAGCGCACCTAGTGGTGCTACTCAGATTATTAGAAATGGGCTAAATTAATATGTGAGAATTAGCCTAGAAGAGGCTAGATATAATGAGCCAGGCAGTGTTTAAAAGAATACAGTTTGTGTGTTGTTATTTCGGCGCATAAACTAGCCAGGCGGCCAGGAGCTGGGTGGCAGGAACGCAGCCCGCAGCTCCCACAACAGAGTCCTGGGTTGCATCCTCCTGTTTCAGCTTGCCCAGTGCTGGGATTATAGACGGGCCACACCACACCTGGCACATCTCTAGTATCTTGGCTGTGACTTAGAGGAACAACTTTCTGAAACTTTTCTCTGGTTTAGAACACTCCATTTAGTAATGTAAAACTCAGTGGGAAAAGAAAAAGAAAAGATTCCCAGGGAAAAAAAAGAAACCTAAAGTTTACAATTCAGTTTGATCTTACATCGAATCTCAGGAACTTGAAGACACTGCAGCTTCCTGATTTGCAGCTGGGCTCCGAGCTAACTTTTTGAGATTCATTTTCTCTGTATTTATGTGTGCCTGTGCGTGTCTGTGTGGGGGTCATGTGAGTGCAGGTGCTCCCAGTCCAGAAGAGGGTGGCGAATCCCCTGGAGCACAGGGACAGGCAGTTGTCAGTCTCCTGACTTAGAGAACCGAATTCGGATACTCTCCGCAAGGTACTCTTAACCGCTTAGCTAACCAGCGCCGGCTAACTTTTTACACATTTTTGTTTTGGTCAGTTTTCCCCGTCCGTTGAATGAATAAAACACTACCCAGTGTGATCAATGAACCAGACTAAACAAACAGCAGGGTGGACATCTGCTGAACAGCACCTAAACAGCGGTGCCCAAGGTGAAGTCGCTCGGGACCCTGGCAGACAGCCGGCCTCCTCCTGTCAAGGCACGGAGAAAGAAGCTCGCAAGCCCCAGCTCCCGAAGGTCTTCCGATCGTCCTCCCTTCTGCTCCATCACACCAGAAGCTAAGGCCGATCGGCCTCACCTGCCGGTTCTCCGGGTTTCCGAGTCGGCGGGGCGGGAGGCGGTACCCAGTCAAGGACAAGAGGAGAATGACTTGTCTGCCCTAAAGGATACAATCCTGCGAGAAAGAAAACACCTGCTGGCAGAACTTCAGCCCTCCCACTTAAACACGTCCTCACCTTTCCTCCGGAGCCCACCGGGATGCTCCGCTGACTCGTCCGGAGCTCCCCGACCCCTTAGAACCCAGCCGCTAAGTCAATATGGCGGTCCCGGGTGACTCCGTCACAGGAGCTGGCGGACGGAAAGCCAGGAGGGACGAAAAACCCAGACTCGACAATTTCCCCTCTTTGGCCCTGTTCGGCAATTTCCGTCAGCCCGAACGAGAGCCGAGAGGAAGCGGAGAGGTCGACTTGGACCTGCAGTTCCGCCGGAAGTAGCCGAGGCCTCGAGGCCGAGCGCTTTCGTTCAACTCCGTCTCCTCAAGGGGCGTTTCCCTTACTTTCGGAATCCTTGGAGGGAGGCATTTTAAAATGCCTCTTTTATTCATTTCTTCCCAAACGCAAGGGGAGGCCCGCGGACAGCCTGTGGGCCGTTTAATCCGCAAGTCCCAGGTTTACGTGCAGGAGCGGGACGAGTGACGCACTTTGACCTTTCACCTCTAGCCGGTGCCGCGGAGGGAAACGCCTCCGTCTCTATATAAGGACTTTTCCGGCTGGCCCGGGCCCTTTTCTCCCTCAGCGCCGGCCGCGGGTTCCTGGCGCTCTGTCCCTCCGCCGCTGCGGGCCTCCGGTTACAGCCGACGCCATGGGCTTCGGAGACCTCAGAACCCCCGCCGGCCTCCAGGTGCTCAACGACTACCTGGCGGACAAGAGCTACATCGAGGGGTGAGCCGGGAGGCCGGGGCCACGTGGCGCGGGCGCGGCGGGAGGGAAGCGGGGCGCCCGGGCTCCCGTGCGGCTAGGCTGATGGGAGGATGCAGCAGCTGCTCTTAGCTTGCACAGGCTCAGACAGATGTTTGGTGCACTTAAAATGAAAAGCGACTGAAGCAACTCGTTAGCCCCGCAATAGTCGCCACTAGCCGGTTGGACGGATGCAGAGTTGGTCACACATTGTGTCGTATATTGTGTCTTCCTTTGAAAGGTGTGTGCACGTGTCTTTGTGTCGCCGGCAGGTATGTGCCATCACAAGCCGATGTGGCGGTCTTTGAAGCAGTCTCTGGCCCACCGCCCGCTGACCTGTTCCATGCCCTGCGCTGGTATAATCACATCAAGTCTTACGAGAAAGAGAAAGCCAGGTAAAAATAAAAATGTCTTTGCACCACCCGGACTTTCCCATGGCAAAGTCGGGTACAGGTTCTAGTTGCTTTGGCGTTGTTGGGCTGATGTAAGCTGAATTTCATGGTGACCTTAGAAGGCCAAGAGACTGAAGTCCTCCATTTCCTCACCGGACAGGTAGACCATGGACAACAGCAGTCAAACTTTACCTCACACCTCTCTGCCAATGTGCTTCGACCTGGCGGGGGGGGGGCATCGCTGTGGTGAGAGGGTAGCTCATTCAGTCCCTGGCCTTCTGACACTACCAGCATGGATGGAGAGTTTGGGGAGTAGACTCCAGTTAACTAAGAAATCGTAATGAAAGCTCAGAGATGTTCGTTCTGAAAGAGTTAAGCCATAGTGAGTATCGAGTACGCTGTTTGTCGTAGTACTAGTGTTGGCTGGCTGAAGAGTCGGGCACACATAGTATTTTTACCTGGGATTGTGCTAAAGGGTCAATAACCAGAACAGATTGGTACTAGGAAGGAAAGACTTTGTGTTTTGTCCAGTAAAGGAAAGAGGTGTGGCACCGACCTAACCTTGATAGGATGTTTGTTTTTAAGTCTGCCAGGAGTGAAGAAATCTTTGGGCAAGTATGGCCCTGCCAGTGTGGAAGATACCACAGGAAGTGCAGCTGCGGATGTCAAAGATGACGACGACATTGATCTCTTTGGGTCAGATGACGAGGAGGTATGGCTGACATCTCTGAGTATACTGATAAGGCGTAGATGTAGGTACTGTATCGGGGCCTGGATTCGAACACTCACTGGGTACATGATGAATAAAACCAAATCACCATCTTTCGGCTGAACTCCTGATGGATTTGCTTTTGACTGATGAATCTGGTCATTTCTGTAATGGCCCTGTCATTCATTACATTGTATAAGCAGAAGATAACCAACTTTGTGAATTTTTATTCTCTGTACAGGAAAGTGAAGAAGCAAAGAGGCTCCGAGAAGAGCGCCTTGCACAGTATGAATCAAAGAAAGCTAAAAGTAGGTGATTCTACAGTCATGTATCTTCATTGTTAAATAGTAGTGCGAGTGGTCTGTTCCAAAGCTTGACCCTAACATGGTTTTAGTCTTCAGTAAACATCTTTGCTTATACAAGTCCACAGCTACTGGTCTGCAGCTGATCTTACGTGGCAGTTGTAGCATTCCTCTGTGGGATAGAAACTGTTACACAATTTCATTCCTCTTTCTTAGCCAAACAGAAAGAGGAATGTGCGTGACAGACACAAGGTGGGTTCTGTGTGTTTTCCTAAGAAGATGGTCTGTTTTGAAACACTGAGATTTGACCTAGAGCAAAGATGTTCAGTTGAGTAAAGGTAATGCATTTTTAAATCTTTCCAGAGCCTGCGGTTGTTGCCAAGTCTTCCATCTTACTGGATGTGAAGCCCTGGGACGATGAGACAGACATGGCAAAGTTAGAGGAGTGTGTCAGAAGCATTCAGGCGGACGGCTTGGTGTGGGGCTCTTGTAAGTTTAATGGTGGTGTTTTGAAGTTGGAATTTATATACATTTTCATTGTTTTTCCATCAATAAGAGTTTCCTAACTCTTTATGTTCTTTTGTAGCCAAATTGGTTCCAGTGGGATACGGAATTAAAAAGCTTCAAATACAGTGTGTAGTTGAAGACGATAAGGTTGGAACAGATATGCTGGAGGAGCAGATTACTGCTTTTGAGGACTACGTACAATCCATGGATGTGGCTGCTTTTAACAAAATCTAAAATCATCGTCAAGTCAGTGCACTTGAATAAAAGCTAGAAAAAACCCTGGGCTCTTGATTCTGTTGTGAAAAATGGTGTATGCTTTCATTAAAGGGAAGGCTTCAGTGGCCATGTAATCCATTAGTAATAGAAACTGGGGGCTGGGAAGATGGGTGGGTCACTCAGCAGCAGGTCAAGCCTGATGACCAGCCTGGCCCACGTGGTGAAAGAAGACTGACTCCCAACGTGTGTTTTATGTACTTCATGACTGCATACAACATTTTAAAAAAATGTAGTGTTATTGTTCAGCAATTATAATTTTGTAGCCATTGGTACTGATACATGGTACTGATGGATACAGTCTATTTTGGCCAGACGTCAAGATTAATTTTTTGAAAAATTGAATCTTGGGCCAGTAAGATGTTTACCACCTGGGTTTTCAGTCCCTAGCGTCTAGGTGGGGGTAGAGTGGTCCTCGGTCCTCTGACGTTCATATACATACATACTTCAGCCATACAAAAATTTCAGCGGTACATATGTATGTGTACCACACGAATGCCTGGTGCTTGGGGAATTCAGAAAAGGGTGCTGGGTCCCCTAGACCCAGAGTTGACTACTATGTAGGTGTTAGTGCCCAATTTCTTCAGGTCCCCCACAAGTTTTATATTGCTGCTGTATCTGAGGAGGTAAGTCATACAATTATGGCCATTTCCAAATGTTAGGAATTATTTAATGTGTTGAGCTATAGATGTTGAACCTTTTGTTAGAAATGTAGTCTGACTGGCAGGTCAGAGTTTGAAGCCAGCCTGGTCTACAGAGTTCCAGGACAGCTAGGGCTACACAAGAGAAACCCTGTATCCAAAAAACAAAAAACCCAGAAGTATAATCTGGTGTTAGCACTATGTCCTGATAGGAGTACTGTGTAGGTTAACTAGTTCCCAGGCCTCCCACACTCCCATGGTCTTGTGTAGGTTTATGAGGTATTTGAGTGTGGGGTGTTATCCCTTGAAGTTGTAAGAAAACACTGGCTGAGATGGGCAATATGCTACAAGCTACTGCCAGTGATTGTGGTGCCCCGAAAGTATACCGTTGAACACATCAGCTATTTTGGCTTCATGTTAAATACCAGATGTTAAAAGTTTTTACAGTCTGGATGTTGTATCTTTGAAGCTTTCTGTATTTTGTAGATGGGGATCCAGAAAAATTAACCTAGGGTTATGTCACATAGCCTGCCCTACTCTTGCTCTTGATTTAGTGACGCAAGCTACATATTGTAAGGATTTATTTAATAAAATATTCACTGAGGAAAATTCAGGTGCAGCCTGAAATTTTTTTCAAGTTTGTTAGGATCATAAGGGCCAGCAGAGGGCAGTGTCAAAGCCATGGGAGCCGGCAGAGGTTTATTCCAGAACCACGAGAGCCGGCAGAGGGCAGCACTTGCTCTTCTGGGGATCCATAGTGCTTGAGAATGCTGACGAATACAGGCATAAAGGTATCTTATTTAGCTTATACTGGTGTCCACGTAAACCAAAGAACAAGGCCTGCGCTTTGAAGTAATCCTGTGTTCAGGCCAGCCCACCCCGGAATGTGTTTATAGTAACTAATCTACACACTTGCACACAACCAGATTTTTCAAATTTCATGATGCTCTAAAGAACTAAAAATAAACAGAAAATTGTAGGCATGTTTCATCAAGAAGCAAGAGGTCTGTCCCCCTCCCTTTGAAACAAGGCTGTATGAGCGGCATTTGTAACCCTCAGTAAATAGGCCTGAGGCTGCAGCTCCGCGGAGCGCTTGCCGCTTGCACCTTTAGAACTGAGAAGTATGGCCGCTCTGGACAGAGGCAAGGGACAGGTGTGAGAGAAAGGACAGTTGATGAACTGAAAAATAAGCCCTGGCACAGTCATAAAATGTGCCAACTATTCCAAGCTAGAACAGTTGCATCGTTATCTACCTGAGGTTCCAGAACCTCAAAATTGAACTATGCTAACAATAAATTACTTAAGTAATTAGATTTTGGGTCAACTTACAAATAAACAGTTAACAGAAATGAAAGTTTTAAGCCAACATAACCAACTAATACTTTAATTTGTAAATTACTAAAAAGTTGAATATATATATATATGTATTTTACTATTAAAATATATTTGTATCCAATTCGTTTATTGGAACTTGAGGCCAACCTAGACTACATAGTGAAACTGTACCAGAAAAAAATTTTTTTGTTAATTCTCTCTTTTAGTAACTGAAAAGGTGAAGATCAGGGAGCGGGGGAGACGCCCTAGTTGGTCAAGTGTATTCAAGGAAGCCTTTAGATAAGCACACATTAGAAAAAGCCTGGCGTGGTGGCAGGCACTCAGTGTAGGGCTGTGGAGGTGGAGACAGGCAGATCTCTGGGACTTGCTGGCTAGCCATCAGCCATCGTAGGCTGCTTGGTGAGCTCTAGGCAAGTGAGGAGTAGCAAGCAAGGTGTGCACGCACAAAATGACCCAAAAGGAAACCAAAAACGAGGCTGATGCCTTTTCAAGATGAAAGTTACTATAATTAATATAATGTGATATGCATTATAAAAATGATTTATTTAATCGGATAGATATATTGCAGTATATCAACAGACACAGGCTGAAACGGGGCGGGGGGGGGGGGAGATTTAGGTTGTCAATATCACAGTCGCCACCAGAGGGCAGCCAGACAGCGGCATCATTTAAATTGCAAGGAAGAAGAAATCTACATTTTATACCCACGCAAAAATATAAGGCCAATACACTGAACAAAAACAACAAAAATATGGTCGGTTTAGATCAGAACGAAGGTTCATCTGAAAGGAATTTTTATGAGGTTCACGTGAAGAATCCATGCTGGTTTCTGGGAACACGGTCTGTTTCTAGGGAAGACAGGCTCTTGAGCTGTTCACTGGCTGTGCCAGGGCCGTTGACTTCCCACAACGAATGCTTTAGTACCTCAGCAACAGAGACCCGGAAGTGGGCTTGGAACTTCTTGCTAATTAGAACGTAGAGGATGGGATTCAGGCAACTATTGAGGAAAGCCAAGCCAGTAGAGACAGGGACTGCCTGATGCAGCACGTGCTGGAAAGAGCTGTCGTGGTAGATGGTGAGTTCCCAAAGACTAAAGAGGTGATAAGGAGTCCAGCAGACCACGAAGGCAATGACTACAGACAGGACTGTCCAGAAATGCTTACGGGACATGGGGAGGCTTCGCTTCTTCACCTTGAAGATGAGACACAAATAGCAGAAGCTCATTGTCAGCAGAGGGAAAAGGTAGCCAAAAAGGAATTTAACCCAGGTCAGAACGTGGTGTCTTATCAAGGTGAGGTCATGGCCATGCTCCTGGAAATTGTTATAACAAATGATGTGGTTATTGACTTCCACAGTGTCGCGGAAGTACAGGCTAGGACCTCCAAGCAGGAAAGCCAAAAGCCAGACAGATAGAACAACGACCAGTGAGTTCTTTAGCGTTCGGTGCCGCTGAGATGAGACAGGATGGATCAAGCAGAAATAGTGGTCCAGGCTGATCACTGTCAGGAAGAAAACACTGGAAAACATGTTCAGCTGGGCAATGAAGGAATTAGCCTTGCAGAGCCACAGGCCAAAAGGCCAGTGGAAACTCAAGGCCACATAGGAGACATACAGGGGCAGGAAGAGAACGAAAATGAAATCTGCAATGGCCAGATTGAGGAACCAGAGAGTAGTGACTGTCTTCTTCCACTTAAATCCCATGAGCCAGATGACAATGGCATTTCCTGGAATTCCCAGAACAAATGCTAGGACATACAACAGCAGTGAGACCCAGTGAACAATTCCCAGATGCGTCTTCTCCTCTGAAGCAGACTCCGGTGAGTAGTATTCTAAGGTATAGGAATAGTTCTCAAATTCCTCAAATAATGCTTCCTTTGAGACTTCCATGATGGCCTTGTAGATGGAAAGAGCTATAAAAGCAAATTTTAATGGAAAAAAGCTTAAAGAAGAATTAGGTTTGATGAATAAAGAATCTAAACACAAAAGTCCTTCATTTTATGACTGTACCAGGGCTTATTTTTCAGGCTTGTGTTTATACCAAAGATGGCCATGTCCCCGTTTCACTGCTTCTGCTCTCAAAGCTTTTGAGAGTTCATTTGTGATTCAGTAATTGTTAAGTTAAAATGATCCACTCCATAGGTCAAGTCCCCTGTCCCTAATACTTACAGTGCATTACAGTGCATTAGGAGAATCTTGACATTCAGCAAGCATTTGTTAGGCTCCCCGTATGCGTTATTTCCCATCAGATGCAGAGGAAAGCAGATTGGTACTTAGGCAGTGGAAAGTTCCGGGTTTGTGATTGCAGCCCTGACTGCTAGCCCCAGAACAACAGCTTTCTGGATGATTCTACTTCCATGACACTAGTAAGAAGTGAAGATTTTTATGCCCAGAATTTTGTTTTTAGCTGGTGTTAGTATTTAATTAAAAGCCTTGAGCTCTGAGCATGCCAAGCAGACACTTTACAGCAAGGTTCGGCCCCAGCCCTGAAGATGACGGGAATGCTCCTAATCGGTTATCAATAGAGCTGGCTTTTCAGCTGGAAGACATATTTACTTCTGCTGTATTTGGCTTTGGGTATTTTTTGTTTTGTTTTGTTTTTTCCCTTGTTTTGGTTTGTGAGACAGGAGGCTAGCACTCTGTAGGCCTTATCTGTAGGCTTGCATCTCACTGCGTAGTCTAGGCTGGCTTAGTCCTCACAACAACACTTCTGCCTCAGCCTTCCAAATGCTAGGAGATTGGTATAAGCCACCACCCCAAATAAAAGGTATCTTTACGAGTAAACTTCATTATGACCATATAATTTTCACATCAATTTCTTGTATAATGCATTTAAATTTTTATTCCATTGAAATTCCTTTGCTTTGAATTAATGTGGATTATTTTCTATAATTATGACCAAAAATTAGCCAGACAGTGGTGGTGCATGCCTTCAATCCCAGCACTTGGTAAGCAGAGGCAGGCAGAACTCTGTGAGTTCAAGGTTAGCCTTGACCTGGAACAGAGTGAGTTCCAGGACAGTCAGGGCTCCATAGAGAAACCCTGTCTCAAAAAACAAAAAACAAGACAAAACCAAAAAAATAAAACAAAAAAAAAGGAAGAACAAGCTGTAAGTGGGCAGGCAAGATGGCTTAGGAGGTTAAGGGGCTTGCTGCCAAGCCTGATGATAAGTTTGAAACCCAGGACCCACACGGTGAAAGGAGAGAATTGTCTTCTAAAAGTTGTCCTTGATCCACCAGTGTGCCGTGGTACATGTTCTCACACAAGCACAGAATGGATGGATGGACGGATGGAAGGACGGACGGAAAGACGGATGGACAGACAGACAGACAGACAGATATAGAAAGATAGACATAATTTAATTTTAAAGATAATGATGAAAAAACTGAACAATAAGAACAGAGGGAAGGGAGTTAGCAAGATGCATCAGTGTGTGTGTGTGTGTGTGTGTGTGTGTGTGTAGAAATGGCCCAGTGGCTAAGAGCACTAGCTTCTCTTCCAAAGAAGCCCCAGTTCCACTCCTAGTACCTATCTATATCTGACGCACAACCTTGTCTAACTCCAGCCTCAGAGTATCTGCTGCCCTCTTCTGGCCTTTGCAGCTACTGCATGTGATACTCATACATGCAAGTAAAACAATACACAAAATATATTTAAAAATTTTTTTAAATGGATCAGTGGGGCTAAAGAGATGGCTCAGTGGTTTAAAGCTCTGGCTGCTCTTCCAGAGGTCCTGAGTTCAATTCCCAGCAGCCACATGGTGGCTCACAACCATCTGTAATGGGGTCTGGTGCCCTCTTCTGGCCTGCAGGCATGTATGCAAACAGAGCTCTCATATACATAAATAAATACATCTTTTAAAGATGGATCAGTGGGGAAAGGTGTTTGGTGCCAGGCCTGAATACCTGCGTTCAGTCCCTGTGAAAGAGAGAAGAGAACCTGTTTTTGAAAATTGTCCTCTGATTTCTTCGTACCTGTCATGTTGTACCCACCTCACAATAAACATATAAATAAAAATGTAAATTTTTTTTTTTTTTTTTTGGTTTTCGAGACAGGGTTTCTCTGTGGTTTTGGAGCCTGTCCTGGAACTAGCTCTTGTAGACCAGGCTGGTCTCGAACTCACAGAGATCCGCCTGCCTCTGCCTCCCAAGTGCTGGGATTAAAGGCGTGCGCCACCACCGCCCGGCCAAATGTAAATTTTTTAAGAAAGAGAAAAGAAAGAATGAAGCGCAATGAGGCTGTGTGCATGACATCAGATCATGTAGACAGGAGGATTATTTTAATTAAAAGAAAATTATATGTACGGATATTTTGCCTGCATGTGTACCATGTAAATGCCTTGTGAGGGTAAAAGTGAGCATTGAATCCCCTGGGACTGGATTTACATACAGCTGTGAGCCACTGTGTGGGGTGCTAGGAATTGAACCCAGGTCTTCCGGAAGGGAAGTCAGTGTTCTTTACTGCTGAGCCATTTCAAACAAAAACTTTATGTTGCATAGTCCATCATACTGTTATGTTTATCTACTCATTTTTAGTGAATAAAAGAAAAAAGAGAAAACATATGAAAGAAAACAGAAAATTTTCCTTTATTCTAACTAAGTCAAGTATATCAAGACAAATATACACATGCATGCATATGTGTGTTTTTGAGAGTTGATGGGAGGTGTGGCTGAGTCAGAGGTGATCTGGGCATAGAAAGGAGTTATGTTGGGCAGAAACAAAAAAAGAGGGTGGCTACTAAGTACATGTTAGCTCTTCAAACCTCACATTTAAAGAAAATATCATTTATAAAGCAGCCAGGTCTTAGCTACAGTGACTTTGCACTGAGATGTAGGTTTTCTCAATTTGGAAATGCATAATAATGTCAAAATGAGACTTTTAGACCTGACTGAAAATAGGAAATAGCTACGGTGTTAGTCCAAAACCATTTGTGGTGCTAGAGGGTCAGTAAATAATTCTCATTGCAGTAAAGACTAATAAAGATATTTATAATCATAAAACATTTGAGTCGTCACAAAAATAACTACCAAGCTGCAGTGTAGACATGGACAGAAACGTGTGGAAAATGCTTGGGACAGAGCCAAGCTGAAGAAACCGCCCTTGACGTCCGTGGTCTGGTGTCCTGAGAATGTGAAGGGGCCCGAGCTATCACATTCCTGGGTGATATGTATCCACACACTTAGGCGTCTGTCTAGTTCTGGAGTCGGCAGGAATTTACAAAACTAAGCAAGCTGGCTTCTGGTCAGCTCAGGATTTAATAGATGGTAAAGAAGTTTGAAACGCTTTTCTGAACAAATAAATTTTACTATAAAACTTTCGTCAGAAAATTTCAGCGGCAAATAGCCTGCGAAGCAGGTGACTTTGGGGAGAGGCCATCTGGTGAGAGCATGTGTCAGCAAACTTTTAAATGAGGCATTAGGCAAAGTGTGGCCGCAGAGGGAAACCTTGGTGCTGGTCATCACCCTCTCAGTGCTCAAGGGGTGAAAGGGCTTCGGGAGTTTGAGAGAAGCCTGGACTATGTGAGATCTTGTGTCTCACAAGCAGCAATGATTCCTGCTACAGAATGTGCAGCGAAGGTGGAGAAGTTGGATTTGGCTTCTGTAACACTGAGGTGGACGGTTTTTCTTTTTTCTTTTTCCTTTTTTTTTTGGGGGGGGGCGGCTTTTCTGACCCATTGAGGAGATATATACTTAGCAGAGTCTGAAGGGGGTTTGGACTTTAACCTACTTTGACAGAGGAAGACTTGATGCTGTTGACGTTTGTCTGTGAAGAAGACACTCAACAACAGACTACTTATTCTGTTAAAACCATGGACCTTTGGTGGCCATGGTAAGGTACGCATTTAATGCCAGCACTTAGAAGGCAGGGCCAAGTGGGTCTTTGTGAGTTAGATGAAGGCCAAGCCTGGTCTATGTAGATACAGAGTTCTAGCCCAGCCTAGGTAACATAATGAGATTGTCTTTTTTTTTTTTTAAAAAAAAAAGGCAAATAAAACCATGGGACTTAGAAAGACCATGTTTTGTCTATGATTGGATAACAGGAACAAAGAGAAAGAAAAATAACAAATAATCTATTGTGGGGCTGGTGGTGGCACACACCTTTAATCCCATCACTCAGAGTCTGAGGCAGGCGAATCTCTGTGAGTTCGAAGTCAACTTGGTCTACAAAGGGAGTCCCAGGACAGCCAGGATTGTTACACAGAGAAAAACAAAACAAAATGAAACAAAACACCTCCCCCGAAAAAAAAGAAAGAAGGAAAGAAAAAAGTTATTACCATAAAAGAAACTTTAATTAAAGGCACAGATCCCTGAGCCAGGGGTCATACTTAGTCCATGGTCGACAAACTTTTATTGCTGTTGAGATAAGGCAGGATTTCATGTAACTGTGACTGGACTTGAACTCCTGATTTCCTGATCCTCCTCTACCCTCTGAGAACTGGGATTAAAATCATGAGCTACCATACTCAGAGAACAAAACTATTTTAAATGGATTTCTTCTTAGTTGAATAAAGATTTTTGGGAAAGAGAGCACATGTACTTGTGCTCTATTGTGTACATATGCCCACATGTGTATGCATGGGGTGGGGTGGGGATGACTTAGGTCATTTCTCAGTATTCTCCACTAATTATCAGACGTGAACTATATACCACACCCTAGAATGTACTCAAGATGTTTGGCACCACTAGAGTATCCTCCTGCCCTTTGGATAAACAGTCCCTTGGAAGGTGTCAAGGCACAGCCAAGTTTTATGAAATACCCTGTTTATTTACCCAAGGGGAGCAAAGAACATTTTTTGGGATAGAAACTAGGGCCTCTGGCATGCTGAAGGCTTGACACTATAATCCTGACATTACAGAGGCAAAGGGGGATCACTGTGAGTTCAAGGCAAGCTTGGGTATACAGCTAGCTCCAGGCCAGGCAGGGTTAATGAATTGTTAGATCTTGCCAAAAGAAGAAAGAAGAAAGGGAAGAAGGGAGGAAGGGAGGAAAAGAGAGAGGAAGGGAGGGAGGAGGGAGAGAGAGGGGAAGGGAGGGAGGGAAGAAGAGGGAGAGAAGGAGGAGGAGAGAGGGAGCAAGGAAAGGGGGGATGGAAGGAGGGAGGGAGGAAAGGAGGGAAGGAAAGAGGGGGAGGGAGAAAGAGGGGGAAAGAAAGAATAAAAAAGGAATGGAAGATGGAAGTTGGGTATTATATTGACAGCCTCTGTTTGCTATAGCAGAACTGAAATCATGAGACTGTATCTTCCCGGCTAACCCTGTCCTTTACTAGAGAAGTGTCTTGCTTTCTTTATAATCACCATGTCATTTATTGTCTTTGGTGCCTTACAAGGAGTGGACTTGCTTTGGTCTGGTTGGAAGCAGTAGGAAACAAGGAGTGTTCTGAGGAAGGTCTTTGAATGTCGTGCTCCCGGGTTTGGATTTGATTCCCCCGCCAGTGAAAGTGAAAATGTTTTTAGCAGGGAATGACATACTAAATCCTTGTTTTTGTGAAAAGCAGTTTGGGAGATGAGTTAGAAAAAAATATTTGAATGAAACTAGAGAGACAGTTCTCACACTTGAAATCGGAAAGTGGAAGGGGACTTAGCAAGAGTTAGAACGATGAGGAGGGAGACAGCTTGAAAGATATTAATTCAGGAAGCCAATAGAACTAGGAAGCTGAGCTGAGCTGTGCTGAGCTGAGCGTGACCTTCACAGTAACACTCCTGTTGAGCTGGCGCTGAAAAAATCTGTCTTGGACAGAGTGCTAGCTAATTTGAGACATTTAAATGTGTTAATCAGCTTTCAAGCCTGTGAGGTTGGGAGAAAGGAAGAAAGAAAGAAAGAAAGAAAGAGAGAGAGAGAGGGAGGGAGGGAGGGAGGGAGGGAGGGAGGGAGGGAGGGAGGGAGGGAGGGAGGGAGGGAGGGAGGGAGGAGGAAAAGGTTTTCTTTTACCTTTAAAATAAAACAACAAACAAACAAAAAACCAAACTGAGTCCAATGGCAATGAAATGATCTGATCACTGTTCCCTCTGTGTTGAGATCAGGTTCTGCTCATAAAAGGACTTGCAAACTGGTCTTCCTGTCTGTCTCCCAGGCCTTACTTGGACAGTTTGGGAAGAGAAGGCAGCACACAGTCAGGAATGTCACCACCTACCTCTGGACCAGCTGTTTCATCGCCCCACCCAGAGATGAGTCCCTTTGCTTGTGCAGTCTTATGACTTTGTTCAGGGTTGGGTCAGGAGTGTTTTTCAGGCTTACCTGCTTTGTAAGTGTTAAGGCATTCAGCACAGAGGTTAAACACCAGGCAGTACACTAGGCTCTGGACTGACGACTCACTTTCAAACCTCAGTTCCACTCCTTCCTGCCTGTGAGATGCTGTACAACCGCCTGCTCCTTTGAAGACTCTTTTTATTCTTCTTATCTGAAGCGTAAAGATACAAGAGCTAGTTCTAGGACAGCCAGGACCGTAATACAGAGTATTCTATAGTGAAAACCCAAAAATAAATAAAGTAAAATGTTGTAATGGGGCTAAAGAGATAACTGCATGGTTAAAAGCACTTCCTGCAATAACCAGAGGACCAATGTTCCAGTCCCAGCACCAACATCAGGCAGCTTGCCAATTCCCACCTCTAAGAAACCCAGCATTCCCTTCTGGCCTGTATGGGCAACATCTCCCTCCCCACACGTGTGTGTACAAACACAGAAACAAAGTCATTGTGATGATCATGTGAAGAACTCCTCAAAAGGCAGTTAGCTCAGCTCTTGACTCATAGCCTGCTCAGTAATGGCAGATACCCATCCTTCTAGGATTAGAACAGAGCAGCAGGAGCTAGAGGAAGGCACAGAGTGTAGACAGGGTCTCACTACATACCTGTGCCTGGCCTAGAACACCATATGAAGACCAGACTGGTCTCAACCTCACAGAAATCCAGCTGCCTCTGCCTTCTCAGTGCTGGAATTAAAGATGTGTACCACCAAAGCCAGTTACCGTGGAAATTTATTTGATCATATTTTTTTCTGCTCTTTATTTTCCTTATGGGGGGCAGGAAGAAGTCAGAAAAGCAAGCCAGCTGGCCTGGCACTTCCTCTGAAGTCCATTGCAGCAATCTTTCTGGTTTCATGGTTTGAAAATATTGACTTGAGCCAAGCAGTGGTGGTGCATGCCTTTAATCTCAGCACTCATGAGGCAGAGGCAGATCGATCTCTAGGTTCGAGCCACACAAAGAAACCCTGTCTTGAAAAACCTAATTTTTTTAAAAAAAATATTTATTTATTCATTATATATACAGTGTTCTGAAGGCCAGAAGAGGGCACCAGATCTTACTACAGATGGTTGTGAGCCATCATGTGGTTGCTGGAATTGAACTCAGAACCTCTGGAACAGCAGGCAGTACTCTTAACCACTGAGCTATCTCTCCAGCCCACAAAACCTAATTTAAAAAAGAAAAAAAAATTGACTTGGTATGCAATTCACAAATGTTATCTTTCTTCCATTTGAGTTGGAGATTTTTGTGTCTAGGCCCAAAATGTCGAATTTAGCCTTGAATTTCACAAAGAATGGTAAGAAAATAAACCACTAGATAGTATCTTCTTTCTTTTTAAAATGTTTTTTTTTCCAGATTTGTCTTCTTTTATTTGTATAAATGGGGTGTGCAAGGGTCAAAACCCAGAGAAGAAGGTGGAAGAGGAGAACAAAAAAGGGAAATTAAAACTTAAAAGAAAAATGCTAAACAGAATTAATTTGTCTTAATCTACAGTCTTAAACCATGACTTGAAATCTACAGATCAAGACAGTCTTTCAAGAAGCCGGGGGCACACAATGGGAGTGTGTCTGTGAGCTACCGTAGCCCTGCTTTTTATTTCACCATTCCTTGGCATGTTTTGATTATCAGACACACACTGTCAGTGATAGCTGTAGTGGCCCAGAGGAAATGCCAGATTTCAGGCAGAAACTGAATTGGCAGCCCCTATATTCTTATTTTAATTTACATCAAGACATTTCCTGTCTTAAAGGAAAGTCGAGGGTGTTCTCTTAAAGGAGGAGGAACAATAGCGAGGGAATGTGCAGAATAGATTGAGATTGAAGTCACTTAGCAGAACAATACTGTTCATCACGCAGGGTGGTAGAAAGTGAACTTGATGAAGCCTGGGGAAAAAGCCTGTTTTTGTAGCCATGGCAATTCTCTTCCTCACAGCAGCAGAAGGTGGGGGAAGACGAACGGCAGCAATTTGGACTCTTCCTCTTATTCATACAAGATTACATCTGGACATATTTTTGCTTTTTTTCTCCTACTGAATAAGGGCATACAGGATAAAGCACAAACTGAAGCTCTCGTCTGTTGCTCACAGCCATCCCGTGGTAGTATAGAGACACACCATCTTTAAGAAGTATTAATATTATTCCACTGAGATTCCTTGTTTAAAGACAGATCTTGGGGTTAGGATTTAGTTCAATGGTAGAGCACTTGCACTGGATTTGGTCCTCAGCTATGAAAAAAAAGAAAAATAAAAAAAAAAACCAGCAACAGCAAAAGAGGACAGGTTTTACTAAGCCATTCTCAGCCTGTGGGTTGTGACCCTTTGGGGCGCTGACGGATCCTTTCACAGGAGTTGCCCATCAGATACCCTGCATATCAGATATTTACATTCTGATTCATAACGGTAGCAAGTTACAGCTATGAAGTAGCAATAAAAATAGTTGTATGGTTGTGGTTACCACAACATGAAGAAATGTACAAAGGGTTGCAGCGTTAGGAAAGTTGAGAACCACTGCGCTACGTAGTCTTAGTAGCCCAGGCTGATCTTAGACTTCCCATAATCCTTCTGTCTTAGCTTCCCAAGTGTTGGCACCACGCCCAGCAGGGGCATTCCTATTATGGCCGATCTGTATTAGGAGAACTTAGTTGGCTTCAAACATTTCATTGGAAAACTGAAGCGGGACAAAAAGTAGGACTCCAGGAATGTGCTTGAAATTCTGACTGACCGGAACGGCTGCAACAGAAAGGAGGATTAAGAAATTTGAAGGCAATTTCCCAAAGTTTGAAGATGAGGAGACAGATGTTTCTTTTAAATAATTTTGATCTTGAAATTAGAACAAAATTCTTAGTATAGAGTCCCTTTTCTCTCACACACAGAAAAATATTTTTTCAAAAATTTTTATTTTATTATTATTTTGTTTGCTTGTTTGTTTGTTTTTCAAGATAGTGTTTCTCTGTGGAGTCCTGGCTGTCCTGGAACTCATCCTGTAGACCAGTCTGGCCTCGAACTCAGAGAACTCAGAGATCCACCTGCTCCACCTCTCAAAGTGCTGGGATTAAAGGTCTGTGCCACCCCTGACAGGCTTCAAAAGGGTTTTAAAGAATCTTGGGGGAATGATAGCTCAGTAAGTAAAGGCACTTGCCACCATATCTGACAACCTGAGTTCAATCCCCACGACTGACACAGTAGGAGAACTAACTATTGTAAGTAAGCTGTAGCATTAGTGTACACACACACACACACACACACACACACACACCTACCTACGTCAATCAATAAACAATAAAATTATTTTTTAAATTGGCAAACTAGGATGATTTGAGTTTTTAGGGACAAGAAGTCTGCTCAAAATTGAAACTGTTAAGAGCCTACTAACCAACAAAACAAAAAGAAGGCACCACATTGCTGGACGATGGTGGTTCACACCTTTAATCTCTAGCACTCGGGAGACAGAGACAGAAAGATCTCTGTGAATTGGGGGCCAGCCTGGTCTACAGAGTGAGTTCCAGGACAGGCTCCAAAGCTACAGAGAAACCCTGTCTTGAAAAACCAAACAACCAAACAACCAACCAAACAAAAAGGACACTGCATTGACAGAACTCCTCACAAGTTCAGACAGCTCAGGGCTACTGGCCTGGCACATTGCACAAGGCACTAATATATGCACGAAAGGAACTCTGACTATTTCTTTTTTCTGTGATAAGAAATGCCAGTTATGAGCTTTTCCTCCTCTTTACAGAGTAGAAAATTGAAGACTGGAAAATTAAAGGATTTGCAGGGAACAGAGAGCTGGTAAGTTGCCATGGACACAATTGGCACCCAAATTGAAGACTGCCTTTCTCTTACCCTCTAGGCATCTGGGTTTACAAGTGTTTGCCACACACTCAGTACATCCATTACTGAGGCTCCAACCTAGGGTTTGGTATGTGCCAGGCAAGCACTCTGCCAACTGGATTATTTCTCTGGCACTCTTAGCTTTCTTTCCTTGCTAACTGAAAAACAGCGACAGGTGAGCTTGAAGACCAGTGCATCGATGCTTTTGATATTGTTTAAGTAAAAGGTGAATCATGAGGAGTTAGTAAGTCTATTTTATGGACGTTTCCATAAACAAGCAATCTTCAAAAAGACCTCTTTGGCGTTATAAATACTTTAGAACTGCACATCTGTCTATCTTAAAGAAAGAACCTCGTACAGTTGTTTGTTTGTAGAGAGGCCCAGACTGGCCCCCAACTCCTTTCCCAGTTTAGTCTCCCTAGTGCTGGGATTATGAACCCCGCATCCAGGGCCGGAAAGGCTCTGATTTACAATCCTTCCTCTATCCTGACGTCTTTTTTTTTTGCCTTTGCATAACAGTATTCTCACCACGTTAAACTCACCCGTTGTCAGCCCTTCTTTCCCACCTGTCTCGATATACCCATTGTATTTTTTAACAGATTAAAACATTTTTAATACCAAAATTTGAATAACAATTCCCTGTTTTTCTGAACTGAATTTTGTAGTCATGAAGTTTTCAATTTGTCTTTTTAAACAGGGAAAAGTTTCTGGAAGTTGAAAAATTTTGCCCAATTGTGATAAAATAGTGTGCATATATTGCTTTTCATCTTAATAAATTATGCTGATGGTGGTGTTATTATCTCCTAAAATTGAGTTCTACTTGGTCATTTTGTTAGGAGCAAATTCTTTTTTGTTTGTTTGTTTTTTTGTTTTGTTTTTTTGAGACAGGGTCTCTGTAGCTTTGGGGCCTGTCCTGGAACTAGCTCTTGTAGCCCAGAGACAACTGGCCTTGAACTCACAAAGATCCAACTGCCTCTGCTGGGATTAAAGGAGTGCACCACCACCAGCCTGGCAGGACTAAATTCTTATTTACTAGAAAACACTAGTACTTGTTTTTTGTTTTGCTTGTTTTTTGGATTATTTAGCTTCCATAATGAACCACTGATAATAAACACGGGGTAAAAATACTCTGAAAAAATGTCTTCAACTAATTTTTTTGTTTTTTGTTTTTATTTTTCAAGACAGAGTTTCTCTTGCTAGCCCTGGCTGTCGTGAAACTCACTTTGCAGACTAGGATGGTCTTGACTCAAGAGATTTATTTACTTCTGCCATTGTTTTCCAGAGTGCTTGGATTAAAAGCATGTACAGCCACTGCCCTGTGGGGTTTGTTTTTGTTTGTTTTTCTGTAGAAATACAACAAAGGGATAGAAACTAGATACAAAACAAGAGATTCACAGAAGTCAAACAACATCTTGCCAAATAAAAACACCCTCACACCTTTATCTCAACTATAATAAAAATTCTGAAATCAGATCAGCAAGGGGGCTCAGTGAGGATCATGCCAAGGATCCGGATCCCTGGGACTCCAATGGTGGAAGGGGAGAAGGGGCCACTGCAAGCTCCACACAATCACAGTTAGTGGCGTACCAAACCAAAAGGTAACATTTTTAAAAAATGAATATGAAACCGCTGGTCTTTCTGTTTCGTTTAAGCATAGAAAAATCAGGTCGCCCTTTTTTGGCCTCCAAAAATATTTTGTTCAAATATTTCAGGTTGTGTAACCATTTCATCCTCTGGGATTTCTTCGGAGTTGAAGATATGCAGTACCACCCGAATGAGTCACGTTTCATAAAATGTAACATCTGTGAGAGAGTGGTATAAACAGACAGTGCCCAAACAGCTGTGGAACGGTGGAGGAAACAGAATCTCCACTTGCAGCTAGTTCTCCAGAGTTCTGATTGTAGAGGATGAGCAGGCATTTGTGCATACGACTCACATACCTTTTCCTTTCTCTTATTTATCATGAAAGGGAGGGCCGGTGATGGTATAGCTTGGCTGATAGAAGGCTTTACCCCACACAGTACCGTAGCACGACACTTTGAAAAGCCACCCAGGATCTCGGAGAGGTTGCTGCATCTCACTCCTATGTGGTATCTGCTCATTTGGGTGTGAGGGCCCCTGGCTCACTAACAAAAATCACTGAGGTTTAGAAGCACTCAGCCTGGCAGAATAACCCACCCCACTCCCATCATGGTCTTGTGTAAGTCCCTCCACACAGTGGTCTCTCTCTCTCTCTGTCTCACTCACACACACACACACACACACACACACACACACACGGGGGGGCACAGGCCCTCCCCCCAAGGACCTCCAACTACCAGGTTCCACCCATAGAGCAGTCTAACTGCCCTAACTGCTGGACACTGCCCCCACCCTACAGAGCCCTACAATCTCTGGACTTGAAATCCCACCAATCTCTACCCTGGGAAGCTTTACCCCGAAGTTCCACCCCACTGCCCAAGAAACTCTATATAAGCCCTGTATCATGTTCAATGTTCTGATGTTTCTCTCCCAAGCAGAGACAACCACCCTCCTGGCTCCCCCCCCTCCCCCCAATCCATCTCTTGGGTGAAGATTGCTGTGCAGTGTGTGACTTTATGGTATTCCTTGGTTCCCAAACACCACGATACCTTTCCGTCTGAGCTGCAATGCTTACATTTGGTGCAAAACCTGGGAATGGCCCTCCTAGTGCATGGGTGTCCCCCAGGGCCTAAGCAGCGTTGGGACCCTATCCTTCCTCTCTAGTCCACTCTAGACTCTCCTTCTGGCTCACCAATTGCTCATCGTTCCGTCCACCAGGAACAATTAGATCAGTTTCCTCTTTGCTCAGTGTAAATGTTTCCCTGAGCTGGAGGAAGGGACTGTTGAGCACCCGGCACCCTCTGGTACTCTTGGAGGTGGAGGTAACCCCCAACTATGGTCTTTAAGGCTACAGTTGGCCCCGTTCACTTGACCCCATCCCCCCAACCTTGGAGCTGCAATCCGGCTGTTTCGTCAGGCCCAGCCAGGTTATTGTGTCCCTTCTGCCCTCTTCTCCCTTCAGGGCTGCCCATACTAGGGCAGAGCCCAGCAGAACACTTTCCCTGGGTAAACTCTCCCCTGCTGGGCAGAGCTGACACACTTGCACTAGGGAAACCTTTCCCAGGGCAGTAACACATCCCGCAGCTCCTCTAGGCCCTCGTGGCTTTTGTGACTCCATTCTCCAGCTCCTCCTAGAGCGAGGTTTTTATCCTCGCCTTCTCACCCCTACAAAAAGCCCTGCTCCCAGGCACTGAGTCTCTGACTTAGCCAGGCTTTGACTGTTGTGGTGACCCACTGACTGACCTGGTCCTCCTTCAGTCCTCCCTGAGTCTTGAGGATGCCCACTGTAGGCTGCATTGACATTTTCCTTCTCTCTCATCCATGGCAACGTGTCCTCCACACTCTCTGACTGCCCCTTGGTAGCCTCTTAGAAAACCTCCAGTCTCTCCACCTGATGCTTGACCTGAAGGGCCCAAAACTTACTCACTTTTGCAATCGAATTTGGCTTCAATACCCCTTAGATAATCAATCCAAGGGCAGCCTAGTGGCATCCTAGAACCTAATATTATTCGGGACCTTTATAGATGTCAGCAATCGGGGAAATGGAAAGAGATTCCCCATTCCCTATTTCTCTTTTCTCTGCTCCAAGCCCTGTTTATTTTTGTCTAGTCTATCCCACAACCACTGTGTAATTGCCTATCTTTTTTATTTTATTTTATTTTTTTTATTGATATTTATTGAGCTCTACATTTTTCTTTACTCCCCTCCCTGCCTCTACCCTGCCCCCTTCAATCCTCCCTCAAGGTCCCCATGCTCCCAATTTACTCAGGAGATCTTGTCTTCTTCTACTTTCTACTTCCCATGTAGATTAGATCTATGTAAGTCCTTCTTAGTGTCCGCATTGTTGTCTAAGTTCTCAGGGGTTGTGACTTGTAGACTGGTTTTCTTTGCTTTATGTTTAAAAAACACCTATGAGTGAGTACATGTGATAATTGTCTTTCTGTGTCTGGTTACCTCACTCAAAATAATGTTTTCTAGCTCCCTCCATTTTCCTGCAAAATTCAAGATGTCATTATTTTTTTTCTGCTGTGTAGTACTCCATTGTGTAAATGTACCACATTTTCCTTATCCACTCTTGGGTTGAGGGGCATTTAGGGTGTTTCCAGGTTCTGGCTATGACAAACAATGTTGCTATGAACATAGTTGAGCACATGCCCTTATGGTATGATTGAGCATCCTTTGGGAATACATCCAAAAATGGTATTGCTGAGTCTAGAGGTAGGTTGTTTCCTAATTTTTTGAGAAATACTGATATACAAAGGGACCTTACTAGTTTGCACTCACACCCAGCCATGGAGGAGTGTTCCCTTTACCCCACATCCTTTCCAGCATAAGTTGTCATCAGTGTTTTTGATTTTAACCACTCTTACAGGTATAAGATGAAATCTCAAAGCTGTTTTGATTTGCATTTCTCTGATGGCTAAGGATGTTGAGCATTTCCTTAAGTGCCTTTCAGCCATTTTAGGTTCCTTTCTTGAGAGTTCTCTGTTTAGGTCTGTACCTATTTTTTATTGGATTTATTTGTTCTTTTGATGATCAATTTCTTGAGTTCTTTGTATATTTTGGAGATCAGATCTCTGTCTGATGTGGGGTTAGTGAAGATCAAACTTATAGTCACATTAGGTATGTTTTTAAGGTCAAACAAAGACATATTTTAGATAGATAGAGTATCTTCAACCACTTCAGAGAGGTACAGAATGTGGTATTTAAGATGTTTTAATAATGTAAGTTCTTCTTTTTTATGACAATGAGACATATCTGCTTCTGGCAACACCAATCAACTTCAGAGAAGATAATGGGCATCAAAGAAATTCCACATGGTGTTTACTTTCTTTGTGGCAAAAGTAAGCCACTGGGCAAGAAAATGCCCCTGCCTTGACTGCTGACAGTATGCTGCCCTAATTAAACAAGCAGGACACAAAATATCCTGCTTCACAGAAAAGTCTGTCAGATATGCTAGGCCTGTAGCCTGAAGATGGATGCCCTAATATTACAGAGGAACTTTGGGTGGCTGTCCAGGCAGCCAATTGTTTCTATCAATATTCACTTTTTTTTTTTTTTGGAAGTCGCTTGCTCGTACTTCCTGCTTACTCTGTTAATGTTTTTTCTCCTTGAGCAAATTGAAGATTAGATAGTCATAGTTTTCCTTGTTTACTTGATGCAGAAAACAAGTCATAATAGAAAGTAAATTAGGTATAAGACTTACCAAGATAGGATATTCTTATAACTCAAAAAAACAATGCATAAGCTTTAGGGCACTGAACCCTAAATTTGTGAAGTCTGTACTATCTCTGGGTGCACAAAGTCAGAAAACATGTGACTACCAGGCCTGGTGCCAGAAGCTACACGGAGTAATTTATTACTGTAATTTTCTATTTTCTTCTCCTATAATTTACTAACTGTTTTCAGTCTCTGCATCTTGGTTGGTATAAACTCAGGGCCTGGGACAAGCTAGGTCTGTTCTGCTACTGAGCTAAATTCTCAGTGCTTAGCACTTGGCTTTTGTTGTTTGTTTTAGGTTATGGAGTACATGTAATACCTCCATAGAAAACATCATATACCCCAATTGTGCTTAGTGTCCTCCAGAGGTGTCCAATACCCTGAAACTGGATTTACAGATTTCTGTGAGCTGACTTGTAGTGCAAAGAATGGGTTAAGATCCTTTTCCAGTGCTGATAGCCAGCTGAGCTGTCTGTCCAGACCCACCTTTTGGTTTCTGGAGAAAAGTTCTCACTGAGTAACAAACCCTGGTCTCAAGTTCTTCTGCCTCAGGCCTCAGGCCTCAGTCTATTAAGCCCTGGGGTTACAAATATGTTGCCACCATACTTAGTATTCAGGGTTTGCTGTAGGAATTTCATAAGATAGGCTATTTAGATATTAACGGTCTGGCTCATAGAACTCTGTAAATGGGAGTGTTCTTATGACCCTAATAATCAATCCCTTTATTAGGGTTTATAATAATTCTCACAATTTAAATATGACTACAGAAATGGAGCATGTTTTTTTAATTTGTAGGTAATTTAATGATTAATAGCTCAGCTCAGAGAGCTTATTTGAGGATATTATTATGTGTTATTATTATGTGCTTTAGACTTAGTCTATACTGTGAAAGCATCAGCTGAAAGAAACCATTGTAAAGAACAAGATAATGGTATCCCTGCTATTCCAGCATGGCTGCATTGTGTTCAGGGTTTTTTTTTTTTTTTTTTTTTTGTAAAAAGAGGGCTTTCTGATCCTCTGACAGATAATGCTCTGTTTGTTTTGTGTCAGAGAATTCAATAGATGTGTTCATTTCTTGTGATGAATATCAGTACAACAGACCTGAGTTTCTTTGTATGGCCCCGTTGATGAGACAGAAACCACCTGGCTTGAAAACGGAAAAATTATCTGCCTCCGAGAGAAAAATGATGTCCAGGCACTCTCTTAAGTTTGATGAATATATTATATACTGATTGTCTGAGAAAAAAATGTAAAAGGGAAAAAAGGGCTATTCTGTAGAAAATTACTGCCCATTTGAGCAAATTCTACTGAGAATAGGTAGAAACAATTTTTTTTAAATTAAGCTTTTTTGAGAGCGTGAAGCAAATGAATATTCTTCTATATATTCTAACAAAAGCTTGAAATGGCCTACACACATGATTATTTTTTCTTCCACCCTGTTTTGAAATATATTAATTTATGAGAAAAATCTAAAAAGTATTACTTTTCTTGTATTTTATTTTGTTGTTCAAGTCCAGACTGGCATTTAAAGCCATGAACTTTTAGTCTCTGCCTCCCAAGTATTAGTTTTGCCCGTATGCACCTCCATATTTGGCTGAACACTACCTCTATGTGGCATAAAACAATTTTAAGTGTTCCCTGAAATTCTCTCTTCTGTCTTTAGCTCAGCAAAGCAAGGACAGTGGAGCAAGAAGGGTAGATTTGTAAGTGACAAGCACCACCAGAGCAGTGGTTCTCAGTTTCACTGATGGTACGACCCTTTAATACAGTTCTTCGTGCTGTGGTGACCCCAACTCTGGAGATGGACAGAGAAGCATGTTCAATTCTATGACCTTCAGAAATATATGTTTTCCAGTAGTCAGAGAAGGAGGGCCTCAGACTGAAAACTGCTGTGCTAGAGCCTTGTCCCTCTCAAAGGAGCAAAGAACTGTGATCTATGGTCTTCATTTTTTTAAATTTAAATTCTGTGTGTAGTATTTTAAGTAAAATGTTGCAGGTTCCCCGAGTTGGGGCAGGCAGTGGTCAGTGGATCCTGAGACCATGGCAGGCCATGAAGGCAGCTGGGTCCCAAGCAGGAAGCCACATGGCGGGTGAGAGATTGAGACAGATAGGCAAGTCATGCAGAGTGAAATTGGATATTTCTTTACTGGGTTATAGAAGGAAAGGGGAGAAGAGGGAAGAGGAGAGAGAGAGAGAGAGAGAGAGAGAGAGAGAGAGAGAGAGAGAGAGAAAGAGACTCAGGCTGGAAGCTGAAGATCAGCTTGCCTCAGTGGATAGGGGAGGAACTGTGGGTGGCTTGTCTCTTAAAGGAACAGGACAGACCATTACAGTGTGTGTGTGCTTCCATGTGTGTCTCTGAACATGTACAGAAGTCAGAGGACATCTTAGCAACTTTAGGTAGGTTCCATGGATCAAACTCAGGTTGCCAGGCCTGCACAATTTTACTAACCCCAAGATCTACATAAGGTCCTTTCAAGATCAAAAATCATCCCAGATTCTTGGCTAAATGAAAATAAAAAACTACAAATGTGGATTTGTGTGTGTGATTGGTGGCAACAACGAGTATCACTCCAAAGAGCAATTCTTTTTATTTTCAATACAACTAATGAAATAAAAGTCACTTTGGAACCAGACTGGTTAAGGGGACCTATAATCCTAGCTGAGTAAGGAGAATCACAAGTTCAAAGCCAGCCTGAGCTTCAGACTGAGTTCAAAGCTAATATTCATCTTACAAACATAAGTCCCTAGATTCAATCCTCAGTCCTGGAACAAATACAATTTATGAAACACAATGATAATCTGAAAATCTGAAATACAATTGGGTAAAATAAATAAGTTTTATAAACACAAACATCATACATAAGTCAATGACACAATCTACTTGCCTAAGTGTTGGGGGCCAGCCTCAACAAAAATGCCTTTCTCCAGAGTGGAGACATGGGAATTTAGAAATATAGTAAAGAATATGAAGATGCAAACAAAAATAATAAATGCAGAAACATATAGGATAGTATCAGGAGGGAATTTTTCAGTGAGTAGTGAAAATTCGCCATGTTTAATATTCAACTGGATAATATACCCCTGACCTCAAAAGGTAGGACTAAAACAAAAGACTGCATTAACATATAAATTGAAAGCCACAGGCCACTTTCATCACTCACTCCTTAGACTCACACCCTAGATAAAACACTCGGTAGGCAAACCACTCCCTGGGTGGAATCCCAAGTTTCCATAAAGGGAACTGGGACTTAGTTGGATCCTTAGGCTTTTATTTTAGGTAGAAACCAACTACTGCCCTATTTCAGGAGCACAAGGTCTAGCAAATAGGGAGACCCTGCCTCAAATGACAAAAACATATCAAATTCCCTTGTGTTTAGGATATTTTATTGTTGTTATTGCTTATTTTTGTTGCATTTAATTCAGGGAAAAATATAGCCCACAGTGGCCTCTAACTTGCTAAGTAGCTGCAGATGGTCTTGGACTCATCCTGATCCTGATCCAACATACAAAGCAGAGAGACGATAGGTGTGTATCAACAGGGTCTCACTAGACAGCCTTGGATGTCCTGGAATTTGTTAAATTTGCGTTGAATTCACAGCAATCCTTCCACCTTAGTCTCCCAAAAGCTGGGATTATAGAAATGAGGTACTATATCAGAGCATGGTTATACTGTTAAATATATTTGACTATAACCTATGGAGAAATAAAGCAAATGTTATTATTACATATAAATATAGCCTATAATTCTTTTTTTATTTTATTGATATTTATTGAGCTCTACATTTTTCTCTACTCCCCTCCCTGCCTTTCCCCTCCTCCCTTCAATCCTCCCCCAAGGTCCCCATGCTCCCAATTTACTCAGGAGATCTTGTCTTTTTCTACTTTCTACTTTCCATGTAGATTACATTTATGTAAGTCTCTCTTAGTGTCCTCATTGTTGTCTAAGTTCTCTGGAATTGTGGTTTGTAGGCTGGCTTTCTTTGCTTTATGTTTAAAAACCACCTATGAGTGAGTACATGTGATAATTGTCTTTCTGTGTCTGGTTACCTCACTCAAAATAATGTTTTCTAGCTCCCTCCATTTTCCTGCAAAATTCAAGCTGTCATTATTGTTTTCTGCGGTGTAGTACTCCATTGGGTAAATGTATCACATTTTTTAATCCATTCTTTGATTGAGGGGCACTTAGGTTGTTTCCAGGTTCTGGTTATGACAAACTAGCCTATAATTCTTAAAGTAATTAATCCATGTTTTATGTTGAGGCATAAGAAACTTTTATTACATTAGGCCAGACACAGGCTGTTTTTCACACCATTCTTTTTTGACATCTAGAAAATATAAACCATGTCTTTTCTTTGCTGGGGAAATTCCTTCAGCCAATGGCCTTTGAGATGCTGGACCAGGTTGGGCATGGCCTTGGGTACTAAAAACATTCTCTCTCTCTCTGGGCTGCTGGATTCAGTTCCTGTTCCCTGCTTACGCAGGGAAGACTGTGATCTGTGAGTCTACCCCTAAATAAAGAACTCTTTGTTATACTAAAGTCTGAGCTAGTGTGGTACTACTTTATGACATCCATCTACATATGGTGTCCACGTGAATCCAGACTCAATTCCTACAAGGACCAACCCAAAAGGTCCGCGCATTCTCTCCCCTACGCTGCCACACTCCCTGGCCTGACATCCTGGGCACACATTTTGCCCACAGCATGCCACTGTAGCCTCTCCAACGGGCCCCCAGACCAGGCGACTTGCCTGCCTCCACACACTTTTCTCCCATCATGATCCCCAAGGCGCCATGTCCAATGGCCACACTCAGGCCCCATTCATGGAAAGCTTTGGGTTCCTTGATATTCTGGCCAATTCAATCCTCCATATACAAATGTGCTACTCTTAATTAATTAATTAAGTCCCAGGTAATTCAGGTACTGGAGTTTGCCTTGCCACTGCCAGTCATTCACACCCACAGCTGGTCAATAAAGATTATTACACCTACAACAATTTACCAAAGACCCATAACAAGGTACATTCATTTACATAAATAAATCAGTAAATTTGAAAGTTATATAATGGCAGAAAATACCACAATCCAGGAATTTAATAACCTTTTTGCTTATTCTATGGATGGTATTCTGCAAGACTTATATGGTTTATCTGACACATCTATTTATTTGATATTGGGACTTTCCTTTGTTTTTCATTTTATATCGTATATCATCATATATATAATATAACTTTAAGAAAATGGTTTGATAACAGAGCCAAGAATGAGGCACTTTTAGAAATGATACAGTCTTTACAGACTAATAATGAACAGCTAGCTGACAGAATAATTACCATTAAAAATAAAAAAGATAGCTGAAAAAAATTAATATCATTAAAAAGATAACATAATTTGACAGAAGAAATTCAATCCATGTCAAAGGGTTCTGAGAAGTTATCTGAAATAATTCATACTGCTGAACATGACAATCAAAATCTGTAAAAAAGTTATGATAGGTTAGCAGATAGAGTATTTCTCCAGGAAGGCAATCTGCACACCATCCAAATAATATCCAAGGATGAGAAGTTATCCTTAATGGAAAAATTTCAAACTTTGGAATCATATACACAAAATAAGGACCGGAGATTAAGTGAATCAATGAAATCATTAGAAATATTTATAGATGCCCATCAAAATCTCAGCAAAATTCTTCAAAGACCTCGAAAAAACAGTACTCAACTTCATTTGGAAAAGCAAAAAACCCAGGATAGCCAAAACAATCCCTGGCAATAAAAGAACTTCTGGAGGCATCACAATCCCTGACTTCAAACTCTACTACAGAGTTACAGTACTGAAAACAGCCTGGTACTGGCATAAGAACAGAAAGGAGGACCAATGAAACCGAATAGAAGACCCAGATATCAATCCACACATCTTCGAACACCTGATATTTGATAAAGAAGCAAAAAATATCAAATGGAAAAAAGAAAGCATATTTAACAAGTGATGCTGGCATAACTGGATATCAACATGTAGAAGAATGAAAATAGACCCATATCTATCACCATGCACAAAACTCCAGTCCAAATGGATCAAAGACCTCAACATAAAGCCAGCCACACTGAACCTTATAGAAGAGAAGTAGGAAGTACACTTGAATGTCTTGGCACAGGGAACCACTTCCTAAATAGAACCCCAGCAGCACAGACACTGAGAGAAACAATTAATAAATGGGACCTCCTGAAACTGAAAAGCTTCTGTAAAGCAAAGGACATGGTCAACAAGACAAAATGTGTAGTGGGAGCTGTGGGCTGCGTTCCTGCCGCCCCAGCTCCTGGTCGCCTAGCTAGCTTATGCCCCAAAATAACAACACACAAACTGTATTCTTTTAAACACTGCTTGGCCCATTACCTCTAGCCTCTTCTCGGCTAACTCTCACACCTGAACTAGCCCATTTCTAATTTATGTGTGTAGCACCTCAAGATGCGCTTACCAGGAAGATTCTAGCCTACATCCATCCTGGGTCGGAGCTTCATTGCGTCTGCTCTGGAGCACACCGGCATGGCATCTGCCCCAGAGAAGAGAGGAAATGGCGTCTGAGCTCACTTCCTCTTCCTCCCCCGCATTCTGTTCTGTTTACTCCACCCACCTATGTTCTAACCAATGAGGGCCAAGCAGTTTCTTTATTATTTAACCAATGACCTTCCTCCATCAAATGCCACCCTACAGAATGGGAAAAGATCTTCACTAACCCCACATCAGACAGAGGCCTGATCTCCAAAATAAACAAAGAACTCAAGAAATTGGACACCAAAAGATCACATAATCCAATAAAAAAAAAATGGAGTACAGACCTAAACAGAGAACTCTCAACAGAGGAATCTAAAATGGCTGAAAGACACTTAAGGAAATGTTCAGCATCATTAGTCATCAGAGAAATGCAAATCAAAACAACTCTGAGATTCCATCTTACACCTACAAGAATGGCCAAAATCAAAAACACTGATGACAACTTATGCTGGAGAGGTTGTGGGAAAAGGGAACACTTCTGCATTGCTGGTGGGAATGCAAGCTGGTACAGCCCCTTTGAATGTCAGTGTGGCGATTTCTCAGAAAATTAGGAAACAACCTTCCTCAAGACCCAGTAATACCACTTTTGGGTATATATCCAAAGGATGCTCAATCGTGCCACAAGGACATGTGCTCAACTATGTTCATAGCAGCATTGTCTTTCATAGCCAGAACCTGAAACAACCTAAATGCCCCTCAATCAAAGAATGAATAAAAAAAATGTGGTACATTTACACAGTGGAGTGCTACACAGCAGAAAAAAAAAATGACATCTTGAAATTTGCAGGAAAATGGATGGAGCTAGAAAACATTATTTTGAGTGAGGTAACCCAGACACAGAAAGACAATTATCACATGTACTCACTCATAGGTGGTTTTTAAACATAAAGCAAAGAAAGCCAGCCTACAAGCCACAATTCCAGAGAACTTAAACAACAATGAGGACACGAAGAGAGACTTACATAGATCTAATGTACATGGGAAGTAGAAAGTAGAAAAAGACAAGATCTCCTGAGTAAATTGGGAGCATGGGGACCTTGAGAGAGGACTGAAAGGGGAGGGGAGAGGCAGGGAAGGGAGCAGAGAAAAATGTAGAGCTCAATAACTATCATAAAAAAAAAGAAATATTTATAGGTTAAGAGATTCAGGCTTTACAAAAGACAGTGGTAAAAAAATTAAAAAATATAGTGCCTGTTGTAAAACATCATACTATACTGGATGATGGAATAAACATGGAGGAAGAATCAAAAATCCAGTAGGGAATAAGAAACATATATTTTGTCAGACTTCTATAAATGATCAAAGGCCAAAGCTAAGAGTGATTATAAATAACATTGTAATTGAGTGATTACTGAACACAGTTGCTAATGTGACTATTATTACTCCAGAATCTTGGCATCCAAACTGGCCTCTATGGGAGGTAGATGCTCAATTACTAGGAATTGGAACCTTATCACAAGTGAAACAAAGAAGGAGATGGATTGGATGCATAGGGGCACAAAGACAGAGAAGAAGGCCGAGGCTATATGTGGCTAATATTACAGTGAATTTACAAATTCATAACCTGCTGCAGCAATGGAATACCCAGATTAACATTCCTGCAGTCCTAGAAACTCATGTTTCCAGGAAGGAAGTTATAAGATACTATAACAAAAGGTCACCAGCCATTCAGGCTGTACAATAACACAAAACAACTAGCAAGCCTTCAGTGGTATCAACAGCCCTACTTTTAAAATGGTTAACCAAGGAGCCCATATGGGTTAAACAATGACCTTCAACAGAAGAGAAACTGCAGGCTTTAGAACAGCTGGTAAAAGAGCAACTAGATGCTCACCATATTGAAGAATCAACCAACCCTTGGAGTTCTCCTGTATCTGTTGTTAAAAAGAAATCTGGTAAATGGAGAATGGTGACAGATCTAAGAGCTGTCAACAGGGTAATTCAACCTATGGACCCCCTACAATCTGGAATTACTTTTTCTTCCCTATTACCTAAAGGATGGTCTCTTATGGTTATTGATTTAAAAGATTGTTTCTTCACTATACCTTTACAAAAAAAGGACAGAGGAAAAATTTATCTTCACAGTGCCTACTTATTAATTCTCAGCCTACTAGAAGATATCAATAGACTGTCCTTCCACAGGGGATGCTCAATAGCCACACCCTGTGCCAATGCTTTGTAAGTCAGCCATTGGAAATGATATGTAAACAGTTTCCTAAATCTATAATTTACCATTACATGAATGACATTTTGCTGTTTCTAAAATAGATACTTTAGAAATAATGTTTGAAGATGGAAAATTTTGCCTAAATGGGGATTACGCATTGATCCTGAAAAAATACAAAAAGGAGATTCTATCAATTACCTAGATTATAAAATAGGTTTACAGAAAATTAGAACATAAAAATCTCAATTTAGGAGAGACTGACTGTGGACTCTTAATGACTTTCAAAGATTGTTAGAAGATATTTCCAATCCACAACCCATTGTTGGGATAACACTTGTTCTAATAATTCACTTAAACAAAACCTTAGATGGTGATAAAGACTATTGTGGTGAAATAGTCCTAGAAAATTAACAGTTGAAGCTAAGGAAGAATTACCTTTGGTTGAAGAGAAATTACAGGAGGCGCATGTGGATCAGGTGAATCCAAATCTTAATTTCATTCTAGCCACATTGACTTTTAGATTTTCCCCTATGGGATTTTTAACGCAGAGGAAAGATATTATCTTTAAAAGGATCTTTTTACCACATAAACTAAGTAAAAAATTAAAAACTTATGTGCAAAAGATCTCTGAATTAATTATAAAAGGAATAGACCCAGTGGGGATTATAGTGCCTTTTACTACTGATGAAATTAAAAAATTATGGGAAGATAATAAACCCTGGCAAAGAGCTTGTGCTAATTTTTTTTAGGAGAGATTAATAACAATTATTCCAAAACTGATAAACTTAACCTTATAAAAAGAACTTCTTGGATTCTTCCTTGTATTATATGTGACACACTAATAACTGAAACCCATACATTCTATACTGATGCAAATAAATTAGAAAAGGCAAGTTACAAATCAAAAGATTTAAGTAAGGTGAAATAAAGCCCATATAATTCTGCCTTTTGGACAGAATTATATGCTATTCTCATGGTACTAAGGAATTTTAAAGAACCTCTCAATATAGTTACTGATTCGCAATATGCAGAAAGAGTTGTTTTAGATATTGAACTCCTGAATTTTTACCAGATGATACATAATTGACTTCATTATTCATTCAGGTTCAAGATATAATCAGAATAGGCTTTGTCCTATGTACATAACAAACATCTGATTCCATACAGGTCTGCCAGGTCCTCTAGTACAAAGAAATGCAGAAATTGATCAATTATTGATTGAAAGTGTGCTGGAGGCCTCAGAATTTTATAAAAAAAAATCAAGTCAATAGCAAAGGTTTAAAGAAAGAATTTTCTATTACATGGCAACAAGCTAAGGCGATTATAAAGAGATGTCCTACTTGCTTTTTCTATAACCAAACACCGCTACCTTCAGGGACAAATTCAAAGGGTATTCAAAGGAATGAGATCTGGCAGATGGATGTGTTCCACTGTGCAGATTTTTAGGAATATTAAAATATGTAAACCACACCATTGGCACTTATTTAGGTTTTCATGGGCAACTGCTTTGGGCTCAGAAAAGGCTGATTCAGTAATCATTCATTTATTAGAAGTTATTACCATCATGGGTATACCTGCACAAATAAAGACAGATAATGGTCCAGCATATGTCTCTAAGAAAATGAAACAGCACTTTTTGCTTATTATAATATAAACCATATTACAGGTATACCAAACAATCCTACAGGTCAGGCAGAGGCAGTTATAGAAAGATCAAATCGAACTATAAAGGGTATGTTAAACAAACAGAAAAGGCTGGAAAATACCCCCGAAATAGACTGCATAATGCTTTATTAACCTTGAATTTTATTAATGCTAATGAGAAAGGAGCAATGGCAGCAAAGAGACATTGGATAATACAGAAAAACTTCTGAATTAAATCAGCTGGTGTATTTCAAGGATGTGTTGACCTCACAATGGAAGCAGGAGATGTGCTACGTTGGGGAAGGGTTTTTTTTTTTAAAAAAATATTTATTTATTTATTTATTTATTATGTATACAATATTCTGTCTGTGTGTATGTCTGAAGGCCAGACCTCTTTACAGATGGTTGTGAGCCACCATGTGGTTGCTGGGAATTGAACTCAGGACCTTTGGAAGAGCAGGCAATGTTCTTAACCACTGAGCCATCTCTCCAGCCCAGGGAAGGGGTTTTGATCTTGTTTCCACAGGAGAAAAAAAAGTATAGATACCATCAAAATTAATAACAATTTGGTTTGAAAAGGAGAAACCTCTTGAAAAAGAGAAGGGACAGCTCATCCACAGAGGTGACAATCATACAGGTGGTAAGGAAACCTCATAAGGGTTGGGACAAGGTTCTGTTCTTGTCTTCACAGAAAAATACTCATCTTCAAAAAGTCAAGAGACCTTGGACATTTAGATGCCTAAAGAAGAAAAGATACAATCCTGAAAGGATCACCAAGCAAAGAGAAATCTGACTTATGAGGACAGGTCATCTGCAGGATAAAATTTCATTACCTGAACATATATGTTTTTCTACTTCTCAGTATAATAATAATCATGACTCACTTAAAAATCAAAGCTTGCTTTGGAATTGGACAATGGCTATCCCTAAATCTAAGTGTGTTGTTAAAATAAAAATTCAGAGTTTTTGTCTCATGTCAGGATCCATCTGGTAGGGGACAGAAAGAAGAAAGAATTTAGGAAAAATTTTACTTCTCTCCACACCTATTTTTCTCTAGCATACCTTTCATTGAATATATATCTATATGAATAATATTTAAGTTTTCTACAATAAAGAACAAAATTTTCCTGTAGTAATCTTTGAAATTTCCAGGAAGAAGTTGGGGCTCCACAAGAGTAACTCCACATGGTTGATATGACATCATGATGCTGATAGTGCTACTTTAAGATCAGTTTTTCTCTAAATGGTTCCAACTTGGTTAGTTGAAATGGTGCACTTTCTTACAAAGTTCTGGCCAGAGCTTCAAATGAGAACTTTAGAAAAATCCTATGGACTACTTGGAGACTATTTGCAATTATACCAGACGATAATCTTGAAACTTAACTATTATTTTACTTTTACAGGATCCCATAGAAAGAACATTGCCTCCATGACAGCTGGAAGTAATTCTAGAAGATGATGTCTCCTCTCCTAACAAGGTTTGTCCTCAGGGTTAAGGACATCAATTAGGGATTGATTATAACTGGTATAGACATGGGGGTTGTGGTGGAAATTATGTAGGCTCAGGTATCTTCTTTTAAAAAAAAAGGGAAGAGATTGGGTGGGATAATAGGTAGATTAGTGTGAGCTTAGTCACACTAATAATAATAGTAATAGAGTGAATACTTGTGACCATTTCCATTGGTATAGATTCTTGTATATTGATACAAATTCAAATTATATTTGTTATGGTGAATATGCTCCTATTTCTATTTATAATACTTGTACATCTATGAAAAGTTATTTTGTCATATTGTATGCATGCATGCTTCTACCTCTGCTTAAGTTATTTTGTATATTGATATAATTTTAGAATTTATTTATCATATTTCACTATACATTTCTACCTCTGATCAAGATACTTATACATTATTTACATTTTGAGGTCATTCTCCTCATTTGTTGCATAGTTGTTTAGAGATTGTTTAATATTCTAATATGAGGCCTTACACTTTAAGCTATATAGGTATTAAGAATTATAGGTCCCCCAAGGCACCTAATTAAAAATAAATGTTTAAAAAAATAGCATTGTGATCAGGTGTTGGGCACATGCCTATAATGTCAGCACATGGAAGGTGGAGACAGGAAAATCAGAAGTTTGAAGAACTTCTTCAGAGCTTCATCATTCACTACAGAGCTTGTTGGAGGCCATCTTGAGTTGCATGAGAGCTTGGCCTCAGACAGCAAGGGAAGGGGCTGGAGAGATGGTTCTGCAAATAAGAGAACTAGGTCCTCTTCCAGAGGACCTGGGCTTGATTCCCAACACCTAACAGGCAGCTCACACAATCATCTGTAATTCCAGTTTAAGAGGATCCATCCCACTCTTCTGGAGTTCAGAAGCACCAGAGAAGCATGTGATACACGGACAGACATGCACAACACTCAAACACACAAAAATCAATGAACAAAAATTAAAGAAAAAAAAAAGCAAGGAAGGAAGGAAATAGCAACAGTGAGAAATCTAAAGTCTTATGTATACGTATATTTGTGAACCTGAAATTTTTGTACTTGACTAACTCAGGATTGGCTGTTATGTGCCCCTTGGTCAGCACATCGCCCTGTGTGTTAGCTCAATAGATATATCACATCTTAGAAGAATTTTCTAAAAAATAATAAATAAACCATATCCATATCTTTCCAAGGAGTTGGTCTCTAACCTTTGTGGATATTAAAGTCTAGATGCCCACGTCTGTCTCTTAAACATAGTGGTGTCCACAGGCCCTCGGTCTACTCCCCCTGCCACCAGCACACCAATAGGAAGATCACTGAAGAAATGAGTGAGGGCTACAGCTCAACCTGCTCCCACAAAACTGGGCCAGAAAGCAAAGCAGTCTGTAGGAAAGCTAAATTATCAAGCAAAGAGAAGAAGCAGAAGGGAGATGGGACAAGGATACAGATTGGGGTTTCCCACTAAGCAGCGGAGATTTATTTACAGCGAATGGAGATACTACAAACAAGAAGCTACTTCAGCTGAGGCAGGAGAATAAGACAAAAAGTCTGATTGATACTGTATACCCTGAGGTCTTCACCTGAGGTCCCTGTCTCACTTCTGATGGAACCAAAGAGATTTTTTATCCTTGACTGTGTAAGCGTACAACTACTTTGGAAACATGTTTGATACAGAGGGAATTTCACCTCATCATTTTTGAAATGTAAAAGCTTTTGCTTTACTTCTTTATTTGGTGTGTGTGTGTGTGTGTGTGTGAGAGAGAGAGAGAGAGAGAGAGAGAGAGAGAGAGAGAGAGAGAGAGAGAGAGAGTTGGATGGTGTTTAAGACAGCCTCTCATCATGTAGCCCTGGCTGGCCTGGAGTCATGAAGACCAGGTTATCCTCCAAATCACTGATTTATGTTTGCCTCTGTCTCCTAAGAGCTGGGATTAAAAGTGTGCACCACCATGCTTTGTTAAAAGCTTTTTATTTTAAAGGTAAAATAATTTCTAAGTTTTACCTTTTGCTTTTTAGAGGTTTTGATTTTATTGCTACATTTTATCTACCTACCTATTTGTTTATTTTGTGTGTATAGCCATGATTCCACGTATATGTGTGTATGGTGCATGCCATGGTTCTTTCCTTCCACCGTTTGGAACAAAAGAGCCAAAGAGAGGTCGTCAGGCTTTTGGGGAGCCACCTTTACCCACCGAGTGGTCTCATCTGGCCCCTTGGTTTTATTTTGTACTCGTGGACTACCAGATGACACTGGCCTATCAGATTATAGGGCTTTGACCGTGTGGTGGGGGACTCCCTCTACCATGCTCTGTGCTGGGTGAGTGGAGCTCCTGGTGGGTCTGATCACACAGCACACAAAGCTGTACTGGCCGGTCACGCTCACTGACCCTGCCTCAGCATCCACTCTCAGGCTCAGATGGACCTTTACACAGTTGTCCCAGCCTCCCTGGGTGATGGGTAGAGTCCACTGCCTTACACCACCCCGTCCTGGTGCCACCTCCCTAGGGAACAGTTGGATACGATCTATTTGATTTACCCAGTTGGCCCTACTCTGGTCAACTCTGTCACCGAGCCCCAGTGGAACTCATCCTGTGCGCTCTAAGCCCTCAACTAGGACTCCCCCAAGGGAATCCGGCTGGGGTAGCATCCTGTGCTTTTCCACTTAGAGGTTCCCCCACGATTCCTGACCCTGTCCTCCTCTCCTTCTGGCCCCCTCCCACTGTCTGCTCCTCTGTTCTGGGCAGCTTCTCCTTCCCACTGGCTCTGCAGGGCCCCTGTTCTCTAGGATTTGTGATTACCACAGCGATTCTGTTGTCCCTGGGCTTTGTTGTCCTGCCTCCTCCTTTCTTACCTGACCAGCACTTGGACCTGGCTCTTTTCTTTCTCCTTAGAAATAAACTGAACAAAAAGCAAACATAACCAGATATAGGTGGTCAACTTTAGGCCTTAACTTGTGTGTGGGTGAGAAGCCATATGCATCTAGTAGAAACTGTATCTCATGTTTTAAGTTCTGGTCTTTTTCTAAGCAAGCAATGTAACACAAACACTTCAGATCCTGGGCAGCACAAGCAGCAGCTCTTAGTCAGCCACGCAATCATGAGGGGGAAAAAAAAAGCGGTACTCAGCGCACACAGTGTTGCTAAGCAACCATGTTCAGTAAGTGAGGTGTATTCAATTTGTTTTCAATTAAGATATTTTCAGTTTACAATGTGTTTATTGAGGCGTAATCCCATCATAAATCAAGGATTATGTGTAGAAATAAGTCCCCCCTGTGAAGGACATGCAGTTGCAGGTTGAACAGTTTACCATTTAGGCCAAGCTACAGCCATGTCCAGAGAAAAGCAAGATGAAATATCCATACTACCTCCCTAGGAGGCCTGCCAGTGCAGGGCTGGGACCTCTCCCTGAAACAACTGAATCCGAGGAAGACACACAACAAGCAGAGCATGACCATGAGCGAGCAACCCTCCCCCACCCTTGACCTCCTGTGTGCCCTGCAGTGGGGGAGGCGGCTCTTAGGCTGGAATCCTGTCACTCTGCCTTTATAGCTGAGCCCAGGGCCTCAGCTGCTGGTTGCCCGCCCTGTCCCCCTCCAAGTGTTTTTGTCGCCATTATCAAAGTAAATCCTCCCAAAGGAGGCAAGGCGAACCCTCCACTGGACCCCAGAGAGGCCCTAGACTTACAAAAGAAAGAAACAGGGGCTTTACATCCTACGCACGGAAAGCCAGTGAACCTACATTAGATTTCCAAGTTTTAATTCCATCCCCAGTGAAGCTGAGGGTTGAGAATATGCAGAAAATGAATTCTCATTGTAAGGACACAAGGAGAATTTGTTTTCTGTGACTGCAGAGCAGGGAGGAATATTGGGACTGGACAGGATTTTACCATGTAGCCCAGGCTAGTCTCAGACTCTCATCCCCTTTCCTCTGCCTCCTGAGTATCTGGAGTATAGGTTTGATCTACTATGCTCCTCAAATGGATACTCATTTCCCCCTCCTTCTTTTCAGTAGTGGGAATTGAACCCAGACCTTATGCACACTAGACATGCTACCTGCATTCTACCCTAGACTCTACTTTTAGCCAGCATGAGAATAACCCATGATAGGAAACCAAGCAATCACCACGGAAGAAACAGGGCAGAAGCTGCCTTCTTAGCATCTGTTGCTCTTTGCATCTCTGACATAGGAACTCAAAATGGACAACAGACATTTTGTGCCATCAATTTAAGTATGGCAGGTAACCATTCAAAGAGAGGGCAGGAAACGTCAACCACCTCGAAAGACAAGCCATTCTAAAGATTTTACTCAGAGTCCAAAATAAAATAAAAAAAAGGGTGGGACTGAGATGTCAAGGTCATACCTCTGAATTTGAACATCTACAGAACAAAGTAAGGTGCTGTGTGTGTGTGTGTGTGTATATGTCTCTCTATGTGTGTCTGTGTGTGTATGTCTCTGTGTGTCTGTGTATCTGTGTGTGTCTTTGTGTATGTCTGTGTGTGTGTCTGTGTCTCTGTGTGTGTGTCTGTGTGTGTCTTTGTGTATGTCTCTGTGTGTCTATGTATGTGTGTCTGTGTGTGTCTGTGTGTGTGTCTGTGTGTGTCTCTGTGTATGTCTGTGTGTGTGTCTATGTATGTGTGTGTGTGTCTGTGTGTGTGTGTATCTGTGTTTGGTTTTTCAAGACAGGGTTTCTCTGTAGTTTTGGAGCCTGTTGTAGATCAGGCTGGCTTCAAACTCACAGAGATCCACCCGCCTCTCTCTGCCTTCTGAGTGGTGGGATTAAAGGTGTGTGCGGCCACTGCCTGGTGTGTGTGTGTGTTAGGGTGATTTAGCTCTGTTGCCATTCCCCATTTCTTGTTACAGGCTAGAGACTGAATCTAAGAATTGTGGCTTCAGGTGGATTCAAAATCAAAATATAAATCTAAATCAAAACAAAGTCTATAAAGTGTGTGGGTGTGTGTGTGTACGGATGTCAAATAACTTCAAAATCAAATTGGAAAGAATTTATATTTACAAAAGAGTGGCATTCTTAAATGGCAATTTAGAATCACAGTCCTGCAATTAAAATGTTTTGAACATCTTAAATTGCACTTCAGCACTGTTTCTTAGGAGAATTACTCCCTTGCTCTTGGCTCCCGCTGCCACCGTTCCTGTGCTCTGTCACATTTTAGGTTGTGGGCGTCCAATATTCCTAATGGGCTTATGGTAATGTACTATGAACAAACAAAAATCTAGCATGCCGTGTAGATGACATTAAATTGTAAATTGACAGCTTACTGACATTTGAAAGTACTAATACTGGATATCTTCCTAAAAAGAATCTTTCTTCAACTTTTACACAGGAAAGTTACTGTTGTTTTAAGAAGAGTCATAACTGCAAGGTTTGCCTTTAGCTCACAAACTGAGAATGGTGCACACAGTGCGCACCTTTAATCCCCACACTCAGGAGGCAGAGGCAGGTGAATTTTAGTGAGTTGTGGGCTTGCCAGGGCTACACAGTGAAACCCTCCCTCAAAAAAAAAAGTTTATAAATAAATAAAAAATTTTTGAAAGATTAAATTAATTAAATTAAACAAAAATTTCAATTCAGTATGTTAAGAATTGTGGCTGGGTGAAGGTGGTGCAGACAGATCTCTGAGTCTGAGGCCAGCCTGTTCTATGGAGGCCCCACGGCAAGCTTGGTGCACACCTGTTAAGATAGGCCCTATAGGCCAACAGAAAGGTAGGCCCGAGTCTCAGTTTACCCTAAGACAATACCTGTTTCCAAGAAAGTCCACAAACTGAGACCACTTCAGGCTCCACCCAGAGACAGACCATCCAAAGGAAATTGCTACCTTTCCAACCATAGTCGATAGGATCCCCTGCCTGCACACAGCCGTGGCTTTTCACCAGGACACTCCTAGACAATGTCAGCCAACCAGGGGTCTTGAACCTTAGAAATCCCTCACCCCCACCTTTGCTATTATAAAAACCCAACCCCAACTAAGCTGGGGCTCTCTAATCGTGAGCTAATACATTGGGAACATGGAGAACCCCAGTCCATGAACTTGTGTCAGAATAAAGAAAGAATAAAGGCTCTTTGCTTTTACATATGGGACTTGGTCTCCCTGTTGGTTTTTGGGGGACTATGCAAATCTGGGTATAACATATGGGGGCTTGTCCCAGATAACCCAAGCCAACGAAGACTACAAAACTATGATAAAGAGAAAGAACATTCATTTGTAAAGGAAGCACACTTTACCACCTGAGAGCCTTCAGCCTAAGCCGGCGGTAAGTTTTCTGTGTTTTGTTTTGTGTCTCACGTCTTTCTGTTTGGATATCTTTCTGTCAGTGGGCCCAGAATCTGTAATCTGGTGAAACTGTAAGTGCTTGTTGATGGTCTACGTAGACACGCAGAAAGATCACAGAGTGGGTACCAGGGGAGACGTTCCCAGTGCAACCATTCTCTATGAGAGTGGATCTCTCTGGTTTCTGCAGACAGATGTGCAGGTTGCTCCCAGCATCTCCGTCTCAGTTCTGCCTCCTGGCTCCAGGAGGACTGTTGTCTGTTCATTGTTCTTTGTGCTGTTACGTTTTTGTCCTGCGTTAGATGGACGCTGACGATATGGGGCAGGCTAAGAGTACTCCAACTCCCCTAACTTTGATTCTGGACCACGTTCAGCGCTTTAGAAATAGGGCAAAGAGGGGAAAACTGGAAACTAAAAGGGCACACTTAACATCTTTTCCAAGATATACTGGCCAGTATCCGAAACCTAGTGGCCTATAGAGGCAACCTTTGACCTGCATATCATTTCTAAAACAAAAGACCTGATTTTGGGTGAACCTGGACATGTGGATCAGATTCCTTAGTCACTTGAGAGGAACTTGGAGCACACTCTCGCCTTTGGTTAAAACCCTTTAAATCCACAGGGCCGGTAAACAAGACCGTCAAGGGAGCCAAGTGCTCCCAGCGCTGCAGCGGAGAGTGCTTTGGAGAGTGAAGCTGGGTGCCCCTATGCACTCCAAGTCCTGACACAGGTCTCCTCAATTCCCAACAGGAGTGGTTCCTGCAAGTGCCACTGAGATTTACAGATAAGACTGGGAAGTGTGACAGCCTGAGACTGCAAGACTGCCCAGGAGACCTGGGTACAGCTCACTGCGAAGGGTTCCGAATGAGAACACTGGAGCCAGGAGGCTATCCTGGAGAAGACCGAGAACATCGCTAGGATGCTCCCCTCCCCAAAGGGCCTACCTGAAAAAGCCGCTTGTCACCAGGGATGTTTCCTATTCGTTCTAGCCAACACACCTGATGATCACCCCTGATGCCTCCTTGTGCGACATTTTCTAAAATAGGTTTGAAAAGATAAACATGTAGCTCTTGCAAGAATAGAAGGTCCATGCTCAGGAATGGAAGATCGCTGATACTGCTGGGAACCCCACCTTGGTAGGGGGCGAGAATGGCCACCTAGAGACAGCGCTGCTCACAGGCAGCAAGACTCCTTGCCCCCCCACCCCATGTTGTCCTTAAAGTCAAGGGTTGTTCTCCTCTGCCTGCTCTCCTGAGCGAGAAAGTCGCTTAATCTAGAAACATAGAGCACATATCTGTAAATGTATATATATTTAAACTACAAACAGAGCCTGGTCTACAAGAATGAGTTCCAGGACAGGCAGGGCTGTTACACAGAGAAACCCTGTCTGGTAAAACAAAAACAAAAACAAAACACAAAAAACAAAACCAAAAAAAAGTTCCTGAAGGAATCCTTTTTACAAAAGCTAAAAACTAAAGGAAGTCTTTTTTTTTTTTTCTCGAGTCACAGTTTCTCTGTAGCTTCGGAGCCTGTCCTGGAACTCGCTCTTGTAGACCAGGCTGACCTCCAACTCACAGAGATCTGCCTGCCTCTGTCTCCTGAGTGCAGAGACTAAAGGCATGCACCACCACCGCCTGGCTAGGAAGTCTTTGATATATTTTTTACTTTTTTTTTTAATTGATAAAGTAATTCTATTTGTTTTTTTCCTGGGGCCTCACTATGGGGGAAAAAAAACTCGGTAAATAATTCTGAAATTTCAGTTATGTTTAAATGTTCCCTGTAAAAGTATCTGGCTCACCTCCACTGGAGAAGGCATGAACCAGCCACCACCACTGGAGAAGGCCTGAGCCAAAGACCGCTGCTGCCTGAGCAGGCCCCAGCGGGCCCAAAGCAGTGAGCTAGGCAGAAGCAGCCCCAAGCAAGCAACCTCCATGGGAGCAGGCCTGAATGACCCCCAGTATTGCAGAGTGACCCCAGGGAGCGCTAAGCGAGTTCCAGGAACACCAAGTGACCTCTGGGGTGACTGAAACCTTGGCCTGACTGTACCATGAGGAGCAACCATCTGAGCCTTGGATCTGCTGGCACCTGGAAGATTGATCACCAGAGACACAGACAGTCCCAACTATACCAATCAGAGGAAAAGATGGGTAGACATGGTAAGAACATACTCAAACACTACAAAGAGCAACACAAAACCAATAAAAACTAGTGGCCCTACAACAGTAAGACTTCAACAACCAAATATAGATGAAGCAGAAGAAATTGACCTAAATAATAACTTTAAGAGCAGCGCGCAGATGCGGTGGAGACGGGCGCGCAGACGCAGCGGATGCGGGATAGTCCAAGCATGAAACAGTGAAGCCTACACTGAGAATAGATTGCCGCACTACAATTAAATCAAGTAGGTTTTTGGGGGCTTGGCCTGCAGAATGCTAGGCTGCTGGGAGCCGATTGAGTGGCCGCCATTACAAGATGGCGCTTGGCCCCAGCCTCGCTTGCTGGACAGCTCCATTTAGGCAATGCAGTGGAACCGTGCCTCTCGTATGTGCAGTGACGATGATGTGCTTAGGGCCAATCCCGTGGCCAGGAGCATCGGCAGGCGCGCATCGGCCAATCCAGGCACGACTCGTTTCCTTACCCCCTATATAAGCAGCTGCCGTTTGGCGCTCGAGGCCCCTCGCTTCCGCTCTCCCTTCAACCAAGAGGCTCCAATAAAGCGTGATTTGGGAAGAATCCTCGTCTGGTGGTCGTCCTTTCCTGCTGGTCAGGGAGTTCGCCGCAACTGGTGCCGGAAACCCAGGACGCTGGGACAAGCTTTGGTACCGAGTGAGGGGCCAAAGAGGATTCAGAACTCGACACGCGGAGCGGCGACGTTCTCCCAGGTATGCCTCCCAGGTATGATGATTGCTGGGGTTGCACCTGAGGTGTTTTGCTTGATCTTTGTGGCCCTCATAATTGTTGTTTTTCTGTGCTGCTTTTGGTTGCACAGGGAAGGGAGGAGGGCACAGCAAGCACACCAGGACAGCCTATCAGAGTCGGATTCAAAAGGGGGGGACTTAGGCAGGTCTAGACAGAAAAGAATAAAGATAAAAAAGGATAGTAAAAAGGAAAAGGATAGAAAGATAAAGGGTATACCTAGAGAAGAAACTCAAAAGGACCCTCAACGGGAGGAAGGGGATAAAAAGCAGAAAAACCGGCTTTACCTACTCCTCACAGAGTTCACTGACTTAAATTTGTCAGACGATGAACTCAGCTCACAGGAAGAGGGGGAGCTAGAGGAGGAGGCTGCTAAGTATGAGGAAGAAAGGTATGAGCGGGATTATCACCGTCCCCCAGCCTATAACCCACCCCGTGCTCGCGCACCGATGGAGGGTGTGTCTCACCCCTCAGCACCGCCATTAGGTGCACAAGCGGCTGAACCAGGAAGGGGTTGCCATTATATTAGCCAGAGCACTTGGGCACGCTTAGCCTCAGCATACCCGGTGATGGAGGATCCCATCACCCATGTCAAGACCCACTGCCTAGAGGCTTGGGCGGCTTGGGGCAAACCCACCCGCCTTAAAACTGACAATGGCCCTGCTTATTCCTCAAAAGGTTTCCACGCCTTCTGTGCACAGCTTCAGGTGGAACATTCCACTGGCATACCCTACAATCCCCAAGGTCAGGGGATTGTGGAGAGGGCAAATAGAAGCCTTAAAGAACTCCTACAGAAACAGAAAGGGGGAATAGCGGAGATAGCTTCCCCCAGGAACAGAGTTGCACTGGCACTCTTTACTTTTAACTTTTTGATAGTTGACGGCCGGGGCAGGACAGCTGCTGATCGGCATGCTGCAATGACCCTTGAAGATAAAGGAGAGGCCGTCATGTGGAAGGATGTGTTGAATAACAAATGGTATGGCCCGGATCCTGTCATCAGAAGATCCAGGGGAGCTATTTGTGTTTTCCCGCAGGGTCAAGAGGTGCCTCACTGGGTTCCGTGCCGATTGACAAGAACCATTAAGGATGATTCAATTGCTCCCCAGCCAAAGGAGGAAGGCCATGATCCAGTCGAAGATGACGCCACTGCTGTTCCTGATGATGGTGGCGATGACAATCCAATTCGGGCGGAGCAGAGATGGGGAATACTGTCTGCCTTCCCTAAGCCGATTCCTGTTTGCCACAATGCCGTGGTTTTCCCCTGCTTTTTTATTACCAACAAGGATTTGGGCCTCCCCATGTTACAGGCTTTTTGGTTCAATGGAACCTTCTTAAAATCTGCTAACGCCCTATAATAGATGGCTCCTCTGCAGGGTTAATGGCAGTTGCTCTAATCTCTCCCCTTTTTGTGTTACTTCAGGGAGGGCAGGCTGGACAGAGCAACTTTACTTGTGCTACCAATACCACTAATAAGTGCAAAGTGAGTAATGGTACAGGCTATTCTGGGCCTCAATGGGCCCCCGCTAATTTCACTAGAGGCTGCAACAAAAGGTTTTCGGATATAAGGAATGTTTTTTGCATGCTGCATGGGAGAATGTATAGTCTGCCTTTGGCTAATATGCCGCCTCCGAGCTCAAACATCTCGAGATAAGGTTGCGGTTCTACAAGCATTAGCCACTTTGGAGAATGGCGATTCACCCCAAGTATGGTTAAAAGGCCAGTAGGTTTGTTCCTTGCATAGCCTTTGCACTCTCAGGGAGAAATTCTCCATTGCACTGAGGAAGGTATGCATTTTTACTCTGAGTACTGCCTTTGCACCTCCCAGGAGTTTATTCCATTGCACGGGAGAAGGAGTACCAGGAGTTTTGGGCCTCCTTTGATCGGTCCTCGCATCATGAGGTGAGGACCTGAACGGGAGTAAGACCTTCTCACTGGCCTACAGAGAAAAACAAAAAGGGGGAGCTGCTGGGAGCCGATTGAGTGGCCGCCATTACAAGATGGCGCTTGGCCCCAGCCTCGCTTGCTGGACAGCTCCATTTAGGCAATGCAGTGGAACCGTGCCTCTCGTATGTGCAGTGACGATGATGTGCTTAGGGCCAATCCCGTGGCCAGGAGCATCGGCAGGCGAGCATCGGCAGGCGCGCATCGGCCAATCCAGGCCCGACTCGTTCCCTTACCCCCTATATAAGCAGCTGCCGTTTGGCGCTCGGGGCCCCTCGCTTCCGCTCTCCCTTCAACCAAGAGGCTCCAATAAAGCGTGATTTGGGAAGAATCCTCGTCTGGTGGTCGTCCTTTCCTGCTGGTCAGGGAGTTCGCCGCACTAGGCCTTTTATTGGTGAGGTTCACTGGAAAACAAGGAGCCTGGTCCTGTCCCTGAAGAAACTCCTGGGTAGGGAGAGTGTTCTTGGCCCGTGGCGGGACACCAGAAACGGAACGGGGGCATTCCTTGACCCCTTTGA